>NC_087553.1:43441143-43753125 GCF_036250125.1 Pseudopipra pipra | reverse complement strand
TTACTTTTCTTCGTGGAATGAGAAGGGAAAGCAGAATGACTAAATTAAACTTAGATATCTAACTTTTGGATACTTAAATTAGGGTAGGTATACTGCACTGTTTGATCCAACATATTTTTATAATATATTTTAGATCTTCTAAACACCCACAGCAGTCTCTTTCTTTTTAGTATATGCACACTGTATCTTCTTTTCCTCCTTACTGGAATGCTCAAATCTCTTGGAATATCTTTTATTTTTGGGTCTGTTTGCACAAATTCAGATAATATTTACCTTCAGTGAAAACCCAGCATAGCTACATACTCTGATTAGGACTTTGACTTCATGGCTCTGGAAACAAGACAAGCTGAAAATGTGTATATTTTATGGCCCCATTTTATTCTGAAATGTTGCAAATATCAACTTATGTACCTGGAAATAAACTCAGGACACAGGACATTCTGTCTTAGAAAACCTATAAGCATTTTAAATCACCTTTTAGTGAAGAACTATCTGACTAAGAAGCACTGTCAAGAATTCTATACAAAAGATAATTTCATGATATTATAATTTGTGGGAAAGAATAACACTTTTTTGCAGATGATGTGCAAAATTTTTCTCTGACAGATGACATGCACATTCAGTATATAATTACATGGTCACTTAGATGCAACACAAGTTTCTGATCCCACCAGTTCCCTCTTAATTCCTTTTGCCTGTTGGTGTGATTTCCCTTGTACTACACTTTTGTATGTCTAAACAAGGAGCTGGATCTAGATGAAAATTAATTATAAAAAATTCACTTTCTTTTCAGGTGGAATTCACTTTCTTTTCATCTCACTGTTCAGAGATATAAGCTGGCTAAAAGAAGACAGAAACAATGAGTTCTGTCTCCCAATGAGTTGGGAGCAAGGCAAGAGTAACATTTCAGTTTTAGTTCTCTGCCAGGCTGCTTTCCAGCTGATTGTCCCTGGGCCTGTACTGCACCCAGGGTTATTCCTCTCAGGTTCAGGACTTAGTTTGTCTTTTGTTGAACCTCATAAAATTCCTGCCCAATTCTCCAGCTTGTCCAGGTCCCTCTGAATGACAGCACATCCATCTGGTGAAGCCACCTCTCCTTCCAGTTTTTTATCATCTACAAACTACCTGAGGTTCCACACTGTCCCATCATACACATAAGTAATGAACAGGTTGTAGTATTGGCCTCAGTAGCAACCCCTAGGGCACATCAGTAAGTACCTCATCTGGAGTTGGACTTTGTGTTAGTGATCAGTACCATTCAGGACTGGCTGTTCAGGCATTTCCATTCCACCTCACTGTTCACTCATCTAAGCCATATCAGCATCTATATGAGAATCCTTCTGTCTATATGTGCTATAACTTGATGCCCTACAATTCCCTTCAGCCTACTTAGAGATTATTAATGTTATTAATACACTCAGTATTTTCTTTTATTCTGTGCACAGATTAATCTTGCAGTAAATGTTTTGGGTTTTTTTATTTTGTTCCTGCCTTTTTTTCCTCCAAGTGAGATGGTACCAAGCAGGTAATATAAATTCAAGAGACAGTTTTTTTAATGGTGCTTTTTGTCTTTCATTGCAGTGCACATGGCAACTGATTCATTTCCTGTTGATGGCTTTGAAGATGTGTTGTGTGACCTGAGAAGAAGTGAGGTTAGTCTTTGGTGATGCATGTATATATTCAACTATGGCCACATGCTCCACTGTTTCTGGAGACTGAGTACAATATTAAAGCAAAGAAATGCAAACAATCCTTGTCTTATATCATCCCTTGCCAATCTGTCTTGGGGCAGAAAAAGCATTCTTGGACGAAAACATCAAACAAAATAATTTGTGAACTCTTTTTTTTTTTTTTCCCTTTAGAAAATGCAGACTGCATTACAAATAGCAATAGATTTCATAAACTTCAGCTTTGTTCATGGTAGAAGAATACAAAATGTTGACAGTAGGAACCTGGCTCTTTTTATCAAAGCTGTTCCTGCTTACTGGATTTATAAATGGTGTATCCAGATGGATTTTTATCTTAGCTTTCACCCTGTAGTGGGTTGACTCTGGCTGGATGCCAGGTATCCACTAAAGCTGCTGTCTCACTCCTCTCTGCAACTGGACAGAGGAGAGAAAATATAACGAAGGGTTCATAAGCTGAGATAAGGACTCAGACAGAGCACTTACCGATCGCTGTCTTGGGCAAAACAGACTCAAAGTGGGGTCATTAATTAAATTTATTACTAACAGAATCAGAGCAGGAGAATGAGTAGTAAAATAAATCTTAAAAACACCTTCCCCCACCCGCCTCTCCTTCCAAGTATTACTTCCTCCCCCTTCAGCGGTGCAGGGAGACGGGGAATGGGGGTTGCAGTCAGTTGTCGTTTCTGGTGCTGCTCAGGGAGAGGAGTCCTTCCCCTGCTCCCAATGGCGCATAAAAATACATATTATTGCCTGAATAGTATATATCTGCGAGTCCTATCCCTACATCTCAGAAATAACATAGTTACTAGGAATAGAAACAGGACTTGTCCTTAGCTGCAATGTGACTTTTTTCCTTTCTCCAAATATCTCTCCCCAAAGTAGTACAAACAACTTATTTTCCAATGTTCTTAAAAAACCCAGTTTGTATATAATATTATATAATAGCATTAGTCTATAATGAATGATAGAGAAAATGTAAGTCTGGCTGTCTTGAAATTAGTTTTCTTAATTTTCAGTCTACGGCTCCAGGCAAAATGTTGACCTGCATAATCTCCAGCAGAACTCCCCTTAGCAAGCAGTCTCAATCAACTAAGCAATAACAATAACTATTTGCAGTGAAAAAATTGGGACAATTGATCATGGCAGGCTAAACAAAAAACATATGCTTGAAGAGAAAACCTTTTAACCAAAGGTTAAAATACAGATGAGCCCTTCCTTGTTTCACAGGCATCCCCGAGTCAGTATTTGCAGTAGAATGATTAGCCATTACTTTCCTGTAGATGTTGGCATTAATAGAATTTTCTCTAGAAGGAAGAGATAGACAAGTGACAGTAAATGTTATTTACAGATTATTTATTATGTGGACTTAGTCATACTTATGTAACCACATTAAGTGAGTATTAGACACATAATCTCATTATCCCCACTATATATTTTGTTTTGCTTCTTTTGAATCTGGTTTCTCTTTCACTACTTAATGTAAACACTTATATTTCAACTCTGTTATCCTTGTTTTAAGATGAAGGATGTGTGGTAACTTTCACTTGAAATATCGTTGTCTCAGCTCCGTCTTTTTTCGGGCGTGTATACCAGAAAAAAATCACAGAATTACTGAATCATTTAGGTTGGAAAAGACTTCTGAGACCCCTGAGTATAACCTTTGACTGATCACCACCTTGTTAACTAGAACATAGCACTGTCACATCTAGTTGTTTCTTGAACACCTTTAGGGATGGTGACTCCACCACTTCCCTGGTCAGTCCATCTCAATGTTAAAAACCCTTTCCATGAAAAAATTCCTCCCAGTGTCCAATGTGAACCTTCTCTGGTGCAGCTTGAAGCTCTGTCCACTCTTCCTGTCGCTTGATGCCTGGGAGAGGAGGCCAACCCCCACCCTGCTACAACCATCTGTCAGGTAGTTGTAGATAGTGATAAGGTAACCCCAAGCCTCTTTTTCTCCAGACTAAACAACCCCAGCTCCCTTAGCCAGTCCTCATATGATTTACTCTTTAGACTTTTCACCAGCTTCATTGCCCTTCTCTGAACACACTCCAGCGCTTCAATGCCTTTCTTGAAATGAGGGGCCCAAAACTGGACACAGGACTTGAGATGTGGCCTCGCCAGTGCCAAGTACAGGGAAACAATCACTTTGCTAGTCCTGCCGGCCACATTATTCCTGATGCAGGCCAAGATGCCACTGGCCTTCTTGGCCACCTGGGCACACTGCTGGCTCATGTTCAGCTGGCTGTTGACCAGCACCCCCAGGTACTTTTCTGCTGGGTCACTTTCCAACCACTCTGGCCCCAGCCTGTAATAGAACATGGGGTTGTTGTGACCCAAGTGCATGACCCGGCACCTGGCCTTGTAGAACCTCATACTGTTGGCCTTGATCCACTGATCCAGGCTGTCCAGATCCCTCTGCAGAACCTCCCTATTATCCAGCAGATCAACATTTCCACCTAACTTGGTGTTGTTCATGGAATTACTGAGGGTGCACTCAATCCCCTCATCCAGATTATCCATAAAAATACTAAGCAGGATGCACAATGCAAAAAATTCACAGTGAAAGAAAAACAAAACAGAACAAAACAAAACAAGCCCAAGAGACTGAAGAATCAGAAAACTTCCCATTCTGGAGACATGGGAACTTTGGATCTATTGCTTACTGTGTGAAGGGTTTGGTATTGAAGGAGTTGTCAATGCAGCCAATCACTGGGAATGGAGAAGACAGATACTTCTTCCATAAGCTGGGATGCAGTAAGCCCATGGTGAGCACTGAAGAAGGCCTCTGTTACTGCACTGCAGGACATGCTGCCACTGAATTCAACTGCTATCTTGAACCTGGAGTTTCATATGAGTAATCTGTGTGGATTTCATTGTGGAAACCCCTATTTTCAGATTTATGCAACCCTATCAGGGTGAGATAAAACATGTTTCAGTTTTTAAAGCCAATTAAAAGTCTTCATTTTTATTTTTACTGTCACATAGTATGATTTTCTTGCAGTAGCACAGAGGCACATTTTGGTATGCAATAGAAAATGTCATATTTGGGTTAAACTGTGCAATTGTTAGTTTGGCGCCAACAGAACCAGGCATGTCAAAAACTATAACCCCAAGTCAGATGACCAGAGACACTTGACTTTCCAACTTCCAAATAGGTGTCCACAGGCTTCACTACCCCAACATAACAGGGTGAAGCAGTAAAGAGAAATTCTCTAGCAACAAAAAAATGAAATTATTTTCTAAGTGAGTTTTCATTTGTGAAAATGCCTTAATTTATACTTGTATGCCTTTAGATTTCATTGTTCTTGTGCAGATTATTCTGCTGTTCAGAAATGCCATTCAGATGAATAACTATTAGCACAAAAAGAATATCCATGGGATGTTGGTGCTGTCTATTATGAATTAAAATAGAAATTAAATTGGTTATTTGCTCATTCACATTTGCTCCTATAGAGCACATCATACCCAACAGCACCTGTTTCTCATGCAGTTTTTCTGCTTACTTGTGAAAGTCTATGGAGAAAAAAGCCATGAAATGTTTTTAAAAAAAACCAACTGCATTCTTGTTTTAAAAAAGGCCTGTCACAAACTGTGTAGCACTTCAACCAAGTGCAGCTAACACTTCCATAGTCTGATAAACCTTTCACATATTTATGCAGCATCTTCATGTCATCAGATACCCTCATTATGTCATATGAGAAATAAATTATTTACACATTTTAAAATGACACAAAAAGAACTTGGCATGTGAAAAATACAATACTTCAAAATATTCATATCTGAGGCAATGAAATATATGGTACTAGCTATTCTGGCAGAAAAAATATGAGATCTTGCCTTTACCAGAAGCTAGATACCAGTGAACTCTTGTAGTTGTCAGAGGAGGACTGAGTCTAAGCCTCTCAGTCCAGTCGATACTTACACCTCTTACAAAGTAACACATCATGAGGCTTCTCCTTCTCTTTGCACTGTTTATTCTCACACAAGAACTCTGCCACAAATATGTAAATCATAAACACCACCACCACCACCCAGTCTTGCATTCTCTGTTCTTTGAAAAATGTATACTATAACTTTCCTCTTTCCCCCCTTCCCCCCACCAAATTCTTTATTAAAAGGACATTTCTGAGTTGTGTTAACTGGAACAAGAGTTTGAACCTTGACCTTCAAGCTTTTGTTTTGAGTTATATGGTACAGCAAAGACAATTTTACTTCTTAAGGAGATTAATTTCTGAAACCCTTTATGTCCCTACTTGCATGTCCCATCATCAATGATAATTAAGACTTGGACAATCCAGAAGGCCCAGAGATCAATATGAATCTAAAAATTAATAGGATGTAACTAGACTGTTAAATGAATACAGACTCTACTAGCCTGGCATATACTACACAGGAAGAAGATTGTTAAAACTGTTCATCTTTCCTTCCTTAAGCATCTTTTAGTAACATGAGAAGTTACTCACGAAGCCAAAGACAGGAATGGATGACTTATCCTTTCCAGTAGCTTGTTCTTATAATCATAGAATCAAGGAATGGTTTGGGTTGGAATGAACGTTAAAGTTCACCTAGTTCCAACCCCCTTGCCATGGACAAAGATGCCATTCACTAGATCAGGTTGCTCAGAGCCCCATCCAACCTGGCCTTCAAGACTGCTAGGATTAGGGCATTCACAACTTCTCTGGGCAACTGTTCCAGTGCTTCATCACTCTCTGAGTAAAGAATTCCTTCCAACATCTAACCTAAACATACCCTCTTTCAATTTAAAACCATTGTCCTTTTTCCTGTCACTATCTGCCCAATAAAAGATTCTTTTCCCTCCTTAAAAAGAGAGGGAGAGATTAAGTGATTTGCATAGATCTCTGCTTTAATTACAAACAACCTTTGCCTGATGAGGCAACTGTCCTAATTAAGAACCATTACAGTTCCCTTGGGAACTTTCTGATTAAGAATGCCCCAATTATGTGGAGTATACAATATGAAGGTAAAAACCATCACATTCTCTGATTGTTGCCACACACGGTAATGATGTAAGCATCTCTCTTGGGGCCAAAGGATATAAACAGTTTGACTGTGCTTTTAGAAACCCAACAACAATTTCCAAACCCAACGATTTCTAAAACACTGCCAAATGTATTTGGGGTTATCTAAGGCTTTTTTAAAATGCTGAAAGAATGGATAAGCAGTCAACAATGAATTTTTGAAACCCCAGTTTTTCTTTCACCTTTCTTAGATATCAGCAGCATGAGAAGTGTTTGTCCAAACACCTGACTTCAATGCTAGACTTTATTCATGCACAAGACGTTTCTCTTATCAGTAAATTCAGCAGAATTTTACCTAGTCTTGTGACTGTTTTATATAACTGATCTGTTGCCACAGTTCTTACTCCAAACAACATATATTAAAATTCTTTGAGAAAGGCATATGAAGGCATAAATGTTTCACGATGTCTAATAGGCTGATTGGAAACTGAAATTTTATTAGGGAAGAATTAGGGAAGAAATGTCTTCTGACTAAAGAAGATGCATTTAGCTAACAGACATTGACACTGTGAAAATTTAATTCGAGTATAAGCAGCCATTAATTTGAAGCAATAAAAAGATCTTTGAATGTTTCCTTCTTCAAAAAGTAGAACAAGGTGACAGTAACAGAAATTTTGGACAGATGCGAGTTCTCCCTTTTTATAGGGTGTCTTTGTTAAAAACACAGTAGACCTGCCATGGTGATCTTCTCTACTAGACCCCTCAGACTTTTAAAAATGTAAAAATAAGCTTGTCAAAATAATATTAGGACTCATTCCTCATAGATATAAACATAAAATGAATTTTAATTTTTAAAGCTGAAAAAAATTAAAGTGTAATCTTGTCAAAGGAGCAGCTAGATAATTTCCCCTTTGTTCAATTCCCAAATGTAAAATTGAGTTGTTTTCTAAAGTAAAGGAGTCATAGAAGTTAAAATATGATGAAGGCCAGAAAGGCTAAAAGACCATAATTACAAAAGAACTATTTTCATGAAAAAAAAGAGGGATCAGTCCTTAGAATGCAGATTACCTTAGTTGATTAGAGGATAGTGTTAATAACACCAAGGTCACAGGTGTGATGCCTGTACAGGGCATTCATTTAATAGTTGGACTCTATGATCCTTGTGGGTCCCTTCCAGCTCAGAATATTCTGTGACTGAGTTAATTTGCCCATGGTATTATCTGTTACCCTGAATCCCTAAAACAGTGAAAAAGCCGTGCATTAGCGTATTATGAAAATCTAACAGAACTGAATATGTTCTTTAAACTAGCACGACAGAACCTGCTTTATACTTTATTAATTAACTTCTTCAGTAGCCCAACATTTATAAATAAATTGAAAGGCAATCCACATACTTGCCAAAATTATTCCTTTGATCATGTGGGTGTTTGTTTCTTCAAATCATACCTGTTAATTTCAAATAAATGTATTTCACAGAGCGTGAGCTGTTCAGCATGCTGTGTGTGTGGACAGTCACCTGTGAGATTAGTGTCTTCATTTGCTGTTTCTTGTTCCATTGTTTACTTTACATAGATATGTGTATGTTAAGTGATATCTGTGTATATGTTAAAATGACAGACGATGAAGATATCACCTCATGATTTCTTTTATCTGCTGGAAGACCACTGCAGTCCTATGTTAATGAAGAAGGAGACTAAGTTAAAATGAAGGTTTTGCTAAAATATAAAGCCTTAGGAAGTAATGAACTGTTTTATTATTTTTTTTTATTTTTACTTGTAACAGCAGTCTCTCTGTTTCTGTCACACATCACAATTTCGTTATGCAGTCCTTCAAAATAGTACTAATACATGGGGGGGGGAAATGTCAAATAATGGCTACAGTTGCAAAGAAGTTATTTATTAATTGAAAAATGCAACTTCAAGGCAAACAATAGTTATTTTTTGGCTGAAACAAAAATGTTAAACTGTGTCAAAAATTTTTCTTGAAATGTAAAGAAACTTCAAACTGGGCATTTCTGAAATGTTTTCATTTCTTGTAATACTGAAAAAACCTACAAGACACTAAACACATCCTGTCCCCTTCTTTTTCCCCCTCCCCCCAATAGGATGTGCAATGTACAAAAAACATCCTATTGCTGCTATTCTTATACAAACAGCCCATCATTTCTGAGACTGGGTCTCAGAACCACAACTAAGCCAAAATGAAAAAGGTTCGCCTGCTGAAGATATTGTTCTTGCACCAACATCAGCTAGCAAGGATTGAAAAAAACTACAAGCTGGTATGTCACCTCAACTGGTCTGACCAGATGGCCTATACGCAAACCATACATAATCTAGCTAGTAGATCCAGACTTTTTCTGTGTTCGTGTTGTCTTCTAAGTAATGAATGAACAAATAATAATACTACTAAAAATGGTTATTTGTGTATAATAAACCATTTGTAGCTCAGAAACTCTCTAACCCACAGGTCTGTAACAATATGACTATTTCAGGTAAATATCAATGTTTTCTTCTCCAATTTTCTTTAGGCATTTAGTAATGGCCATTCTTATACATGATTATTATTGGAAATTATAATTATTGAAATTAATCTTTGATCTGATCCCTTATTACACTTCTTACATTCCCATGGTCATATAAATAGCCTCATCTACAAAGCTATTTGCAATGCTTAGCAATGTGACTACTTAATCCCAAAATCCCAGGAGATATGCTGTATGTTCTCAATCACATTTTATTGGCACATTAAGAAGCTATCACAGATATAGTTATCTTTATTTTATGAATGTTTTCCTTCTGTGAGCTAGATGTTATGGGGCTTAAAGGGTAAGAAGTTGTTAATTAAATTTATTTAACTCTACTTTGCTGTAACACCAGTTGAGAAACTCAGATGGAAAATACACAAAAGCAGTATCTACTTCCTACCTATTGGATTCATTTGCCTCTTTTACCTGTAAGCAAAGCAAATGGACAATGGGAAGGGTTTAAAAAAATTAAAGTCTGATTGTGACTTCTGGAATGAAGTCTTACAAAGTAAAGTAGAACCTGGAGGGAACCTGGCCCATATATTAAGAGTGCCTCAGACAAAAAAGTCCGCCTTAATCCCAATATTGAGAATTGGTTATTTTATTAATTTGCTAACTTTTGTTCTTCTGTGGAAAAATAAAGAACACTGTGCAGGACCACAGACTCCAATTTCATATCATATGCTTCATAGCCAGGATATTTTTTCCTCATTTTATTTCTGAATAAAAATGAATTGTTTAAGTGATCGTGTACAAGTCCCCCTTAAGTTTCAGGAAGTAAAAATTTCCTCAGTCCTACTTCTGATCTAACTGTTCTCTTTCATAAAGTTTTCAATAAATTTACTGAAGTTATGCTTGTGGTAGGCATCAAGGTAAGACAGAATTTTGGCTGATCATGGAGATAGCATTGATTCCCTTCCTGGCATTCTGCTAGCCTGTGCCAGTTGGTAACCTGATACGTCATGTTCCCCAGCCATGGACCAGGGAATAGAGGGCGCTGCTCCCAGTAGACAGAAGAGATGCGGACAGCCCATTTTGGAAGATGAGAATTCAACCATATGGGTGCGATGGGTTGTAGCACTTGCTCCCAGAGGCAGAAAACAGTTCTTTGGTCATTTCATTTACTGATGCATTTTAAGACATAGCCAACTGGGCACAGTCAGGAAAGTCTCTAGTAGGGTGAAACCCCAGCTCTGCCTGCCAAAGACTTGGCAGAGGAACCAGAAAGTTATGAACTGAGACTCAGTAGGCTGAGCAGTGGGACTGCATCATGAGAGAAGTATAGGCATGGTCCCCGCCACTTACCCACTACGAGGAGACTGAACAACATGGTAAAACACACAGCTTGCTTTGAAACCACTGCATGGGTTTACTAAATGCTGAAATATATCTGGGTATCTTTTGTGTATGTCAAGACTAAAACATCCCTTTTTTCCACTGTCTTTTCAGTCCTTCTTTCTCAGCCCTGCACAAAGGGATCTGGAGGTGCTGGTTGGCAGCAGGCTCAGTGTGAGCCAGCAATGTGTTCTGCCAGCCAAGAAGGCAAACAACTTCCTGAAGTGCATCAAACATAGCATCACCAGCTGGTCAAAACTGGTGATCCCCCTGTATTTAGCATTGTCATGGCCTCACCTTGAGTGCTATGTGCAGTTCTGGGCTTCGACATTTGGGAAGAATGTGAAGGTCCTTGAATACATCCAGGGGAGAGCAAAAAAGCTGATGAAAGGGTGAGAAAGTTGTCCAATGAGTAGTGGCTGAGGACTTTGGGCTTGTCTAATTTGGAGACAGGAAGGCTCACTTCTCTCTACATCTTCCTGAGGAGGGGAATTTGAGAGGGAGATGTCTCTCCCCTCCCCTTCCCTACCCTCCCCTTTTACAACACGCTTGCATAAAATCTAAACTAAGAAAATTTATTACTTTTTCTTCAGGGAGATTTGACAGAAAAAACATTTGAAGAATAGTTTTAATATATTGAGGACAGTAGTGGATGCCACTTCCATCTTCCTAGATGTACCCAGTCTTGTACCTTCTCTCCACAATGTTCCTTCTCTTCCAATTTATGCCAACTCTTCAATAAGTGTTTTTGCAAACATATCTGCTATTCTAGGAAAATGTTGCATATTAGATTGAGTACTGGCAGGTGTGTCCATTTTTCTGAGTCTAGCTTTTCTGGGTCCCTAGATACAATCACAAAACTAAAGCAAGTGTTTAGAACTGAGAGGCTAAGAAATACCAGCTTCAAGATGATTTGTTGCATCTTTTCCACCACACTGTTTGAAAAGATTTCTTTTTTCATAAAGAAAAATCAGTATTTTTTGTCATCATTTGACATTGGCATCTGCCACCTCAACAGCTGTCAATCTTACATAATTGCCCATTTTGGAACAGGAGAGGAAGTTCTGTTAAAGAAATCTTGCAGAGCAACATTATGAAGTGAGTCCAATATTCCATTTAATTATTCCAAACTGATAGTTTTAAAACATTTTGCGTCAGCCCATTAATGGAAAAAAATAACTTCTCATGTAGACAGTCTTGGGCTGAATAATTCTGGCATAAAAGTTAAAGTTCTGCTGATGATTCATGGAAATCATTCTCTTGAAAATAATTCTGTTCATAATGAAAATAAGTTTATTTGGATTTTTCTTCCTTCATATCTACTAGTATAATCAGTAAAATAAGATATTTATTGGACGAATAATTAAATATTATATGTTTTGTTGCTTATTCCAATTAGGTCTAAAAGTTGAAGTTGTTTGGCATGCTGGCCAAGAGATCTTACTAATAAATGTGCTACAGTTGTTTTTAAAAGTCAGAGTTATCAATGTTAGTTTCTTGCCTCTTTTCTACTTGGGTCTGTGAACCACTTCCATGGTATATGTTATGTAGAACAATTTTGCAGTGTTAATCGTTGTGAATGCATGCAGTTAGGACAGAAGCAGTGAAACAAAATTAGGCTGCTTGAATGGACACCAGATGACTACGAATTTAGATGAAAAGGGACAGGCTTGAATGTGTCATATATAAGCAGAGGCAATATCTCAGGTTCACATGAGCTTGTGGTGTGACAAAGAGAAAATTAATTGTGTAATTTGGCACCTTTATTTTTGCATGTGCAAACCTACCTACACCTCCAAATAACTGCATATAAGTACTTTTATTCAACAATAGCATAATAGCTAAGGGTAAACATTTAGTCAGATAACTACATCTCAAAATAAAACAACTGAAAACATTGTCACTTGAAACTTTTATTCAACTAAGTAATATTGCAATGCAGACACAAAATATGGTCCCTCATACTCAGGATCAGATTGAAGCCTTTAACAGAGAAAATGTTGGCATGTAGGAACTCCGAAATCTTAATCCACCAGAGCAAGCAGCAAGTGCCTGTGTGCACAATTTGTGTGCACAAATTGTTGTGGGTTTTTTCCAGCATTAGTTTAGGGAGGACAATTGCCCTCAGTACACTGGATGAAGCCCTGTGTGTGACAGCCAAACAAATTGAAGAGCATTCAGGGACTTTATCAGCTGCCACAATCTGAGTCTATTCAACTGAACTGGGAGATTGGTCTCTGACATGCCTTGGGCTCAGGACAACTGGCCCTCTCCCAGACAAAACTGGGCATGATTCAGCACTTGTGAGGTCCCAAGAAACATTCTCAAAATGCAGCTTTGCCATCCCCACTTTGGAAATTCTAAGACATGTATAAACATAGGTTGTCTTATGCCAGCTGATCTTTGTGCCCAGAATACTCCTAGACATGTTTCATATATAAAGATAAAGATAGGCAATGAAGATTCGGTACATTTGAAAGATGATTTACGAAAATAAGGGAAGCAAAAAGTAAAAACAGCAGAAGCTATTACAGCTTCTTTTGTCTAAGGTGATCTGCAGGCTTTTCCAGACTAGCTGATGATGGATAGTCCAGTTATTTGTTTCCCAGAAATCTGGCTCAAATTCTTACAATATTTACCTCTCAGCTTGCCAAGGTTTCAACCTCTCATTCTTGACTCCATCATTCACACTTCTGACCCCTCATCAGGTTGTGTGCCTTAAAACCTTTCAAAAAATTTTACCTAGTGGTTCTTTCTTCTAGAATATGTACTTTCTAGCCCTGTTATTTAATCCACAACTTTTAGCTGTCAGTTTCCAATGTAGATTTATAGATTTGTCTTTGACCTTTTCCAAAACAGTTTGAATACTGCTTAGTTGGGACTAATTTCTCTGCCTGTGCTCACAGAAGAGCCCTACTTGCCAGAGAAGGTCTGGATTACACGAAGGAGACAGACCTAAGGTAAAATTTTCAGTCTGAGCTCACTTTTCCTCTTAGTTTGACAACATTTGATCTTGGTTACATGCAAAAATATTTTATTTTTCCAGGATTTTGCTTTTAAGAGAGGATGTTGACTGATTGATGCCTATTTTATGAAAAAAAAATTATGCCAGACTGGTAAAACAGAAGCAGATTTTTATATGTGCAATAGTGTATGTACTTTAGTACAACTGACGATATTACATCTTCACAAAGAAAGAATTAACTTCTTGTTACACTCCAGATTTTAAGCCATAAACTGCCCAGAGTGGTTACATTTTATTTAAGACTTTTTAAAAGCCTTTTTGTTTGTTATAACCCCGAAGTCGCATCCAGAGAAAGAGTCACACACTCTTCTCTAAGATAAATTCTTTTAATTTAGTGAGAAAAATAAGATATTTTGGCAAAACATTTTACAAGAGCAAAGTACAACCAAGAAAAGCATTTTACTAAAACACCCATCACAAAAACTCAGTTCACAGAAAACACCTATTGCAATCAATATACCAGCTTAATAAACAATTGATTGATTTTAAGTTATCCACAAGAGACAGAAAAGAGTAAAAGAAGAAAACAGATTAAAAGGCTAAAGAAAGAGAGAAGAAAGCAAAAAAAAAAAAAAAAAAGGGAAGGCGAGAAAGGAAAGGAAAAATGGTTACCGACAAGATTCAATGATTCACATCGTTCAGGCAGCAGGAGAAAGGAGAGAAAAGAGCTCACATAGAGTCTCGTGTATTTATACAGTTTAGTTTTCTGTCCCAAGCAGGATATCTGGTCAGTGCCTTCCAGGTCAGAGTGAGATGTGCTGTAGCCAGTCACAGGCTGCAGGGACGCAGTGTGGATGGGCTCCCAGGCAGGCCTTCCTTGACCGACAGCCCGGCTTCAGGGCCTCCAGTGATACCACGTGCTTTGCGTGGGCACAGCTGTGTTGGCCACAAGCCCTCTGGCTCTGCCCTGTGCTCTCAGGGCTCGGCCCTGTTGGCTGCAGGCCATGTGCTCTCAGCCCTGTGCTCTCAACCCTGTGCTCTCAGCAGGCCTTACCTTGGACCTACAGGTCCAGGCCCAGTCCTTCCCCACACACACACACACAGAGTGAGTTGGTTCTGACCTGTATTAATAATTCAGCGAGATTCAGATCCAGTATCACACCTGTGTTTGTTTACCATCGTGTAAAAGGTTGCTGGTTTCATTGCTGGATTTTCACTGTGTATTTTGCCCAGGTTTAGGTAGGATTATTATCCTTACCGTTGTCATTTTTGTTACAGTATTACTGCTTTCCTTTTAACTTCTAAAAAAAGTACCTGTACATTTTTGGGGGAGCATATGCTATTGTTTTATTCTTTATTGCTGTTAGTAGTTCTGAATACCTTTTCTGTGAAGTTTGAGTGGAGAATGCAGATGACCTTTCCTACTATCTATTATCTAGGTTGGAAGAGCCATATTTGAAAATATTTTAAAGAGCACATTATCTTCTGTTGTTAGCGCAGGCATATGCACACTAAATGTATGGAAGAACTCAATTTGCACATTTATTAGTTGTAGCACTATGTTACATGAGCCTGAATGAAACTCTGTTCTGTAATCCTTTAGCGGCAATATCTCAGATTTCCTCCTACATTTCAGCACAAACTGTCTCCTAGTCTAGAGATGAAAATACATCAACCTATTTCTGCACAGAGGCATTTTCTTTCATTAACCCCATCATCATATGAGGAATAACTGGGAAAAAAAATCCAAATAAAAGACACATTTTAACATAACTTAGTAAGTTAAAGACAAAGAAAATGATGCAGGATACATATAATGTGAATTGTTTTTTTTAAGAATATTTTAAAAGATATGAAGAGAAAAAAGGAGACGTAACATTGTGGCTCTATATGGCCTGCCTACCAGTGCTGATTGCAGAAGTTTATGTTGCAGTCTGTTCTGCAGATCTTCAGTCTACTTTAGACACGCACAGAGTTTGGCACCCTAGGTGATGCAGCCTTCTGCTACCTAAAAATATCACCCCTCTCAAAAATGCAGAAGAGAAACAAAGCAAGTAGTGTACAAATGATATTATTTTACTTTTTCTGCTTTTACATTAGATGCTTTTAAAAGATGAACAGTACCTCAAATATTTATCAAGGGAAATAATATTACTTTTCCACTAAACCAGAATAAACAGATTTATAAATGAACCTTAATTACCAGGGTGTGGAATTTGCTACTGTCTTGAGGCTGCTGTAACTTACACACTTTGACTTAATTTCACTGGCAAATTTCTCTTTTAATATCAGGTAAGTTTGGAGTCCGCACCTAAAAGGCTGCCTGGGGGGACTTTAATTAAAGTTATCTGAATAAACCCATGGAATTCTAATATTCAATAACAAATGGAGAATTAAATATTTTCTTTCGGACTAAAATGATACTCTGTGTCTTTCTGCTTATTCTCCCTCTGAAAGCCAAGAGAACTTCAAAAAAATTTTTGAGCCACTGTCCACATTCTGGAATGCTTTTTTATTTCACATAGCTCATGAAAATGGAAGCTTTTAAGTGACAGACCTTTGAGGCTCAAGTCAAGGTTCTTCCATTCTCTGTCTTGCTTTCTTTCTAAAATTTAGGACAACAAAATTTTGTAAAACTGTTTCAATTGTTTCAGCCATATTATCTTCTTTCTTTCTGATAATTTTCAAGAAGCCTTGAAGTGGGTGTAGGGCCTGCTTTCAGGCAGTTTCAATTTCTTTATCCATGAAAAACATGACAGATAAATTACATAACATGATCTATGTGGCTGTGTAAGTAAATCAATTAGGTAGATATCTATTCTACCTGAACAACCATGGACACAAAACAATGGGAAACTGTCTGAGAAATACAAACCCTGAGTCCATCTGCTGTCTGAGTTACCTGTACTGCATAAGACTCACACCAGAATCAGATCATATGATAGTTTCACATTAAAATTTTGTAAAAGATACCTTATCTGCTTGAAGGCAGAAGAAAGGTCTATTAAATCTATTGAATTCATTATATTAAGAAAAAATTCCTGCACTCCAATCCAAGACATTAAATTCTTACCAAGTTCTTAACACCTCACAAAAAATAAAAACTTAGCCAATATTTGTATTTAATGATTTCTCCCAATTATTCTCCTCTTTAAAAGTCCCAGTATGATCAGGACCATGTCACTGACCCAATGAAAACTTTATCTTCTGAAGGCTTTTAACCTTTCACAGACAATTTTTTTTTAAAAAGCCTAAGCAAGAAACAGAGTTTTACAACAAACCCCAAATGTCCACAAGTTCAAGTTCTGTCACACTGTGAAAGAAAACACTCTGGAAAAATATATGTGTTTCCAGAGACCAACTGAAAACCAGTCTAGTCTGTGGAATATGGGTCTAGAACATACTGTAAATAAAGCACAATCTACATTTTGGACTAGCTGTGTTTTCTTACTGATTTTCATGCATTGGTCAATAAAAATCATATTTCAATAAACTAAATCTGATATTCAAAAGATTCAGCATTACAGTTCACAATGAAAGAGAGATATGCTTATCCTCTGTGTTCTGGTTAATTCAAATCAGCCCATGCAACAGGAATACCAGCATGATTTTTACTTCATCTACATACCCATTAATACAGTCATGACAAATTTATGCGGGTTCCTCAGGAACAACAGAAGAAATAAGTCCTGCTTGGTCATGAGCTAAAATGTGTTACCTCTGTCTTTTTTAACATGACTTTCACAGAAGTCATTCAAATGCTATATAAGTCCAACAGCACTTTTGCTTTCTCTTGATTCACCTTCTGAGTTTCATTTAAGTTAGAGGTGGGAGTGAATCAAATTGGAACAAATCAGGACTGACAAACAAGTAAAAAAATTTTTTTTTTAACAGTAACTGAAATAAAACTCAATAAAAGTAACGAAACCTCCCTGTACCACAATAAAAAATTGTCTGAGCCCTGGAAAGAAGAGAACCTCACAGATCTACGTTTAGGAATGGCTTGTGTTTCTGCCATCACTACTAACTATTCAATGTGTTTCAGAATCACTATTAAAAATTAGGAAAAGCCAGAATCAAAACTTAATTGTTCTATTCTGATGATGGTTAAAAGCAGATATAAATATCTATAGCATAGTTTCCAAACTGGTCACAGTAATAAGAAATAATTTGACTAAATGCAATAAATTCTAAGAATTCTAGAAGAATTGCCTTGACACACTTATCTACTGTCCCTCTAAAAATAAGGGAAGGATGAAAAATGGAAGAAGGTCAATATACCATCAATGTGAAAAGTCAGATTTTCCTAAGCTGTCTGGATAGATTCTCTGTTTATGATATCATTATCCAGGCTGTCTGAATAAATTCAGCAAAACTATTACTTTTGCTGTTATTCAGCAAACAAGTCCAGAGCTGTCTTTATTCATCATTTAATTCTTTTAGAAAAAAACCTGTTAGAAATCTGCCGGCAGTTACCAGCTAAAGGTCAATGTGCTGGTTTAAAGGTAAACTGGCAGGAAAAATGAACCCAACTCAAAAGAGATTATAAGTCAGAGGTACAATTTAATAAAAATAATACAATAAAACAATTATATGGACAAACAATTGGTTTTAACCCACAAAACCCAGATGTATAACCCAGCACCCTGGGGCACGAACAGAGTGGTGTTCGTTGGCCCCCCATGCTGAGCCCCACATGGTCCCCCTGAGTCCAAAGTAAAAGGAGAGGGAAAACCTCTTGGTGAGAGTGCTGGTCACAGTCTGGTCGAGGGTGGTGATCACAGTCTGGTTGAAAGTGGTGGTCGCAGTCTGGTCGAGATTCTTGTCCTCCTCCGGATCCGACCAGTGGGCCAGAAGTCCCAAGACCCCAAGATTATATACACTCAGGTTCAAGTGGGAACGCCCAGTACCTCCCCCAGGGCGGGGAGTTCCACAATAGGTGGTTGTGAGTAGTGAGATATTTTTGGAATCCTTGGTGGCCCATTAGCAGACATGACCCCTCAGCCTGGGTGTGGAGGTGCTCATGACTCCCTGGAGGAGAGTTAACATCACCCATAACTATAGCCCGAGGAGTCAGGTGTGCTCTGGGCAGCGGCTGTAAATGGTCTATTGTTAACAGTTCCTGGGAAATGACATGGAGGATGTAGAATACACAGTTTGGATTACACCCACACAGTGATGAAACTGGTCCTGGCTGCTCTAACTAGGACAGTCAAGCACAACAAAAGGTTGCTATCATAAAGGCCAGTAAGGCTATCTGTAGAGTTTTTTCTGTGAAGTAACTCAGTCTGTATTGTTTAAATGTGAGGCAAAGCACAGAAAAATCAGTCAAGTGATTTTATTTTTTGAAAAATCAGCTACAGAAGAAACATAAATAAAAACTGAGCAACCAGCTCTTCAGTAATATCATGATTTGAGAAATCTTCAAGTCCACTAGCTCACCATCTATTCTGCCATATTGCACCCGTGAAAGATAACTATAGACAGGACCACAAAGGTAGTTTTCCAAAGGAATCCTTTCTTGCCTTTATTTTCACTGGTTTACTGAAAGCAGATCATGCTCAATTAAGCTAATTTCTTTGATGAATCTACAATATTATACTGAGTGGGAAAGACAAAAGGAATAAGGTTGAAATCTACATGACTTTAAAGTACTCTTGCAGCCAATTCTGAGAAATGAGTGCTTTTAGCCCACATGTTTTAACCATCTACTTTGGGATGAAAAGAATTATGTTGATGAAGTCCCAGTTTGCTCTGTTGCCTACAAAGGGAACCCAGGGTGCCTAGGTCAGTCTTGCAGCTGAAATACAGACAGTACACCAAAATCAATGATACGTTGGTTTAAACAAGCAACATATGAAATATGATTTAAGAAGTCTTCCATTTTTTCTATATTGAATATGAGTTAAACTATTTTATTGCAAAATTGAAAAGGTTTGGAGGCTATGGTTCAGCACTGACAAGTCTATATTTTTCTATCATATTTCATCATCTACTTTATCAAAATACTATTATTATATTCCACATAGCTGTCAGATTTAACCATAATAAGGTTAGTATTTATCTGAAATTTAGTCATGATTGTTTAGCCTGGAATAAAGAAAAATTAGCAGATACTTTTAGTAACTGAACAACTGAAAACTGGAAATCATATAATAATGGGACCATATAAGATGCTTGATAAATCATGCTGAAATGTACATGCTACAAGCATTTGTACATCCGCAAAATAAAAATGTGTATATTTTGTATTTTATTTAAAGGATTGTGTGTTTCCTTTACTATTTAACTGTGGTATTTTACAAAATCAAACATTTCACTTTGCATGTTAAGTAAGTTTCTCTAAACCAGCATTTAAACATTTTCAATCTTTGAAATTATGCACATTTTCTCATGTCTCATAATCTCACAATTAAATCTGTGTAGAAAATTTTACTTTCATATGTTGTTGAAATGCCAAAGAATTGGTTAAACTGGAAATGTTGAATATTTTCATTGCTGTTTATGGACAATAAAATATTAGTTAATTTTAATGTCATTATAATTATGATTGCCTGGCAAAGGTATGTTTCTCAGTGACAAGGAGAATTAATCAAATAATTAGTACTTTGTGCTGCTGCCCATGTTCTTGTTCTAAATGTAGTTCTCATTCTCAGATGGTGATTACCCATTAGGTGAAGACGTGCATGAAATACTCTTTTATTCCATAAATTTTCAATAGTTTGAGACCTAAAGAAATGTGTGATTAATCACTTACTAATTGGATCATTCCTTCACTGTCAATAACTAACAAGCTGCATAAAAGGCACTCAACTCTATTGTTTATGAGATCCAAGTTCCTCAAGAGAAGCAAGCATACTTGACAGGAAGACAATCATCACAACTGCAGCAAATATGTTGTTCTCTATTCAAATGCAAAATGCACTCAATTGCACCATAGTACCTTCATAATACTTCTGCTTGCTAGCAAAAAGGAAGAAAAAAACCAGTAAATAAAAGAAATAGAAACATTTCTGAGCAAGTATATTGATTAAAACTCTAATTCTCCTTCTGGACTAACTTACACAGCTTTCACTCACTCTACTGAAAGTGAAATGTCCTAGATGAATACTATTTAGCCCAAACATACAAATAACTCAATTCTCAGTATACTAATAATGACATCTATAAAAAAGCCTTGATAACATGCAACAGAGATGAGATCAGATCTTGCATATCTGAGCTTTGAATTTGAGGGTGAATATTTCCACCAAATTCAGTTTTACAAGCTATGTAGAAAGAAAGGTTTGGTTATAATACTTCATGTAACTATACATGTGTGTGTGGGTTCAAGGCAAGCCAAGTCTGAGATAACACCAAAGACTGTAATAGTTTAGTCTAGATAAGACTACTCTTCCTTTCTCTAAGAAAGTATTTACATATATTCACTTCAATATCTTAATATCTTTCTCTGCTGTAGAAGTAGCTTTGTGGACCGTACATTTAGCCTCCCAATAACTGTGTTCAATGTTTAATTATTTTAAAGTTTTATTTTTTCTAATTAGAGGTGACTTCCTTACATTAAAACTTGGTGACATCCTACTGAACAGCTCCAGGAGAAGAGTAGATTTAATTTGTGTTTGCATTGGGCCAGATCTCAAATTATTTGTTATGGTTAAAAGTAAAAAACCAATAAATTAATGGGAAATACACAAGTATTAATTTGAAAGCATTTACTAGCAAGTATATACTCCAGTGAAGGATTACAGCAAAGACTGTTTCTTCCTTCTTAGTTCGCTTGAATTTCCATAAAAACATGCAAATATTATTTTTGATTGTTACATAGATAATAAATTCAAAATTAAATAATTGGGTGGAACAATTTACTTAGTGTTTAGAAGTTTCAGGTCACACCAGACATGCATAGACACACAAACACACACATGCACTTACATGTTGATCCCAAATGCATGAATAGAGGACAACTGGAAAGGACTGCACATTTTCTTTAAGGCCTCTGAATTTACTCTCTCATGAGCTCATCAATCCAGGAAACAACATACCCCTACTAAGACGCAGGGGAAAAAAAAATCAAAAGAAGTATAGTTCATCTATCTTTCTTGATATCTATGTTATTACGAGTCCCTAGAAACAGAGCTGAAAATTGAATTTGGAGCAGGGGGAGATGGCAGGATATTTCTGACTAAAATTTCTGATGAAATTATCAGCTCATTCTCGCTGTGTTGAAGTCACTGAGCTGTTACCATCCCACAGTATTGCTTTGCTGGGTATTTTTAAAGTACTGGTGGAAGGAGCTAACAGAAGTAGAGAGAAGATAGGTGCTGGTTCAATTAATTGAAGCATCCAGAATTGATGAGTGTTGTCAAGAACTCACTATGAGGATGGCTAACGGAGGAGACTAATGAAGTGACTGGGAGATATCCAGATTATTACAGTATCTCAGAGAAATGGCTGAAAGGAACAGAAAACAATGAGAGAGCACAGTGGGTATGTAAGAAAGTGGAACCATACCTATAAACCAAATTGTGCATTCAGGAGTGAATAACGTGCCAGGGGGAATTAAAACACTGCACAGTAAATATAAGTTTCTACTTATCAATGATCAAGACACCACTAGCTTGAGAAGATAATATTAACTTATTTAGTTCTATAGCATTTCACGTACACTTAATGAGAGATATAAAAGCTGTGCTGTTGCTATTTTCTTTCAGGATGAAGTTCCAAAACAGCAAAAATAAACCCTATAGTAGGGTTTGGGTTTCTTTTTTATTGAGGATACTGTGCTGAGTGTCTTTCAAGTGTTATAAGCAGCTGTGATCTCACTGCAGAATGTGCTTGGCTGAGTGAAAAAGTAGCAATGGATATTTTACAAAAATAATTAAAAAGAAAATATAGACAACATGTAGTTTTATCACAGAGAGGAAAAAGGGCTAAGGTACACAGAGAGTAAGAGGCAGAAAGAGAGTGAAAGTGTTTTTCCAAGCAGTCTAATCCTTTGGATGACTACAGAAATAAAACCCTGTTAGCAGGTTTCTTGTGAGTCTGAAGATCGATTATATGTATTAGTTCCCCTGTGCTTCCTGTGCTGAGAATGTCTTTTTAAACTGCTGATTTCACAGTCTACGAAAGGGCTGACGAAAGAGGCATTGGCTGTAATCTAGATACAAGGCTGAAAGCTTCAGAAACCACCTTGAGAACATGATAAATATTTCTGTTTCTCCCAACACTTCAAAGAATTGCAGTCATGGAAGATGTGAACTCCTCGATTAATTAGATGTAGTTCACTTCGCATAAGCCTTCACTTTACAGCTGAAACAAAGAGATACAAAAGTAGAAGTCCTGGAATAAGATTGATCAAGTCACTGACTCAATGAATTTGTTCAAAATACATTTGTTCAAAATCTGTCTACTCAGTAGACAGATCCTCACTCAGCAAAACTTGCTATGATACCTACATGAAGAGTCCTTTCTAAATGTTCAAGAAGGTAACACAGCCACAACAATTTACACCGAGGATCTGATGTAAGAATTTTTCTTGAGTTATTTGACTCAAGTTTTTAATGAAACAGCTGTTTCCTTCCATTATTCTTTCCAGACATTGGTTAAACTCACAGTAACATTTAGACTTGTATGCTGCTTCTGTTTGTTTGCTTTGTTGGTTTTGGGTAATTTCTTGTTTTGTTTTGTTTTTCATGGATTGAGATTGTTTGTCATATTGCAAAATTATTTGCTGGAACAATCTGCTTCTTTTTATTACACCCTGTAATCATTGTTTAAACTATAGCCTATTTAACCTTTAGAATCAACCCTCTGGTCTCTGAATAAATTTTGTAATTGTAAATGCATCAAGGAAGAGGAATAAAAAACTGAATGTGCATTATTGGCCAAAACATTGTAAAGAAACTAGACATTCTTTCAGAAATACAATAATACAATATAACAATCTGTAACACTGTAGCAAAATACAATTCTATGCTATCCAATATACTACTGTTATGTTACTAAATTCTCATCTAACTTAGAAAAAAAATTGAAGAATATTCTGAATGTCATTGTGATTGGGCATTTACATTTTACATATGTTTTAAAATCTGTTAAAAAAACCCTTTATTTCAGGAATTAAGGATATTTCTTTCAAAAATTGGTCACATTTAACTCTCTAGGCAAAATAGTTAACAGGACTGCTGATTTCTTCAATCATCAGAAAAAGTGACATATTTATTGTAAGATTCATGTCCTCGAAAAATGATATATTCAGGATGTAGTAGGAAATATCTGATTGCTTCATTGGAAATGTATAGCTGTAAAGAACATGATGAATTGAAACTGTATTCAGGAAAGGGCTAGTTTTGATCAACTGGATTTTTTCATAATGTATAACACTTGAGTCAGTTAATTTGATATTTAAATTAATGAAATGAAATGGAATGAAATTGAGAAATTAAGTTTCAAATCTAAATTTTTAATTTAAAATGGATGTTTTCCAAAATTCCATTTTGCATGAATGGTTTAGTATTTTGATTTTTCACCCAAAACTGAAAAAATAAAATGCCATCACCTAGCTAAGTTTGAAACAGTTCTCTTGATGGTCTTACCTATTGTTTTGAATAAACTCAATAACTAATATTTTGAATTGGAAATTTTCCAGTCATGTTGACTATTGAAATGTGAGTTCATTTTTCAGGCTGATAAGAAATTCTTGCAATGCTTGTATCATTGCAATAGGCAGAACTCTTCCATTAGATGTCTTTTAGCAGAGATTTAACTGCATTCTGGTAGAAATTGGTATGCAGGCACTCATGAAAAAATAAGCAAGATTTCTTGCAGGTAACATGCATAGCACTTCTGTTGCTTAATTCTACTTACTATGGTAGAATTACGTAAGAATTGAGGCCATCTTCATTCTGTCGTGGTCATTGCTAAGCATTAACTTTAATGATAATGTCAGTTTTATAAGTTTGGTCCAAAGATCCACTGTGATAAGTTTCCTACTGACTCTCTTGTGGTAGGAACAACAAGGAAAAATTTATCATATTTAGTAGAAATCAATAAGGTACATTCATAAGCATTGTTCAAATAGTTTTTAAACAAGTTATATGTAATCATATAAAAATATTGATCCCACATGACTGTGAGCTTTAATCTGATAATACTGAAATACTTGAGGCAAAATGACTTTAAAATGCAAGGAATAACATTTAGAATATACTGTTGCATGTGATACACACTGAATGTCTGTGAATGTTGCATGGATATATGAAGATAGGGACGAAAAGAGCAAACACAGTGCATTACAACAGACTTTCTGTGAGTTTATAAAGATAGATTACAAGTAAAATACCAGTTTTGCAAACTGAATGTTTAAAGAAGTCTGAAACTGAAAAACTGATGAAGGTTTCTACAGCTTATTCAAGAAATTGACAGTTCCTATGCAGTGTGCAGAGCAGTGTGTGAAATCACTTCTCTGTGAGTTATGAGGGAGGTGAATTAAGAATGCAAAATATATAGGAGAATAATATTGTCAAAATAGAATTTTCAAAATAAAAAAAGCCCAAACAAGAAGAGTTTTAATAATGGTGTAGTATTAGCCAGTACGCAGTTCATTATTTGCATAAAAAATTGTTCTGACTTTACTTCTGTATCCTGTTTACTTAAGAAACCAGTGCAACAATACTCAGGAGAGATTAAAACTTGGCTTTTTTCATTCTGGGAGATGTTTATATTTCCTTGCTGTAGGTCCAGGAGAGAAGGAGCTGAAGCAACATCTTGAAAGAACCCAGGTTTTGTCATTGACTGTACTGGCCAAGACTGTACTTGGTCAAGGTTTAGTTGCCATGCATTGCTTCTGTGAGGGAAAAGTAACAAGCAGAAGAGAGTGTGAATCTGGAGAAAGAAATTGTATTTGGACAAATAATCTAGCTGGGAGTAGAGGAAAGGCAGAAGTAGGTGTGTGCAGTAGGCAGGAGGGAGGAGCGGGGGGCTACTGCCTGGAGCTGAGACAGTGCAAGGTCCTGGAGAGGGCACGAGTGAGTGCTGGCAGGCAGCAGCAGCAGCTATGGAGGCAGGAGAACATTTTTCAATGCTTTATGAGACCAGAGATTTCACTGAAAATAGTCATCTTTGTTCAGTGTTGGCAACTCTTCCGTCCCCAAAATGCAAACCGGGGTTTTTGAAGCCAGAAAAAGTGGGGTACTCCAAACAGCTTAGTGAATCATTTTAGTGACAGGGAAGCATAAAATTCCTAGAAATATCCCAAATAATGGCTCTCTGACCATAATTAATTCTTGATGATGAGAATATGGGAAAGATAGAAAATAAGTGTTTCTTGAGAAGGTTGCGATTTGTAGGGAAGTGACTGTAAGTTGATGCCAAGTGCACACAAACAACATCTATCAACATTACATTTAAAACAGTTCTGTGATATGCAGGTTTGTTATTCGGACAGGCAACCTGACAGCAGAAATTGATGCACCTATCAGAGAAGAATAAGAATATAAATCTCTGTCTTATCATAAGGAGAATGCAGGGAGCAGATAGGACTGAAGTGGTAGACATAATCTATTTAGGTTTTCAAGAGACATTTGACATTGCATGGTAGAATAGAATAATATATCTTCAGTTTAGCATGTAAGTCTCAGAAGACTCTTTTCCTTCCAGGCTTCTTAAACTGCAATGTATTGATTCCCAAGTGCAGAACATAATTTCTTCACTAGTTTTCTTCTCAGCCTGTTTTTCTACCCCTTTTATTATCTAGATTTTCTTCTAGAAAATATTCTTATATCCATCTTCCACTTTTTTTTTTCTTTGTACTGTCTTTATAGTTTCTGTTTCCTTTTATTAATCCTGACTCTTTTTTTCCTCTTATTGATAAGAGTGCTGATGAGGCATCCTGACTCAATCGGGTTGGTGTGATGTCTTAACATCCTGAGTCTAGCAATTAGAGAATGGCCTTGGGAACTACAAAAAACCCCAAACATTCCCAAATAAAATATGACTTCCTGTCTTCACTGTGACCTTTCTTTGGACTTATCCATGACCAGCAGTATGGATTTGATACAAGTATTGCATGAGCTTCTTAGGTGAAAATTGGATTCTAGAACTCATATGAGTCCATAAGATACAGACATGAGGAGGATACAAAAACATTAGTAGCACTAACAAAGGTTCAGATACCTGCAGCACTATTCAAGCTGCTGAATACTTTTATATACTCCTTTGTTTCTTACATTTTAGCTCCAGGTATTCCATTTTAGGATGCTTAAAGGCAATATTTGGTCAAAACACAGGAAAGAGGAAACATACCCTACTGAAGTATACATTAATCCTCATACACTGCCACTTGCTGTCCTCTCTTTTGCATGAAAAAGAAAACATCTTTGACGTGTCAAAGGACATCCTCTGTGTCAATACACATACCATTTCCTTTGCAGGGTAAAGCAAACTTGTCACTGAGACTGCATCAGTTCTAATAGCAGCCTCCATTAGAAATTTAGGTTGCAAAGTACTGACAAGTCTGTTTTATGTCAGGAAAATATAAAAGTTGTCTTTGGCAGCAAGAAAAGCATTGCAATACAGAATGCAAGAGATTGTAGCAATGCTGATCAGTTATGTGTTTGCTTCAAATAATTGGAAGCCATTTGTATACAATACAAAGCAGATCATTCCTCAGAACTCTTACACTTCTCAGAGGATATGACTTCCAGATCAATCAAATTTTCAATATCTATGGGATGAGGACCCCCGAGGGCCTTTGGGCCCTGCATTCATGTTCTTACCACCATCATTGCAATTTTTTTTTCCTTATAGCCAGTCTGAATTTCCCTTTCTGCAACTTGCATCTCTGCTTTTATGCATTTGCTGTGCACCTCCAAGAGTCTGACTCCTCCACAATCCTGCATCAGATAGGTGAAAACAGTCTTTCAGTTCTATCAACTTTCTTCTGTTCAGACTGAATAAACCCATTTTTTTCAGTGTCTCTTTGGTTTTCCAGTTCTTCAGTCCTCTAAATTGTACTTAAGAATGGCCTTTTGCTGGACTTAGTTTTTAAAGTCTTCCTTGCACAAGTGATTCTAAAACTGAATGCAGAATAGACGTGATGTCACAAGTGCTGAACAGAGGGGAATAATCATTTCCATTGACATGCTACCAGGCTGTGACTAATGCAGTTCAGTATACAGATAGCTTTCATCTGCATAGCAGACTGCATTACTAAAAGTATTTTAAGATTTTAAGTTTAAGATGTATTGCAATTTCAGTTTAGGAATATCAGTATAGAAAATTTGCAATGTTTACTGCCAGTAACACCCAGACTTACAACTTAGAAAAATTTACACTAGAAAATGCACATACAAGAATTGTTCTGGAAAAAATGTAATTTATTTTTTTTTTACGTAAATGTAATTGTGTACAAGGACTAGCACTTGGCAAGGGAAACCTTTTACTTGATGAAATAATGTAAAAAAATTCTTCCATCAAATAACCCTTTTAAGTAATGAACACAAATGTATAATTTATCTTAAGAATTTTCTCAGTGAATTGAACCTGCCCTTTAAAAAAATGGTAATTTGTGAGTGAGATAAAATTCATATGAGTTTCCCCTTTCCACTGCTGTCTATCAAATTTAGTCAGAAATTCTAGGTAACAAAATGATCTTTAGTTTCTTCTGACACAATATAACAAAGAAACAATAAATAACCATCAACATCAGCAGGTGTGCTGCTAATTATGGCAACGGTGACCTATTCACACCTACACAGTAGGGCTGTTCAGCCTGCATTTGCATACTGATTTATGGAACCGTAAATTTATGCAGATGTGGATGGAATGAGAAATCAATTAGATATAAAAGGATATGTTAACAGAGGTGAGAAGAAAGAAAGAAATTTCATATAGGGTAGAAAAATAAGATCAAATGGTGCTATCTTTCCGAATTAATGCAGTCATAATCTAAAGACAAAGTTCAACTTTTGTCAGTACTATTGTATAGAATTTTTTTCTGCTATGCGTATTGCATAGAAGTGAAAAGTAGAAAGATTGCAATAACTAAATAATGCAAACAAAAACAACATGCAAACAATGTTGGGCCAAAACACTAGAGATTGACTTTGTTGGACATTCCACTTGACAAAGCTGAACTTAGGTTTTTAGGCTAAGTCTACCCTATTAAACAAAATAAGACTAAGGCACAATTGGGTTCAGTGATAGGAAACCACCTGTGGTATTAATTGTAAGCAAGCTCATAGGCATGGTTTTATCTTTGCTTTCTCATATTTTTCCAGACAATACTCAACATAGTTGTGGGAAAATATGCCAGGGGCTGTTCCTTAGACTGTTCGTAATAATACTCTCTCCTCCCAATAGGACAGTTAAATGAAATGCAAGTGAAGTGATCTGATCACAGATACACCTCTGTGCTGTGAATTTATTATTAAGTTCCCCACGGCACCTTCTGCAAGCAGAGTTCACTGCCCATCAGCCTTAGGATACCTCATGGACTTAATACCACTCTCCAGGGTTTAGTCTGCTTTTTAGCCTGTGTTAGATCACAGAACTGAAGAAAAAAGTCCATACCTTTTTCAATTTTTCCCTTAAGCTGTCTGCCATTGGAATTCAATATATTCTACTCTATACCCATGAAAAAATCTATGAAAATCTACCATGTTTTGGCTAGTCTGGGAAACAAAAATAGGTCCTGAATTTCTGTATGTAACAGAATGCAGCATTGACAACACTCATCAGTAAACTTAGATATCTCAGTCTGGATTACCACAACTGAACAGGTTAGTTCTAGTATATGAGTATTGTGAACTATTAGTCAGATGACTACATTTGACCAGATGACTCATTGTTCATGTAGTTATGTATCTTTGTTAAAAATATAGTGCTTAGTTCTACTTTACAGAGGGGGTATAAAATGAATATAATAAAATCCCACTCCACTTTTATGGATTGTATAAAAAAAAGAAAGGTGATATTTCCCAATTGATGCAAGCAACAGTGTATTGGCAAAGAGAGTTGTTATCCTTGGAAAGTCTGCTCTCCCATCCTAAACTTCAGGAACTCTGTCTTTGGACAAAGTACTGGAGTCTGTCACCTAATCTGGAGTAGGTGAATGGTCATCTCCAAAGCAAACAGCAAACCAGCTTTGATTGCTGTTCAGCTGGACAAGAGCTTTCAAAATTTGAGAAAATTTTTTTACATAAAAAAAAAAAAAAAAACAGGAAAAAAAAGACCAACTTATTTCTCCTCACTGATGAATTAGTTCCACGGTCCTGAGAAAAACAGAATGAAATGGTCTTTATTCACAAAGTGGAAAAGCATTCAATAGAGCAGTGGAAAGAAAAGATTTAAACTCTACACCTATTGCTATTGCCAGCTTCGTGTGCAGCCTTGACTAAGTCACTTTTCCTCCTTACATCTTCAATTACCTAGCTGACAAATGAGCAAATCCTAATGCACTGAGTGTTGCAAAAAATAGTTATTAACTTTTGAAAAGCCCTTTCAAGGGGTCTGGCACAGTATAAATGACAGATACTTACTTTAGACAAGAAAGCAACAGATACAACCATTTTGTTTCAAGGATTTTCTAAAGGAAAACAGAATTGCTGTCAGTGTAAGCTATTTTCTAAAATAGCAGCAATACAGAGGTAGATATCTCTCTATTGTAGGTGAACACAGCAGATATAAGACAGCTACTTTTAGGATGACACATTAAGAAGCTGAACTGGTTATATGAAACAGCTGAGGGAGTGTGCTGACATTTATGCTGTATCTCAGGTTTATGCTATCATTATTCTACATGCCATGAAACATACACAGAGACACCCTAGTATGTGACAGTGCATATAAATTCTTACCAAAAGCTTTATAGGGAAAAAAAAGTATTCTTAATGTTAATGTACTAGAATGAAATTTCATGTAGTGTGATGAAAGATATTCATTCCCCAGTGAATATATCTCAGCACAGATCACATGGACTGAAAAAGGATTTTGGAATTCTTTGTAATGCTCTCACTGTGAAAGGATCGATTTCTTCCAAGTCTGACATAAGAGACCTTAGACTTATTAGAAGCTCCTAATTAAAATGGTCTACACTTCTGAATATCCCTTTTAGGAAAAAAAAAGTAATGAAAAATGAGATCCCTTTCTGGTTTACATGTTTTCAATAAGAAGGTATGAGTAGAATGAACAATACAGTTATGTGAAGGAAGATGGAAATATATTGCTTTTGATTTTATTTTTTTTTTAACAAGACTTCAAGGTGTTCAGCCTTCCCCTTCTCTCTCCAACACAGTGGCAGAGATTTTGTTTTGGACTGAAGGCTGGAAGAGAGGACAGTAGAGAACACAACAGTGACAAGGTTCCCTTCTCTTGCTCATTGCTTTCAGGCACAGTGCTAATGCTTATATAGCTTGCTGGAAACAGCATTTTCACATTTCAACCAAATCTCGTAGTCTGAAGGGGAAATTCAGCATTTCAGACTGTTTTTCTTTCCAAATTAGCACAAAAGCATAATTTCTGTAATTATCATTGAAAAGAGCACTTCCCTCAGTCCCTCAAAAGAATAAGCTTGGACTTCTTGGAACCCTGCATGTTGACAACAGTAAATTTTTCTAATGCTAAATGTCATGTAAATGAAATATTATTTATTTTGTATAATATGAGAAGAAAATAATTTAAATATCAAATACAATTCAGAATTGCCTGAATGTAATGTTTTAGCATTATTATTGTAGGAAAATCAAGGTAATCAGGTAATTTCTTTGGCCCTAGAGAAATGTTATCATGCTACCACGTTCCCACAGGTTATTCCAAGTGTGATGAAGCTGCATTTTCCAATGGAATATCATTGCGTTATTTTTGATTTATTAATTTTAATTAGCTTTTTTGTCTAACAGCCTCTGAGCAAGTCATCATCATGGTAGACCCAGACCAATTGTCCAGACAGCTCCCTGCTCTAACAGTCAGACTGCCTAAGGAAGCAGTACCTGCAGGACTGTAAGAACTGGATCAAAACAAGCTATTATTTTATATTGTTTAAAATATATATGAATTTAAAAAAAATTCTGGTATGTGTTGACTTGCTTTTTTTTAAAAAAAAGTATGTTTATCAAAATTTCTTGTTATAATTCCTCTGCAGCCTTCCCCATGAGAAGTCAACAATGAAATATCAGCTGGTGTTGCTATTAATGCTTGGGAGTACAAAATACTGATGATTCATGAAGTGCATGAGTCTTTCCTTATTTTCTGGGTTTGGATAAATTGAGAAGTGTCCTGAGTTTTTAGCAATGATTTAAAAGGTTTACACCTTTCTTAACACACTAGAACAGCAGTTTAACAGCAAAGTCAACAATTTTTTCCCCAAATCTCTCATGTATTAAAGGCAACTGGACATAGCTATCTCTAGTTACTGTTAACTGCTTAATTCTGAAGGACTCTGGAAACACTGGAAAGGTAATTATGCTTGATTCAGGTACAGCGATTTTTGAAATATAAGCATCTAGAGTCATCAAGATGTAAACTATCAGACGTGTCCACATACAGCTGGCAGTTATGACACAGGACCTACTAGACAGGATACCCCAGGACATTTCATATGATATTGGGGGTCTGTACTGGCAGCTGAAGCAGGCCAAGGGGCTAGGATTTATCTCTATATTAAATATTTGTGGCATCTACATGTACATGTGGCTAAGCTTCTTATGGCTCTCCCTAGGCAGCAGAAACTTACCCAATATGTGGCTACAGGTCCTGTGACTCCTGGAAAGGACTGTGTGACCCATAAGGCAATGCTTAGGTTTAGTTTCCTGTTTTCCAGTGCCATTTTTCTAAGAGTATTTAGCCTGGCCTAGCTCTAGAGACAAGTGGGTGTGCCTTAAAAATCCTATCATAATAAGAAGTCTACTCCCATGAGATGTTTTGGACAGTCCAAGATGTCAGAAAAGTTATTGAACACTGGTGAAACTGAGTCCTCTGCACAGCTTGGTCAGCAGAACAGCTCTCTAGATTCCAGTGGCTTTATTAACTGGATTTCTAGTAAGCTCTGCAATGAAAGTTAAACACAGATGGAAACCCATGAGTCAAAAAACACAGTCGTTTTCCATGAAACTTACCACTTAACAGCCTAAGATTGGTTGAATTATGAGAAAGCATGAGAAAAAAAAATATTCTTTTGCCAAAAAAATTACTCTAGAGAATAGAATGATAGAATGATAGAAATTAACTTTGAAATCCTACGTGTCTTGCCTTGTGTTCACATGGAGACTGGGTAGTATTTTTGGGTTAGATTGAGTTAGAAATGCTTCATTTATACATAAAAGTATAATGACTAAAGTAAGATACTACCAGTAGGACTACCTGTGCAATTGTAATTCACATATCTGGATGTTTGCACTACAGCAGTCATTTAAATTCACCATTAGGATTTTTTGTCAAGGATCTTTGCTTCATATCACACCCAAGATTTAAAAATGCCTAAATTTCTGTAAATTGTGCTACCTTCACAACTCAAACCCTAGCTTGTACTTCCAAGATTTTACATAACCTATAACAGTTCTTTTTCTATATAATTTCCTATAAATATCGAAATGAAAACTGAACAAATAAAGCCCCTTATATAAAGATACACTGCCAATTCCCTTTTCTCGTCAGTACTAAGAAGCTTTGGCTTAATATGTGTTAGTGAACACGTTAAGGCCAGGTCACTGGTATCCATACTGTTTAATTAATGTTTTCTCCACAGTTTTTGCCCCGGGGCAATTAGTAGCTTCTTAGACAATCCCCACACTCAGAGTACCACTAAGCAATTTTAACACAATCAATCTGGTCTTGGAGAAGGAATGTGAGGAAGTTAAAGCCTATTATGTGAGTCACACCATTTGAGTGGATCTCCAAATGGTCCCCGGTTTATATTGCTACTAATTAATCATAGATTGTTATTGCTATGTGTACTAGATACTGGTGAGTGCTGAAATGTTTTACTATCTTGGATTCAGTTTCCAGTTCTGGTAAGGCATAGTAAGAATTTCTTTCACCCTCTTGTCTCCTAAACCTCAGTACTCTTATTTTATCCCTTTAGGGTTATTTCAGCTAATACAATTCATGAAACAAAGAAAACTAAGTACAAAATTCATTGGACACTTAGTGAACCAAAATTACATGTTTTTGTACTCCACTCAGAAGAGAACTAAACATTTTGAAGCTCATGATTCTCATCCGTTGTCACACATAATTCCCACATTAAAAAAATAAGGATGGGAAGCCATATTAAGTCCTTTAAATAAATTTGCTGACAGGATTAGGATCGAAATCTAAGGCTTTGTAAAGTTAAACACCTATATTAAAGTTTCTTCATGAGCAAGAAGAAAACATATAAAACATATTCTAGGCAATAAATATTAAAATGGCTTTGGTTCTTAATCCCATACCCTTAATTAAATAAATTAAAATGAAGAAAATTCCATTAAACCTCTATTTTTATTGTTGTCACACATTTTATAGAGGTCCCTGGTCCTTTTCTGTGCTTAGATATTTAAAACAGTCATAACAACAGCTGTTCCCAGCTACAAAATGTGCCAGCAGTGTTTAAAACCAAACATATGTTTCTAAGTGTATTGTCTCACCTGAGCCCAGTTCCCTCACAACTTTGACAGTTTGAGTTTATGTGTGCATGTACTGATGAAATGGCCTCTGAATCCTCTGTTGTATATACTTCAGTATAGTCATAAAGTCTCTGGAGCCTGAGGATTCAGCCTCCCTCTTTAGTATCTAAGAGATGCTCTGAACAATGAGAAAGAATTTTACCTCCTTCCCTCTGCCTAGCCTCATCCATGCCAAATCCCTTATAATATATCTGGCAAGAATCATTTTGCACTACTCAGTTCATTGCCATTAGAAAACACAATGGTTGAAGATTCTCCCTGACAACAGATTCCCACACATTTTTGTATCTGACTATTCAATAGAGCCCATTTGCCTGATGTTATAGAGATACCAATTATTTCTAGTGTTGCCAGTATAAAAAGGCTGTTGTATACTGAAGCCAGCATCTGGCTAGCTTATTTTTGCTACATTCAGAAGGGATTATTTAAAAGAGAATAGCTCTTTTCAGAACTTTAGACACTAAATCATATTCAACAGTAAGCTCTCCGTCTACCCTTTATTCTCTTTTGTCTTTTCAGAAGTCTGCTGAAATGCTCCTGTTCCTCCACACTTTTAATGCTGGGATGGATGGACAGCAATTTCTTGAGTTTCTGTATGTTTCTGCATCTTCTGACTTCTCTAATCTAAAACTAATAAAAGATCCAGTACATTTTCAGTGGTTTAATACAGTTTTCTGTCTTCACATTTATGTCCTTGTTACATTAACCATCACGAAGAACAAACTTAGAAAACTTACCAGCATTGATGGCCTTCTGTCCCCTTGTGCAAGCAGATATGGATCAGGTAGGACAGACACCTACCTCATACCTTGTGGTTGCACACATGTGACAGAAGAAAAGCAGTCCCAGAAACATTTCATTTCAAAATGAAAGATCAAGAGCATTTTAGCTCTGACACATTTAATCTAAGTACTTTTCTGAGTATAACCACCTTAAGCTGCTAACCAGAAGAAGAAATGAAGCTGGTACCTCCAGAAAACAACTCATGAAAGGTTTTAGGTGGTTTGAATCGCTCTTTTTAATTGCATCTGTACCTCTCTGCTGAAGGTCTAGAGGACCTGCTCTTCCAGGTTAGGCGTGTTATGTTTCAAAATTGAGGAAGAGGTAGTTTCAGGGGCTCTGTGTAATCCTTGCCCTCATCAGAGAATTATAACAATAGCAGAGATATTAGGTTATGTTCTGTAATGCAGGGCTAGGCTCCTTTTTGTCAGTAATTGTTAAATTCTGCAGTAGGTCAGCAGAGGTGTTTTGCATAATAGGTGGGAAAATTTTAATTAGTTATTTAATGAAATCCCCTTTTGCTTTAATACAGAGAGCAACCTATTTATTATATTTTTCAGTCTCAAGTGTGCACAGAGAATTCAAAACAGAGAAAATAAAATAATTTCTACATAAAACTAAGGCCCCTTATGATATTCCCAGACATTTTTATTCCAGGCTACAACAATCATCCTTTAAGGGCCATATTCCTCCAGGCTTCCCTCTACTAAGGTAAAGGTAAAAAGGTTATACTAACACAGGCTCAGACCTTTCTGACCTAGATAGTATGTGGCTGGGAATGGTCTCAGTTCTGTACCATCAGGTAGCGTATACAGCCCTTTTGACAGTTAATGGCAGTCTACTGAATAATTTCATATGTATAGTTATACATAAACAAGCACCTTACTGTACTTGAAACAGAAAAATCCCTATTATTCTATCCAGCAGAATTACCTAATTTTCTCAGTTTGTTGAAGGAAGTGTTCCAGAAAACCTGTTCTCTCCCTTTTTCTTTCTCTTCAAGCATCAAGACCAGGCGGGAGTGATGACTTTTAGTAGGGGAAGAATATGGTAAAATAATTATTCCTCTTTATTAAAAGTCTTTTAAATGGCACTTGAGCTCTGTTTGTACTCTTTTATCCGCACTAATCATAATTATACTTAGATGTATTTATCTTGTCTGGAGGTACCAGCAATAACTACTGTCATAGGAGCTGCTCACAAAAATGACTGATCTTTGTCAAGATCATTCTGAGAATATTTTATACCTTTTCTGATTTGACAAAACAGGAAATTTATTAAAATTTTTCCCCCCTTTATTTTTTTTTAATTTTTTTTCCCTTTATTTTGTTTTAGTTTCTTTATTGAAGACTAAGATTTTCAATAATTTGTGTCTCTGAAGAATTCACATTTTTAGAATATCCCCACCTGGAATTAATTCATCTGACATCAGCATGCAATCAAAGTATCTCAATTATCAGCACAACAATTTGAGGCTCTGCGTATGGAGTGTCAGCTAGGGAAAGACAGGTATTTCTGAGAAGATGAGCCAACCCTTACATGGGATAAATCATCATATACATACAGCATTGATTCCACAATAAAACAAAGACAACTGTGTACTTATTATAGGTACCTCAAGTAGGTCCCTGAAGTTAAATGAAACAAATCTAGATTCAAGTTACTGCAAAAAATACGAGTGAAAATATAATTTTACATTCTTAAGAGAAAGTATCGTCTTTGAAAGTCAGATGGCAGATACACTGTGAAGACCTGTATCCTTCATCATATAATACACTTAGGCAGATGGCATTTATTAACATGCTATAACAAGTTTGAGAAGCCCTAGGCAAAATAGCAAACAAGATGTGAAGTTACAAGCAATAAAACAGTTCAGCTCAGAAAGAGGAAAGCGCTGCAGGGGATATACAATGCTAAAAAAAGAGGGATAACCTTTGTCTGTGATGGGGAACAAACAAAAACCAAGACTAGTAGATTTGGGAATGAGTGTTCTGAGACAAGTACCTTGATCACAGCTTAAGACAGAGTTGCAACTAGTGTCACTGTATCTGCTGGTCAGGCACAGCCAGGAAAATAAACAATGGAGGTATACAATGAATAAAGTAATGGCATTAACAGAAGGGCTTACCCTGCAGATAGATACCTGCTCATTTACCTGACAGAAACGTGAAGAAATACAAAAAACTTATGTAGGAAAATCATCATGCCTGCTCCTGTAGCCTGATGGACACCAAGCTGGTTCCTGTTGCTTGGAAAAGAGATTTTGGAACCACTGTGGACAGTTCATCTTCTCATTGTTCAACAGAGTTACAAACACATCTGGTTCTGAAATGGTAGTGAGAGATATAGAAAATGAGACAAGAATAACAATATATCTCTGAGAAAATCCATATTGTATCTACATCTTGAATGATGTGTGGATTATTTTGATCACTTCTGTGCCAAAAAAATGTAGCAGAACCAAAACAACACAGAGAAGCAAGAAAAGGATAATTGGAGCTATGAAACTGCTTCTGTAAAAGAACTAAATAGATTAGGACTTATGAGCTGGAGAACAGTTAAGACAGGGGTGTTATGAAAAAGATATAAAAAAATCACTAGTGTCTTTCCAAGAGAGGAAGAACTGAGAACTTAAATAAAAAGGAAATATATATAAATGAGTCTGTGAAGTTCTTTCCCCAGGATATGGTGAAGCCCAAATTGTAAAAGGCTCTTTAACAGTGAAATAAATTAAAAATTATTAGACAGCAAGTGAAGTACTCCTGAGGATGACTATAACCCCTATCATTACCTAACACTCAAATTATCACAGAAGGCACAGGGAGGAGTGCACTTTTTTTACTTTTGCTCTATTCCCAAACACCCACTGCTGGGTCTTGTGTGGTATCCAAGAGTTGCAATCTGACTGAAGAGGAGGGTGGAGAGTAAAAAGTCTTGCAGTCAGAAAGCCACACATAGTAGGTGATTACATATCACAATTTAAAGCCAGTAAGCAACACAAGAGTTACAGGACCTCAACTTTTTCATTCCTCTGAGTACATCCAAATCTAAAAAGCAAAATAAACTTGCCCTTGTTCTTGAGAGGAGGACTTTTTAAAAATCACTCAGCAAAACTCTGAGGTGTTAAAACTGGTGGCCTGTCCAAAGCATCCTCAAAACCCAGACATTTGAGCAAAGAAGTGCAAGGCAGAATTTTAAAAAATTTAGATAAATGTAAACAAACATAAATGCCAGTGAGCCTGTAAGAGTAAGCAACAGTAACCAAAGAGAAAGGCTAGAAAACCAAATGAGATTTTTGTCATCTGTAGTTGAGAGTAAGGTAGCTGGCCATAAACAATTGACCATGGTCCTATCTTTGGGTTGCCTAAAATTAGCACTTAAAAGAAAACTCTAAGACTCAATTTGTGTGTTTTAGCAGGTAAGAATTCTTTTATTATGGTGCACCAGATGATTTCAGTGTGCTGGATGCCCTTGCACCAGGGGAGGTTCAGATTGGATATTAGAAAAAAATTTTCTCACTGAAAGAGAGGTCAGGCATTAGAATAAGTTGACCAGAGAGGTGGTGAAGTCAACACCTCTGGAAGTGTTCAAGAGGCTGGATGTGGCACAGGGGGATATGGTTTAGGGGTGATTATGGTGGTGCTATGTTGACGATTGGACTAGATGATCTTGAAAGTCTCTTCCAACCCGGATGATTCTGTGATTTCGTGATTCTATGAGCATAAAAACAAGAAAGGCAGGCAAATACTATGCACAGAAGAGATATAAAACCTCTTGTCATAAGTCATTAAAAATAATATCCAGTTTTAGAACTGGTCACACACAGACTGACTGTCCCTGTGCAGCCAAACTAACTTCACTTATTTACAGAATCAAGACTTAACGTGTTATCTTCTCCATCACACAGCACATCTAGCTGCAGAAAGGCTTGTTTGCCCTAAAGACAACAATGAAATAGGGATATTGTATTCTCAGTTCTGTTGGTGCTCTCTTTAATGATAAAACTACCAAATATTGTAGTTTGTTTTTACTATAACAATAGAAGTCTATCAGCATTTAAAGCATTATGATAAACACTGATTTATTTTAGACCTATAGTTTGGGTTTCTTTCCAGCAAAACAATACCTAGCAAGACAGGACATAATTTATTGAAATAATTTAAAGATTATATTTCTTGTTACCCTGTGCATGCAGTACATTCTTATCTAGTGAACTATCTAGATGAAGAGCAAAGCAGAATGCACTGTTCTCTGAAGTTAATTGAGTTAATTGTGAAATACGATCCTATTCAAAATTACTTTTCCTCAAAAACAACACACTTGATACATATTTTTTATTTATATTTAATTTTTTAAACTACATCTGCTGTAGATCATTGTTTGAAATAGGAGATAGGGGTCAAATCTCTTCAATAAAGGATGCGCTGAATTATAAGGCATTTTAACACCCTTATCTCTAGGCAGTTTTTATTATCTTTCTCTTAAAACCTATGTTAAAATATATTTATCATCTGCTAGGTACAATTCACATAGGTAAAAATAACTGAACAAAAATGATCAGGTTCTTTAACGTTATTAGAGAGATGCCTCTGCCTAAATTAAGGTGTAAACGAGACCATATGCCAAAGTCAATAGTATGGATTTTTATTTAACAGTAAATGTGAGAGAGAGAGAGATAGAAAGAAATAATGAAAAGAGGGAGCAGAGGAGAGAGAGTGACAGAGAGATAGAGTAAGGAGAAAAAGTATCACCACTCTGTCGATTCCCACGGTGTCCCATTGATCCTCTTTGTGTGACCTTCTCAGTGGTGAGAGTCCCAGTCTTGTTGAAGTGATGGTTGCAGTCTGGATCCGTTGCGGGAAGTCCAGGGTGGTGAGGGAAGAAGCCTGTGTGGTGAGGGAAGTCTGTGGCTGAGCAAAGAAGCACGATATGTTTATTACGCTTAGATTAGGTAGAAAGGCCCCTTGTACCTCCTCTGGGGCAGGGAGTTTTACACTGGATGATGTAATATTGGATCAGGGAACATTTCAGGAGTCTTTGTCACCTTCTAAACGTTACAGTTGCCTATTACGTCAGTGAAAGTGAGTCCATTATAGACCATTATGGCCCATCAGCAGAGATGAATACCTTCAGGCTACGTGGGAATTGTTCTGGTAGTTCCCCAGAGGGGAGTTATCACAGCTGACTAATTTGTGTTAAGACAAAGAAACACTGCCCCACCGCACAGGATTTGCCTCTTTCCTTATCCTGTTCAACACCCAGCTTGTAGCCTGAGGTGATGGTGCCCATCCCCTCAGCGCCTGGGTGGTTACTTTGCACATCTTGATTGCCTGAGCCATCAATGTTCCACTCTTTCACACTTGTGGATACATTCTTCTCCTGGGCTAATTGGATTCCTTTATCTCATCTCAAGTTGCCATCATAGTCCAAATGAGTAGGCATATTCAGGGAGGGGTGGACTTGGTTCTTTGCACAGTTAGCTACAGTGGACAAAAGTCTTTCAATGATTTTAACAATGTTTAAACCATTAACCAATTTCAGTCTCTCACAACAAGTAATAATTACAAATTCTGACAGTTCTGAATTATTAGAATTGTTCTATCAAATTCTGATCATCTTTCAGTAAAAGAATCAAAACAACTCAACAGTTCTATCTATTTCAAAGAGGAATCATAGTAATGAAGATTAATTTTATAAAATGCTGTCATTCCAGTTAACAAATCAGTGTTCTGGATTTAGCCAAGGACCTCTTTTTGTACTTTTAGGGTACCCACTTTTACAATTCATGTCACTGCAGAGTCAACATTATTGCTGAAGTGTAAAATTTTTCAGTTCCGTTGTTATCAGTAAATTCCTTCTTAAGATACTGATATTCCCATGAAATAAGAGCAAATATAGATGTTTAGTTATCCATATAGCATCATCGAGGATTCTGAATTCATACTCACCCACAGAATCAAAGTTGAAGATTGAGCAAGTAATTAGAGCTAGTACACTTTAATTTATTTCAGCTTGTGTAGGCTGAGAGGGGTTTTGCCTGCAAATAATTGCACCTGCAAGTTGAAAGGTCTCCAGATTGTGGACCTTTGTGGATTCCCATTCTCCTCTTTCACAATACCTCAGAGAAATTAATGTTAAACAGAATATTAGTTCTCTGTGGTTCCTGCAGAAGACAAATTGTGGCAGGACTGTAATGCATGCAGCTCACATATATGAAGAAAAGAAATAAGGGACATCTAGGTACAAGTACTTTGTTTCTATCTGGCCTTCTGGATTCAAATCACCCATGGAAGAATAATCCTTGCTCCTCTAGCTATGACTTTAGTGTAATCATACCAGTTTCAAAGCTCTAGAAACTGTCTCTCCTGTAGACCATTTGAAATTCAGCTCTAAATTCTTTGCTATGCAATCCATACAATCAAAAGAAAATTTTATTTTTGAATCCCAAATTAACTATGAAGAGAGGGAGTTCCAAAGAAATCTTCACCATGTTTACCTTGTCTCCTACATTCCCTGAAAGGCCCTTAAAAAAAATTCTTTTTGCTGATTCATTTATAGATGCTTTCTAAAATTAAAAGTATGTTTTTAAAAGGGCTGGTTTTTTATTTATATATTTTGAGTTTTTATTATTTTAGTAGGCACTTTTTTCTCTACTGTTGTGATTGGTGAAATTCACATGAACATCTGGTTGCAAACAATTTGTTGTTACTTAACATAATTTGTAAATACAAAATAAGATTACCAAAGTATTTATCATGTATGATTCAATTTCACATAGACCTTGAAATAATCTCTTTGATGGAAAAAAAGTCCAAAAGTAGTGATGTAAGTTATTCACTCCAAATAATTCAGCCACACCTAACAAATGCACTAAAGAGGAGTTTGCATGTTGCACAAAGGGATCGTTTTAAATCCTTTATCACTTTTTTCACCTCTCCTGCCCTTCTTCATCTCCTTTGCAATTCCAATAAGGCTGCAACATCACTGCAACACAAAAAGCATTAGTGGTTCTATTTAAAAGGTGCCAACCTTGTTGATCATCTGCCTACTCCATTATCAGTATAGAAACATGCTTTGTTTATATTCTGAAAGGGATATGGGAATTATTTTGCTAAGTTAGTGCTGTTCCCCAAGTCTGTACCTCTAAACAAAACCAAACTACTGCTGAGGTTGTATGGTATCATAATAATTTTCATTTTTTGAATGAGCAGGTTATTAGTTTGGATTTGTATGAAGGCTTCCAATTTTGAGTTGTCATTATAACTTACTGTGGAGTATTAAAAAAAAAAATCAACCAAATTACAAAAGCAAAATCATGCCTAAACTTGCATGGTTTGAAGCATAATGCTTCATTCAGCCACTCTTAGGATAATGCTAAGAGATACACGTCTCTCATAACACCTCCATTTCATTTCTTTGGTTTCATTTATACACAGACAACACCTCTGTGCCATGGCCATGCCCCACATCTGGTCCCAATGCTTCAGCCCAGTCCTTTCCTGCTCAGACCCATCATGGCAAGGCAGGGTGTCTGCAGGGATTCCTGGGTAAACTGTGACTTCTGAGAAGAGGAAATGCTCAGAAATGCTAATTAATCTCTATTGCTAATCCTTCCACAGCCTGCTCTGTTCACTTACAGCATGCTTTCCCCAAACAAATACCTTAATATTTTATGTATTATCCTAAGGGAAAGGGCCTGAAGTTTTCTGTTTTAGAAAACACATTCAAATCTTTTCAGCTGATTATCATTTGTAAATTAAGGGTTGGAAAGTACGATAGATCAGCTGTATGCCCTTGTTTCTGTTTTAGCACCCTGAAAACAACAGTTAAGTCTCCATTTTGTCAACAGGAACACAATTTGTCAAGGGTTATATGACCCAGATCTCATAATTTCGAGTGCTGGGTTAAGCTCTTTTTCCTAGCTTTCCAGATGATTAATGTGTTCGGTTTGCTGTACTTGGTCTCTTTAGTACATGAGAAGGAGAACTATTCCACAAGAGTGGTTATTTCTGTGCTTTCTCACAGTCCAATAAGTCCTGGAAGGTATTAAAAATCAGGCAGAATTACACAGAACGATATCTGAAAACTTTCTGAGATATTCATGTGGTTGAACCATATCACCCAGTTACAAAGTGATCTCACAAAGCATACAGTAGGTCATCATCTCATGAAGAATTTATTATAATCTTTATAAGAAAGTGAAAGGAGAGAACACCAGATTTCCAGTCTGGACCGAATCTGAGAAAATTTCTTGAAATCTCTGTACCTGTGCTTATAATTCATCACAGAACTTCTTCGGTCTATCTTCAAGTTATAGTGTATTTTAAATGGGGGTTTGAAAGATGAAATGAAAATTCCCCCCAGTGACACATTCTTGCTCTTTTAGAAAACAGATGTTATCTGAAGATGTGAAGACAGGGCTGCTGATGCCCGATGCCTTACCTCTTCATTTCTTTGGTGCATAGCACAGCAATCCAGTCAGTCTTCGGGCTTCATTGCATCTCTAACATTAACAACTGCACATTTGCTAATAGCACCTCTTTGTGTTGCCAGCGTCCCCTTGCTGACACCCTATTTTCTCTGCTTGACACTCCACTTGCTGTTGACTCTTAGTGAAAGGGACAGAACTGAAAGCCTTGGCATTTCGGTGTGTGAAACAAGGTAATAGCTGATGAAGTACAATTTGTTACACTGAGAAATTATTAGCTATATCCATTTTGGGAAGACTTTCAGAAATCTCTTTCACAGTGCTGTCTTAATGCTTTCTGAACTGAAGCCAAATCTCAAGAACATATCCATTCATAACCATGCTATGAGTTCTTACTGGGCCTTACTGAAGAAAAAGGCTAATAAAGTTATGGACTCACTGGCAAGTGATACAGAGAACTTTGTGTAATTAAAATAAATGAGATTGTGTCACAGATTAGAAGGCATTTGCTTTCAGTGCTACATGGAATTTTTGACAGACATAAGGAAACAAAGTTATTATTAACTGACATAATATAAAAAATACAGCAATGTTAATAAATACAATTTCATTTTCTTTAAATTATAATAAAGTCTGATAAAAACAACATTTAGAGAGGAAAAGTTGCCATAGTTATTTCCAAACTAACTTCATATAAAGTCCATTTTATCTCTTATATTTCTCTGCAAATTAAAAACATGTTATTACAATTTCACATGTTAGATTTCATGCACTACATGAAATGAGGTGAAGACAAAATTCAGGAATAAGTTGGACAACTATGGGATAAAATCTTGGCAAGGTGGAAAGCAAATCCATCTCCAAACAACTATGACTTTTGCTTGGTCTTCCTGTGTCATGATTTGACCTGGCAGGCAGCTAAACACCACCCAGCCACTCACTAACACCCTCACTGTGATGGGGAAGAGATTCAGAATAAAGAAAAAACTTGTGGGTTGAGATGAAACAGTCAGTCTCAAAGCAGTGGGATGCCCATCCCACACCCTCTGGCACATCCCTCCATTTCCGCCAGACAGCTCCATCCAGTTTTATTGTTCAGCATGATTCCATGTGGTCTGGAATATCCCTTTGGTCGTTTGGTGTCAGCTGTCCTGGTGATGGCCCCTTCTGGCTTCTTGTGCCCCTAATCTACTTGCTGGCTGGGTAGTATAAGCTGAAAACACATAGATTAATTGTCCAGGCTCTGCAATGCCATAGTTTGCAAGAGTATCTGCAATATCACAGGAGCCAAGTAAGACTTCCATCAAACCCAAGATTCATATACCACATGACATCTTTTTGTCTGGGTGGTAGTCAGCTCTAAGACTCTGTACTTCTGAGTTTTCTGCTTAGCCAGTTATCAGAGTCAAATACATTTCTCTGGTGCACAAATGAGGATATTCATTCAGGTAAGTAAGAAGGGGCTTTATTGGCCTGCTCCTAAAAGTCCACTACCCCAAAGGTGTCTTTTTTAATCAAAATGCACAGAGGTATTTTGATGATTTCTGATAAAAGTAGCATTTCCTTACAAATAGCAGGAGTTGCAATTTTCTCTATAGGCAAGCATGCATTTATATGTCTGTGCTCACATTGAATGACATGTTATGCCTTCAGCATGGAAATAACTATGTATGTGTTAACTGCCACCTAGGTTAACACAGTTTTTTGATTCTGTGTTAACAAGTAATTTGTATTTCCTAATATAGATATAGATAGGATATAGAACTCAGCAAGACCTTAAGAGGTCAATCTAGTTCAACTCTTACCCAAAGAAGGAGCAAACTGTCTTCAAACCATTCTTGAAAGAACCTTCCAAAACTTATTTTTTTAAAATGAGACAAGAGAAAACCCTCTACAGACACTCCTTGTGCTCCCCATGGGTGTTTACTATGCTCCTCCCTGGGCACCCTATTCCAGTTTTTGATTATCATCATAGTATAGGCTGTTCTTTTCCTAATATCCAACACAAATTTAGCCCATAATTACTTCTGATTATTGATTTTCTTTTTGAAACAACCTTTTGCCTTTTGAAGAAGTATTTCACCTCAAATTTTCTATGGCTTTAACAAACTTCCTGTATTCTAGTATTTTCTCAGGTTTGCAAACAACATGAAATTACGCATGACATGCAGAAAACTGAATCTTTCCAAGACTTTTGGTATCTCCATTTTTCTTTTTCTTGCAGACATCTTGCAGGAATAGACCTACATTTATCATTCAATATTAAAGGCATAGTAAACAAAAAACGTCTGTCACACTGCACTGTTGTGCAGTGGTTAAATGTTAGTTTCATATATTTCTGTGTTTCAGGTCCTTTACTGAAAGGAACAATCCTACTGAGACTCAATAGTCATCATTTCACCTGGAAATTCAGATGTTAAAAAGAATCTAAATTAGGTTAGACAACTGATGCAGCATTTTTTTTATATTCTAAACTAGATTTTGATATTATTTTTCCCACTTTATATACATCGATCAAAAATATATCAGTCACTACAAAATCTTCTGCATTGTTAAGTGAGCACCTGTTGACCAGGTGAATCTTTATAATCAAAGAATTAATGGAAATAAATGTTAAAGGAAACACTAGGTATTATGTTATAGATATCTTGTGGGAAAAAAATAAATCATGCTTTAAAAGTAACTCAGGCATTTTTTTTAAATTAAATTATATTTTTAATTTTTTTTTCTCTGAGTATAGTCTTTCATCCCAATTCTTTTATCTTACTTTCCTGCTTCTAGTAGATACTCTCCAGCAGTGCATGAGGAGTCTGGCTGCATTTAACCTACCAAGAAACGCATGGTCTGATCATAATGAAAAACTACAACTACCTGCCTTCAAAAACCACCAGCTGACTAAGTGTGCAGTGGGTGTAGTGCATGACTGCTTTTTTTTTTCCTCCTTTTACTATTTAACATTTTTCCGTCTAAAATTGATGTATTTTTTCAACCCGTTCATCCAGTTTCTCTGGACAATGGTGATGGGCAGCTGCAACAGTTGACTAAATCCCTCGTACAAACATTTAAGATAGGTAGATTGAATCACTCTTTAGAAGAATATCTGTCTCTCTTCAGCAGATATCAAGAGGGCACCATGCCCTTTATACTTCTGCTCTTCAGTGTCTTTGTTCCTCTATCTCCTTTGTTCCCAGCTCTGAGATTTACTCTACCATCATCCCAAAAATTGCACCTCCACCAATGTATGAAGCAGTCTGGTATACTCCTTAAGTGTATCTCAGTGGATATTGTTGTTGTAATATAACTTCTATCATACCTTCCAGGTTTTTTTGGTCTTTCACTTCTGTTCTTGAAACTTAGTATAAAACACCAGGATCACAGAAATTTCCACACATTGCTTACTACCTGACTCACCTTTGCGTTTTCCAAGGACGTCGTGATTCTCACAGTCAGATTTCCAAGACAATATTCCCCCACTGTTCCCTGCTATTTTTTATGGTTTGGATTTGAAACTTTTGATACAACAGCAACTTTCCACACCATACTATTTCTGCCTTATTTCAATGATATAGACAAATACAAACTCCAGTTTCAAAATAATTATGTGTACAATGAAAATGGATGGTTCTATTTCATGATTGTAGATCCCCTTTATATTCTTGAAACTCCTCCTTAGACTATGCTCTATAACAGTAAATACTCATCAAGGTAAATGAAAGTTTTCTGATGCTGGTTGATATTTTCTATGTCACTTATCATTCAATAATGTTCTTGTTCAGATTATAACAGGAAATATTCAACTGAAAAGAAGGAAGAGAACAGAAATAAAAATGGAAACTAAGTACACACCAGACTTCTTTCTTGTGCAGGACAACTTAGGTAATTATGCTATTACTGTGGGACAAGATTTTGACTGAGTCTCAATGCAAAGGTTAGTGTCTAAGAAAGCTTTAAGCCCTACCACAGCCCAAACCCTCAATATTTTCTTTCATGCACTTCTGAAAAAAGATGGTTGTGTCTTCTGCAGGGACACAGCCTACAGGTTTCCCCTGAGCAGCTCCAGGATTCATGCTGTGCTACTTTTCGTTTGCTCTTTAATGCCTTTGTTTCTATACCTCCTTTATTTCCATCCTTTTTCCATCCTCTAAAAAGGTGCAAGTCCGTCAAGATGTTTGAAGCAGATTATGTTTTTTAAGTGTGTCTCAGATTTCTTAATACACTTTAAAGAATACGCCAATGGTACAAATATAAATTACACTAAGCTGAGTGTATTTTTTAAGTCTGCAGAAAAGATGCTGGGCATAGACAGCAGTTGAAAGCAAGTAGCTGGGGTTGACTGACTGAAGGATCTCAAACTTTGTTGCAGGGGAAAGACATGGACTTTCTAAGGTAGGACTTGCAAAGCTAAACTTGCTGCTTGATTTATCATCCTCAGTCCTTTCAAGCAGGTGAAAAAGAGTGGATGCAAGTTCTTGCAGGCTAAGTGAGAAAACTAAATTAGTTTTTCCATTCACAGATGAGTTCAACTTGCAGACCACTAAAAATTAATATGATCATGTTAGAATGTGCAGTTATGGGGTTTTTTGGGACAAGCATCTCTTCTGAATTCTGGCTGAGCATAAGTAGAACTGGAAACTGAGCCACCAAGCACTAGGGAATCCTGGACATAGCAGGATCATTGCTCAGAGGACAAGAAACTTTCACAGTCAAACAGCGAGACACATTGGGTGGGATCTTTGACTTAAGCACAGGTTGTTCTTGTCATTTGCTCTCTTGTCATTTTCCCTAAAGCATCTCAGCGATGCCAGCTGATGTTCCAGAAGACTTAAGGTGGATAATCCTTTATTGTATTTTTTGCCTTTGTGCATGCATCTTGGATACCACAAGTTATATAAGATGACATAATAAATCTCTTCTTACACATGCCTAGCAAATATTGCTCACCTTGCAGTAAGGAGGGCGGCTGATTTGGGTGGTAGTTTTGGTCATGGATGTTTACTGACAGATGTGATGTTTCATTAAGGCTTTACAAGGTGTAACCGTGTTTCAAGATGGCTCATTTCCATTGTGGTATCAGTCTCAGTGGTTCTGCTCCAAAATGGACACACAGATTCTACAAAAATGAGACATTCACGTATAACACACCACCTACTAATAATCACTTCCACTCTTTTCTAGCAGTTAGTTCTCCTCACAAAAACAACACCTGTGGAAGTGACTTTCCATGACCTTTCTGAATATGCCAGTAAACCAGCTTGATGCTTTCTCAGCGTTTAGCTAAAATTTTTGTTGGCTGCAACTGAACATTTTCCAATTCTGTCCATAACGAAATAAAATTACCACTGCACTTGCAGCAATTTTTGCCTCGGGAAGAGCTCTGAAATACCAAGTAATGGCAGTTGCTTCATATAACTAACTGGCAAGGTTTTAAGCAAGGACATGACTATTTTGCTTTCACAAGTTATGCCTGTTAATATGAATTTTGCTGACAATATTCTTTAAGTGTGCTTACTGCTGACAATCAATCTGAAAATTATTACTATTTTTAATAAACAAACTAGCAACAGTAAATCTACAGGGACAATCTAGAGCAATATCTATTGACTGACAGAGAATCAGTCCTAATCCCACTTTTGTTTTGCCAGCAATCATTTTGGCTTCTTTTGCAGTTTTCTCTGTAGCCTCAAGTGAAAACTGTACTTTGAAAAGAGCAAAATGCTAGATAAAGTGAGGAAGATTGTCTAGGACTCCTTGAGTTCTGTGAAACGACTTTCATGCATCAGTCTGAGATTCAGCTTCTATCTGACAGCAATTTTGAGTCAAACGAGGAGGGAGGGCACAGATTTCCCCTTCCACACTCCAGAAAACCCAGAGTGACTTTGTGCTGTGACTGTTATTACAATTCAAATCTCCAGATCAGATGCTCAAAACCTACAGAAAACCAGTAACATATATATAGCTTAGAAGAACTGATTAGGAAATTAAAGCGTAGTCAGGTGGAATTGAAGGAATTGAAAGGGAGTCTTTGCTGTTACACTCTTTCTTGGTAAATAATTGCATGAAATAATGATGAAAAATGCATCAGATGCATCAAGGAGTTTCTCAACACCCACTGCACTAGTTCATTTAAAACGTTTCCATCACTTGGGAAGAACTGAAGTTGCAGCACTGGCTATTAATAGTTCCAAAGGGATTCTGAAGTAATTTGTCACTGGCAGGGGTTTGAAGTCCATAGAAACCCCTTCTCCGCTTTGAGTAAATGAGATGAAATAGCACGTGTCATCCTCCATTTTAAGAACTAAAGTACTGCCACTCATCTACCTCTAAGGGCAGAAGACATAGAAGATGATTAAACACAATTAAGCAGTATGGAATGCTAAGATCACAGTAAAATTCTTCTAAAAGCACAGTAGAAAAATGCATAGTGCCTCTTTTGAAAGCATCTGCTCACTGAATCACACAGCACCTGGGCTCCCATTGGTGCAATAATTTTAATTTGTTTGTTTTTTTAACAAAACCTCTCATATTATAACATTGCCATAATATTGATAATAAGTAGCTTTGTGTCAAAAAAGTCTAACTGGTAATTCAAGTGTACAGTACAGAACATATTTAGCAGTTGGGTGTAAATCAGAACATAAGAGGATAGATTAACAGGAGTTATAATGGACATTGATATGAAGAGGCAAACCGAGCAGCAGAACTAAGAAATCTGTCATCTTCCACTATTATGACCAGATTCCATGTATTTTCCTGCTGTGTTATCCGTCAGCAATAACATTCATAACCATTATGTGCTACCAAAACTACTCTTAGAGTGAATGATTTCCTTCTGTAATACTTTTCTATTAAAAATGAGTTACAAACCACAACAAACAAAATGCACACACATCTCCTGCAAACAGTCTGCTGTCTTCCACATCCTTCAAAGATTTAGCTATGTAATGTTGGTTACTGTGGACTGAATAGATTTAAGATACCTGGGACTTAGTTCATGAACATCGGAGATAACCCTCTATTTGTTACTTTAATAGGTTCTTTACTTTGTTATATTGGGCTTTTCGCTATTCAGACTCCTATTATGAGATAGTAATGCTTTGTTTCATTGAAACATTTCTTGTTGCTCATTCAGAGCTATCAAATGTCTATCAACACACTGCATATTAATTTGTACCCACAAAACAACTTGTATTTTATGTCTGCAACTTTATAAGAAAGGAATAACATCCCAGATTCACTTGCAATAAAACTGGAGGAGGATTTCTGGCTCAAGAATTCAGAGTTTATGAAAGCCCTACTTCAATCTAGAGGCATTTCATCTGCCTTTAGAGCTTCTTGGGTCAAGATATTGCTATTTATTTCTATTAATAAATGTCTTGCCTAACAGACACTATTTTAAAGGGATAACAAATTCTGGTACTGGGTTTGAGCCATTATAACAATTCTGAACCGTAAAAGATGCTGATTTGGTGAATGTTATTATCTTTTTCTTGCTATTGCTGCTTTTGTATTGATTTATTTTGTACTGTTCTTGCTGTCCAATCTTGTCTAAAATTTGCATTTATTATTTTAAAGTACCAATTTTCTTAATGAGAGGGTGAGACAGTGCAAAAAAGTACCAAGGAAGAAATTGAGAAATATTCTTTAATTACTAACATATATTAGCAGTGAAAAATAGCCTTTTTTTCAGTGAAGGTTTAGGTCAGCAAGCCCAAAGGGAAGGAACACTGTAAACATTAAATCCACAAATGACATTGCTGAACCTTTAGAGGAAAACTGGTTTTTTTTGCCTGGAAATCAGTTGGAAGCTCTAGGTCTGTATATAAGCATGGAATCTACCACAGAGATGCATCTATAGACTAAAGCTGAAAAGCCTAAGTTAATGAATATAGTTTAGTCATGTAGTTGCATTTCTCTATTTTTTATTGTATTGGCAGACAAACTAATAAGCAAATAAATCTTCATATCACAGCTTGTCAGAAACACCTTGATTGTAAATTGTGGTCTGTCGATGAATGTGTCTACTTCCCTGATACATTCCTTCTTAAGAAGAAAGGAGAAGAAGAGGAAAAGTACTGATACTTTCAAAACATTCTATTTTCACATTTTCATGATAAAACATCTTAGTTTTCTTTTTTTACTGTTTCAGTGGAGCCAAAACATCTTTAAAATAATTTTTTACAAAGACATTTTTATATTCTAGATTTTGTAAAAAAAAAAAATATTTCATACAAGATGAGAATGACTTGAAACTAAAAAATCTTTACAAAATGCAATTTTTTGTTCTTGGTGTTATCTATATACAACATGACAGATACACCTAATGTTTAATATATGCCAAAATGGCTCTGTCACAAGATGGCATATTAAAGCCACAAGCTTGTTCTGCTTGGAACTAGTTGAATCACACTGCGCTCTAGTATAGTCATGACAAGGTTACAGTAAAATAAAGGGGTATATAAATTTAAATTTTTCCTTCTAAAATTATGAGATTGTGGTGTGGGACTACTGTACTTCCAGTTAGGTTTTATTTCTAAGGGATCTCACAAAGGCTTCTCTGTTGAGAGTCTCTGCTTGAGTATACTTGAGTGTTACTGAGCAAGTCTCTTCACAATTCAGTGTAAGAGTCAGCCTGCTGCTAAACAGACCAGAGTGTCTTTCATAATGAAAGAGTCACAGTCTAAGCCCAGTCATGGGCTTTCCCTTTTGCTGGCAGGAGAAGCAACTCAACACTTCATGAATTTAATTCCTAATAAGATTTAAAGAAATTCTCACATTTTCCTATGTGAGTATACTCAGTTACCATTAGCCAAGTCACTGGAAATTGGCATCACTCATTTTTAAAGAGCTATTCATTTTCTGCAGCCAGGATTATTTGGCTGGTTTCAAACTTCACTTTGTATTTCTCCTTTTAGACTTCCCTTTGCTTGAGACCACTATTATATGCACATTTCAGCTTCATGTTTCTAATGACCACCCAGTGACAAGGAAAGTTAAACCTCCCACTGAAACTGGAGTGCTTTTAAGAACTTTGCATTTTGGCTTAAACTGTTCTAATTCTGCTATCAGAATCTTTAACCTGCTCTCTTCCAAGGTTCTTGCTGAAGTGTGAGGTGATTTACACTTTTATTTCTCAAGTTCATACCTATAAATGCATTAATATCTTTTTGTTTAGTCTAATGCTATTCATTTTACCATCACATCCATAATGACTGTCAGATAAAGACTGACTCTCTTCTAGTTCCAACCCTCCTGCCATGGGCAGGAACACCTTCCACTAAACCAGGCTGCCCCAAACCCCATCCAACCTGGCCTTCAGTCCTCCAGGGATGGGGCATTTACAGCTTCCCTGGGCAAACTGCACCACCTGTCTCACCATCCTCACAGTAAAGAATTTCTTCATTGTATCTAATCTAAACTTACGCTCTTTCAGTTACGTGCCCCTGTAAAAAATCCCTCTCCAGCTCTCGTGAGCACGCTTTAGTTACTGGAAGGCTGCTCTAAGGTCTTCCCAGAGCCTTCTCTTCTCTAGTCTGGACAACCCAATTCTCTCGGCCTGTCCTGGTAGGAAAGGTGCTGCAGCCCTTTGATCATCTTTGTGGCCCTCCTCTGGACTTGTTGCCACAGGTCCGTGTCTCTCCTATGATGGGGAACATTCCTTCTCTCTCTTCCATGTCAGGTACGTAGCAGTTAATCTGGATTGGTTGCAGCATGACCATCACTGTCTTGATTTTCAGAATTAAGGAAATAAAAGGAATAAAAATAAAAATAAAAAACCCCCAAACAAACAAAAGAGGCATTACAGGCTTTACCTCAGATCAACCTGCTGAGAATAGCTGGATAAAAAAAGAAAAAGAGAAGATATAATGAAGAATTTTCATTTCTGAAAGCAGCTCTTTTATGACAGTCTAGTGCTTAAAGGGCAGAGGGGCCTCAACAGGAATACAAATAAGAGACCCAGGGGACAAAACCTCCAAAAATGTGGTGCAGGTAAGAGAAGATACTATTTCTTTGCCCACTGAAGTATCCTTTATAGGGTCCATAGTGTCCTTGTTCCTCCTTAAGAAGGTAGTTAAGTGCCTTCAGAATTAGGCTGAATATGAGAGGTTACTCAATATGAGTTTACAGGCTCCCAGGTCAAAGAAGTTTCATCTATGTTTCAGTCTATTTTGTGGCCTGAAAATATTTTTTTTGTATCTATGGAAAATGTAATAAAACATTAAGTTTCACACATGATTTCTTAGATTTAAATTTACCACTTAAGCAATAATCTATCATGTTTATCAATAGAATGTATTGTTTGAAATGTTCTACAAATTAGTAATAAATAAATTCAATTAATTATCCTTATTTAAAACCTTATGCTCATTTCAGTCATTTAGGCTCCAAATCAAGCTAAAACCTCAGACATTATAAACAATAATACAACAATTCAGATTCTAGAACAATAATTCAATGAATATGTATTTTAAAAAGGTGACATTTATTAACTCAGAAAAACCTCTTTATTATTATCAAATTTTGCCAGCAGTGCAGTTATTATATAACTTGCTGTTGCTTAGCATCTTTCTACTTTAAAAGAATCTATTTTTTTTTTTATTTTGAGAAGTCTTTGAGCATAGATCAAATGAAAAGAGTGAAAATTTCACCAGATTGTAATGACTTAAATAATCTCTTAGTTGGACAGAGGATATACATGTATGCTAGGACTCCTCTGAGGTGCTTTATGTAAAAGAGTATATATGTGCCAGGATGAGATTCCAGAAGTTTGGATTAATATATTGATGCTTGCAAAACCTTTGGCATCTACCTTTGAATGAGGAAAAACTTGCACCATATGGTGTGACTACTGAAGAATGCCTAAAGGAAATATATCTGCTTCCAAGACTGATCCTGCTGTAATTGTCATCATCCATCCCCCTCTCAGAGGTAGCAAGGGAGAAAGGAAAAAGCCCGTAGAGTGAACTTTACCTTCTGTCCACAAATACATTTTTTTCTCCTAACAGAGATTTCAATAAAAATGAAATCTGATAAATAAATGCATGGAGATTATCTTTTTTCTCTATCTCTTTTAACAACTCTGTTGTCACTATTATTCTGCTTAAAACTTTGTCATTCTGCAGTTCCCCGTATGTAAGAAATCAGAAGATTTTAGAAGCCTGTTCCTGGGCTGAACCATTTGCTGTTTCATCTGCTCACTCATTCTCTTTCATTGTAAATTATCTCCCTACACACACATACATGCTCACTATCCCCTGTCTAAGCTTGATAAAGTTATCATTAGCAGGTAGGGGAACAAGATGGGGAAAACTGAGTAATTACCATCCTTTATTAAATTATGCAGCATTAATTAATTGGCTGGGTAATTCAGAGAGTGTGTCTGCTCATATCAGAAAGGTGTTTTTCAGTTCAGAATGGTACCTGTGTCACAACAATAAAAAAAATTTTATAGTGTATAGATTATGTCACAAAAAGAGAGGTGTTGCTTTCATCTGTCTCCCTGTCACTTGCATGCCAGAAATAAAAAGCAAACATCACTGTGCCACAATCTCTGCTGGACAAAAAGGCTGAAATAAATTTTACAATTGAGTTTGATAGCAAATGTAATAATTCAGATACATTTTAAAGGCAGGGGAGATTAATTTGGTTTCTAAAGACTGGTATTTTGTGATGATGTTGTTTCACTTTTTGTGATGTCCAAGCTTGTTTTGCTTGCACTAAGAGAGAAAAAAATGGCTCTGACTGATCCTAGTATCAGTTTCCAATCCATCAAAACACAGACTACTCTTATTTCTGCTGGAAATAAATTGAACTATATAGCTTCTTATTCTAAGAAGCACTGAATTCTTGTGCATGAAAAATACCACCATGGGTTTCCTTTTGGTCTTGTAGGTTGTAGGCCTGGATCTACAATTACACATCATTGGTTCAAATGTGGCAAACACATGAAAATGAATCCTTTTGCTTTGGTTTCACAGTGTCAATATTTGCATGATACATCACTAGGCATTTGAAGCAGGTGAGAAAGCTGCTATAGCATTAAAAATAGATGGACTTTTTCTCATCTAAAATACCACCAGTAGAAAATGTCTGTAAGTCTCAAAGGGACTATTAAAATCAGATTTCATTTAAATAAAAAAGGAAAATTAAAGTACTTTCAGCAATATTGTAGTACATTTCAGGTAAAGGAACAGAATCTCATCAACTGTTACTACATGATTTGCTGTTCACAAAAGCTGTAATGTATACTGTATATCTATACATATGTATAGCACAAATATATATACATACATATATATACATATATATATATATATACACACACAGGTAGATCATACTAATATATGTATGCTGCAAAATACTGTAGTGGCAATGAATAGGGAAGGGAGTCAAGTAACCAGAAGCAGAATGTACGTCTTTACTAAGTTGATCGAAGAGAACATAGTGCCTCCCTGTCAGTCACCAGACTTTCCAGGAATGGCTCCTGCCCTCCAGATGCCAGAGCTGCCAAGACTATCCAGTTACTTAATGAAAACATATGTAAGTTTTTCTTATTTGTTTTTAAAAAGATAGCCTGTGAGCTTGCAGCTTCCAGATATTAGTTTCCGGAAGGATTTTATGAAAATAGAAACTGCAAGTGACTTTCATTTCAGAATTTGGTTTTCTAATGTCACCAGTAGCATGCACAGTGGATAAAATATTGAATACAATACAGTTTCCCCTCTAAACAGCTGGGCAGTGAAATGGCTATAGCAACTGAGAAAGTAAAACATTTTGCTTTGCTTTCAAAGGTTTGTTCTTGTAGATAATTGAAAATTAACTCATAACTTCCTTTCTTTCTATAAATTTTGAGTGTTTTAGATTAATAAGCTACTTTGGTGTTTTCTACCCTCTTCTCTGCCCATCCCCTACTTCTGGAGAGAAATTTTAAATAAAGAATTTGGATTATAAGTCATGTTAGTTCAGCTTGAGCTTGTTTCTTTCAGACAATTTCTTTCACAAAACCAAAATCTCTAAGGGAACCCCCAAGCACTGCAACTTCAAGGCACACACTAGTCCTCGTTATTGTTAGAGGCCCCACTGCCCCTCACACAACCCCTATTAAGAAGTCTGAATGCTGCCTCTGGCTCTTCCTTTTACATGCGAGTCAGCTTTCTGTTTAGCCAGGGAAAATAAAAGGAGTGAGAAATATGCAGAAATTCTGTAAGTTGTTTGCATTCCCCTGAAATATTTCTTTAGCTGAAGGGAATCAAATCAATGAAATATAATGAAACCATATGCTCATTATTTCAAAATAGCGCAGCTGCTTCAGGGAGTATTGAGAAGATTTATTAATTCTACCAGCACTGCTCATTAAATCTAGGTATCTCCATACCTGCCTTCCTCAACAAAAGTCCTCGATAGCAAAATCACCCCTGTGGAGTTCGAACTGATGTTCATCTTGGCATTCTTCCTGTATTCTTTCAGGGTAGAGAAGACAATATGCTGAGCTGATGCTGCTGGAGAAGTGGAAAAAATCATCTATGTGGAAAAAGCTATCTAGCGTGGGTACAGTTTGGAAAGTCTGTAAGAGGGATGTGTGTTGGCAAAGACTGATTCTGCCTGCTACGGACCGTATGTGCATTTAATTGAGTTTGCAAGTTTCCAGGCAGAATGCCAAATGGACAGTCTACCATCTGATAAGAGTTGATGAAGTTTTTCCCCTCTTGTTTTCTCACAAGCTTTGGTTTTATAGAGATTTTGAGAAGTAAAAAAAAATCTGTCCTTCTCCAGGACTGATACTGGGATGTGTATAAGTAATCAAACAAATATATTACAGAAGTTCAAAATACCAGATAACTAAGAGGTTATACCTTTAACTGTAATATTGAATCTTGAATAAAAGATATAAATTAACATGTGTGCCTCTCCAGCAGTATTATCTGAGTCACAGTTGTTCTCATGTTTTTCTCTTCTAAGGACAGGGAAATAAATTAACTCACTTCCAGTTATAAAGTACAGGAGCTGGAATAGGCTCAGGAAAAGAGAATTAAGTAAGACACTTCGCAAAACCAAAGTAGACTGAGGGGCTGTGTTTGAACAGATGCTGCCAGCTGATTTCCAAACCTTAATATGGTCTGGGAACACCTCGTTCCAGGCACTGCTGCATGTCTGCACTGTTGAACAAAGAGGTCAGGAGCCACTTAAAGAGCTAGGTGCCTGTTGTACAGTTATTAGCTTGCTTCTTGACTCTTTGTGGAGGTGATCCAGCTTCCTCCTGGCACTGGCTCTCCCCAGGCCATACTTGCCACAGAGCAGTGTGGGACAGGCCGTGAGTGTTTGTGTTGGTGTGAATTATCCTTGTGGCATTTCCCCTTCTGGTTAGTACAGAGCTGTTGGATCTCATGACAAGACCTGGAGGAAACACACTAACCACTCTCATGAAGACTGCTCAAAAGTTTTCGTGATTAAAAGAATAAGATCCCCATAAGGGCGAGGCACAGTATCTTCCATGAGAGAAAATCATACAATCCTGCACCAAACTTTTTTATTATGCAGAATAGAGGTGATATAAGGACTGATGTTCTTTGTGCAGTGATAATCAGATTCTCAATGTTTAGGTCATGGTTTAAAAAACTTTTCCAGGAGGTCCTTAGAGCAGAGTGCATAAAAAGCTGAGAATTCTCAAATCAACTAGGATATGGTCACCACACTAGGCATTTTCACTGGTATATTCAGTCTCCAAGGAGAGCTCTCTTTTATTCATAAAGTGTAAATTTGGCTATTTGGATGGCTATGCAGCCTGAAGTCTGCTGACCAAATCTCTCTCACTGACAGACAGAATTTCAACCATAATCCAAATTTGCTGGCAATACTCAAAATGAAACAGTAGTAAGGAAGGTTAGGCCCAGAGTATAAAGTAGTCTGAAGAAACTAGAGGATGGTAACCCATAAAAACAATGAGCAAAGCTTAGATTTTACAAAATACATAGCTCACATCTCAGGAAACAGAGAAAATAAAGAGCAGATGCACAAAACCAAGGGTCAAAGATGCACCACAAAGCTGCACCTATCCATCACCCGAACTTAAGCTGTGTGTCCTTGTAAACCTCTGCTAATATTATAGTTTGATGCTGTCACCCAACAAAAGAATTGTAGAAGAGAATTGTGAAGCTGAGAAGTTGCTTCTTGACTGGTTTCATACTCTACACGGTGGTATGTGATTTGAAAGCATTTTAAAACAATGGCTCAAAGTATCCTTGATGTTTCTATTATAACAATATTGAGCACCACTGTAATAATAGCCTTGCTACCTGCAGCTACAGGTATGCTTTCAAGAGCAGAAAAATAATCTAAAATAGTCTAAAATTTTTAAACCTCTTGGCTTTGGGTAAAATTTTTCTAGAGCAAAAGAGAGTCATAACATAAAAAAGGGAACAGAACTGTGTTTGTAGTGAACATGAGTAAATTGAATGTGGGTATGAAAAGAAAAATGTAATGCATTCTTGAGAAGAAACAGTAGCATGGGTAAATTTCACTAAATTCTTCTTACTAGTCATTAATTAGCCTGTGCTATGTGAGGGAGAGGGGCACAAATGCAGTCATACCTTCTTGCTTCTTAAATAAAAGAAGTATATTCACAACAAATTTGTTAATTTTTCAGACTTTGCTACTAGGTTTGCTTTCTATAGCACTGTCTGAGATTGCCACACAGCTTACGAACCTCTATACAGCCATGGTCAAATGTCTCTGAAAGTCGTGATCAAACAGATTTTTGCTCACAAAGAAGAAAAATGTATATTGTTCTCTTATAATTTTTATGACAGAAATATACTGCAGTCCATTTTTGATTGAGGTCAGTATTTGACACAGCCTTGTAGGAGTTTTTCCTATTCATTGGCACAGTAACTGGGAAACTGTAAAGAATAACCCAAGGATATTCTTTTGCTAAGGAAGAGCAAAAAAAAAAGCTAAACAAATCACATTTTTGTATCATCTGCTCAAAAAAAAACCATGTCTGGCATGAACTCTCGTAAGAAAGTTAGGAAAGAAAACAGCAAAAATGCAAAAAGAATGTAAAGTTCATCTACGTTATTATGCCTGTGGATTACATTTGCTGTAAGCATTTCTCTGAGATTTTTGATTGATAGTAGGGGAAGCCATCAGCCAGCAGCTATGTATGAAGGATAAGGGCCTTGAGAATACATTAGGAGATTTCAAGAACCTCAGCTATATTTCATACTGATTATTCAACACAATGGATGCTTAAGTGATTTTTGGTCACCATCAATACATATTTGAAATACCTTCAATGAAGGTAAAATGTACACTATTCAGTGGAGTTGAGCAGATTTTATCCTGTTAAGCTCAGAAATGTAAAGCTGATGGGACATCACAGAGTAATAAAAAATATATTGGAACCCATTTTAGTTGTGCTTATGTTTAAGGAAATCATTGGCTGTGTTGTTCATTCCTTAGTTAATTTCAAACACACTTTGTGAATACCTAAATATCAAGAGTTTCTAATTGATTTATCTGAGTAAGAATTCTTTATTTATGTGTTCTTGGAGAGAGTTCATTGTTAGCAGGCTCTATTTTCTTAGTTGATCTTTTATTTCTACAGAACACCTTTCCTGTGTTTTGAAGAAAAATACAAGTTTGAATCTGTCCAGGACTTACTATTCCTAGAAAAGACTCAGCCATTGAAAATAGTCAAGAGTACTAAGAGAGTACTACGAATTGTAGCTTAAGAAAAAGTCCTACTGATAAAAATCTAATAAAAAGAAACCTAAGATTTCCGAGAAAGGATTGGAATGAAACCAAGCACAGTAACTCTGAGATTTGTACACTGGTGAAGATAAGATATTTTTATTTGTTCAGAAGACTTCCTTTCCCCCCCCCCCCCTGTTTTATCTCAACACTCCTCTCTAAGAGCATTCAATGTGAAAGTTAGCTTGCAGTAATTTATCTTCTTGGAAGTATTGAAGCCCAAGGTACTACTGCAGATATTTAGCAAATTTTTAAGGTTATAGAGGTTCTTGCCCAAAAACATACCTCCTCAATTTCTCATAAGTACTCTAAAACAAAAATAGGTGACAGAGTCAAAATTATTTTAAAGAAAACATCAAGGTAGAAACACATAAAATTTTATTTTCCATAAAATGTCAACATTAAATAAACATTTCCTCTATTGTATCGCTATTTTTCATTTTTGAGTAGTTAAATTCTGAACTGGTACAGTGGTAAAATTACTCATGTTTGTTATTGTATTATATTATTTTAAATCAGTTATGTACAATGAAGTTTTATGACTGTTGAATTCCTTCCTCTGGCTCCATCTTCATCTCAGCCTGTTCACAGTGGCTACTGAGAACATGTAGTGAAAATTCTGCAAGCAGAAGGCTGGGATATTTCACATCAGAATCAGAATTCACTTAGAGGTGTTGAGAAGTATGTTTAAAAAAAGTAAACCACACATAAACACAAAGAAACCCACCATAAAAAACCCAACAACAAACAATAGGCCGTGGGGTGGAGAAGTAGGGTCAGAAAAAAAGATGAGACCTGCAAAAGAACTGACAAGACTAACAAGAACTGCAAATCCAAAAGCATACAGACTTGAGCAAATAACATAATATAAAATATTATATACATCATAAATATTTTCCATAATTACATCCTATTTCCAAATGTCTGCAACCATCAAGAGCTACACTAAAAAAAATAGTCAGAGATTAGTGTCTTTTGTTTCCTTCTCTGTTATCCAGCCAAAGCAACTACTGTTTCTACTACAATGAATGGTCAAAGAAGGCAAAGACTTGTATAACAGTCTTTTTGCTAATCATTTTACCTATGAAGATTTACATAAATATTTCCTTCCTTTACTTACTTCCTTTTCCTTATTTCCTTCTTCCAGTGAAGTTACTCAGCTTCAGTGAGTAACTTTAGTAGTAAGAAATATAAATCTGAGCGCTAGGACAAAAATTTGGTGAAAACTTTAGAATAAAAGGTGCAAATCAGGAGTATATTTTCACCAAAACCAGATTTCTTCAAAAGACTGTTCCTGGTTAGAATGTAATGGGTCCAAAAGACTGTGACATGATCTTACAGTATCTCTCCAAAATCATTCATTTTTTAATATACTATGAGTTCTTTTCAAAGAAGAAAGGTATTTGAGGACATAGGGTGCTTTGCAAATCAAACAGTATCAAGCACTTTGCTCAAAGAATAGACACAAACAGTGTGTACAAATGGATATCAAACTGTCATCTCCAGACAGGCAGTTCTGGCTTTGCACAACATGATAGCCCATCCCTGATAGCATCAGATTCTCTGAAGTAGACTTATAACTGATTCTTGATTGCACAATCAAAAATGAACAGATTTTTTGAGCATATTTCACCTCTGCTTTGTAAGAGTCACTCTGGTCATCTGCCTCTTGGTAGGCAATCATCTTCAGACTACTGTTAGTAGTGTTTGAACAGATTAGATCAAGCTGCTTTGAAAATAAAGAAAAAGTGTCAAACCTTTTCTAGGAAAGAGGGAGATGGAAATATTTTCGTAAGGTACAGAACAAAAGTGTGAGGAATTGGGAGATCAGTAAACGACTCTACATTAAGCCCAGATTCTTATGATGATTCCAGTCTCACATGAGTTTTACTAGAAACATGCACATGTCTCCTAGGTGAGGTGTGCATATCCGGTGGGGATAGTTAGGGCAATATGGACGCTTATTGCTCCAGAGCACAGAGTGTAGATGCACTCTGTGTCCCATAATATGATTCCTGAACATTGCTGCTCTTCTTTCCACAATATGATGCTGGAGTGCAGAATTAAAACCTGAAAGGACCCATGGATGTAGTGTAGCAACCTGGTGAAAGAGTTTCTGCTGGTGAAAACAAGTTTTTACATTTCTTCTCTAAAAATTTAGATTGATTTTGTACTTTCCATGTCTTATTCTTAGGTCTTCAGATTTGAAGTAAGCCATGAGATTTATTTCTTTTTGAGTATGCCTATATTTGCTCAGCACATATGAAGGAATTGTGTTATCACCCTTCCACAGATCATAATTCCCTTTAGCATTTGGCTATATCTAGAGCAATAATAACAAAAGACATCAAGAAAAAAACCCCTTAGAATATCTAGATAGTGAACAGAACCATTAAAACTTAGGTAGGGTCATTTCTAACTGAGGTATGGTTAAACACTTGTTTGAGCAGTACTAATTTTATGTTTAATTTTAATATTAGTTTAATATTAGTTTTTAACTTAATATGTAAGATCTTTCTATCACTATAGGTCAATACTAAATGGGTTTTTCTGAGAAAAAATCTATAGAAAATAAATGCAATCTTTACAGAATACAGATGATTTAAGCTAGAATGTGTTCTGAACAAATTCTTTCATGATATATATAAAAAAACTGCATTAACTTTAATAGCTCTAAGTGATTTGGACATGGAATTTATTAAATGTGCATGTCAGTAGCACAGAGCATTGTGCCAGGGGATAGATCAATACAGAAGAAAAACAAGAAATCTCGAATTATTATCGAACTACTTATGACTTTTAGATCTTATTTGCTGATTCCCTTTGAAGACTTGATTGAGTTTGATGCTGTTTAATTTACAAAATATGATATAATCCTAGTTCATAATGGTGTGAAAACTGGGAAAATAAGTGGTGCATAAGTGAAGGAAAATACATTTTTTTTCTTCACTTTTGGTATTTCACTGCTGTTGCTCTATTGCAATGAAGATGTTAGACAGCTTTAAAAAAACTTTTCAATGTTTTCATGGCCTATTCATAGCTTAGCAACAACATTTGTTTAGGAGTCTAAAAATATTTTTAAAATACATACTTTGAATTTTGTACTAAAAGTTGAAGAGCAAGAGAACATATGGGCAGGCGCTTTATGAGTCTTTAGGCTGCTACCGCTAAAAATTGCATATGAAATTAAATTGTGCACAGATGAGACTTAATAAAGTTAAAATTTTGCAAGCAATGTGTAATTGTAATATCCCTTGATATAAAAGAGAATGGTAAAATAAAAAAGATAAAGTAACCTTTAAATTATTTATAAATTATATTTTTTTGGATGTATTTATAATCTTGATTTAAATGAAATTAAAAAATCAACTAGCTACTAGTTGTCCCACCATTACTGCATAAGTTGTGGCATTCTTTGGTATTGTCTTTTTGGTTTGTTTGCGGGTTTTTTTGTTTGGTTGATTGGGTTTTTGATTTTGTTTCTTTGTTTGTTTCTTTTTGTTTGTTAGTTTGGGTTTTTGGGGGTTTGTTCTGGGATTTTGGAGGTTTGTTTGGTTTGTTTTTTTTTTTCTTTTATGCGTTGCACTTTCAAAGTGTCAGAGCAGGGGAAAAAGAAACTTAAAAAAAGTGAAGTATTACATCAGGATCCAAGAATTCTGGGTACTGCTACAGACTGTGGCAGTATCTTGACTAAATATTTTAGAATTCTTTCCCTATGAAACAAGACAACAGTGCTTTCTTACTGTAGAGTGATGCTGTGAGCTGATTTGACTTATGGTTACGAGGGATAACACTGATTCTTTACTGGTGAAAACTTTTATAGAATCATCATAATTCTGTAAGGCACACATTTCTTCATAAGCAGATATTAAATACTTCAAGAGTGATATTTTAAATAAAAAATATTTATAATTTTTTTTTTTTAATCCAGGCTATATCTAACCACAATGTTATTTTCACTTTTATTTCATTATTACTTCTGTCAACTCAGTTTCTACTATGAACAGTTGTCAATTTTAAAAGAAAATCATTCAGCTGATTTACTACATGATTTGGACTCAACATTTGTATTTAATCTAAGGACAGGTGCTAAAAGGTGCTGTGACCTTTCATCTGCAGAAAGTGCATTGTTTGTTTGTGTGCTGTGATTTGTTTCTGAAGAAGGCAACCATTAATAGCAACTATAATTTAAACTGGTTAATTAAAAGATAACCAAACTAATTTGCATCCTAAGGGCTAAAGTGGTTATAGTCTTTGGTTTCCTTTTGAGTCTATTTAGAACAAGAAGGAAAATGGAGAGGGCTGAGTTTAGTTAATGAATAACACAGCTAGGAAAACGGTCTTTATTGAAGGGAACCAGAAACTATAAAACAGCTACAGTGTTGCTCTGTAGTAACAAATACCACTGTGTCAGAACAGCTGCAGACATTTTTAAACAGTAAAACTACATATAAAACTAGGCATTTTGGCCTTCAGCTCCACATTTTATTTCAGCTCATAACTTTTTCCTCTTAGACCAGCTATTTCCCTTTGTTAAACTGACATTAAGAAGCAAAGTCACACAAGCAGACACATTCAGTCCCATAATCTCATTCCTTTCCTCAATTCTTTTTCTTTTTTGTTTTTTTGTTTTTTTTTTCATGATCTGTTCTTCCTTCCAAGTCTTTGCATCATCAGGACTCACATCAGCGAGCTGCTTCCTTGGCACAACTCCTGGAACATGTCCTTCAGATGTCAGCATCTCCCAGCAGCTATATGAAAAAATAAACTGGCTGGTTTTTTTTCACCTCTTTATTTAATTTCTCTACAGTATGCAATTGAGCAAAAAGATAAATAGCTAGTCATGCACATTCTTCAGGTATGGAATTTTAATCACTATCTAAGCATCAAGAACAATCTTATTAAGGCAAAAAAATAGGGTGCATTGTATTAGGAAAAGATTCCTAAATTAGTGCTTTGCACAGCAGGGGTCATGACCCCAAGGAAGACTATGGCAGATCACAACAAAGGACTTACTAGGGATTTCTTTTTATCTGTTATTTAAATGAATGTTACAACTTATATAAAACAACTGTGACGCAACACACAATCATTGTCATCTTATAGAAGGGAATCGTGGGACATGAAGTCATACTAAAAAAAATTAAAAGGTGCAACAGTAGACTTTCTCAATATATTAATTTTTAAAGTGTCATGAAATATATCTGACTCAAAATTATTGCACTTAATTTACTGAATTGACAAACTTTTCTTGCATGGATTGAGAAACAGTGAGTCAAGCATTGTGTGAATTGAACCATCAGGCATATGTATACTGCAGGAGGATCGCTCTAGTTTTTATCAATCTTGTAGTGAAAGATCAAATAAAACCTAGCTTGAAAAAAAATATTAAGTTGAAAGAAAAATTCAAGAATATTTCTATCTCTGAATTCTTTGAACTCAAGAATGGTCTAGTCCAGGTACAACTTGATCAGCCAAATTCCTATTAGACCCATGAAGGCAGACATGTCAAGACCACCTTTTCATGTCTATATTCGCATGGATTCTGCTTCACAGGAAAGGAGTTACAGTGCCTGTACAGTAAGGAGAGCAGATAGTGGGCAAAAGCAAAGGCTGTGTTGAATGTATGAGATCAATGAAAGATGGTGGCAACACTTACACAGACAGCTGTGCCTCACCGTATGTTGCCCTGCCCTCGTATCGGTAGATCTAAAATTCAGGTAAAGGATGCCAAAGAAGTGGATACAATAAATTTTATGGAAAAGGAAAAACATTCTGAGAAGGGAAAGTCAGACTGCTTCCTATCACTTGCTGTCATGAATCAATTACGTGAAGCAATACATCTGAAATTATACTTCAGATTTTACAAAGCCAGTGTTATTTCCCATGATCTGATCATCTTAGTATTAGGATTTTTGATTGGATGTACAGATAAGTCAGAAACAGAGGAAAAAATGACTAATCCTTGCTGCATTTGATCTGCTTCTGTTTCTCTATCTGCCATGCATAAATAAAAAACTACACAAACATCAGAGCTATTTGCAATTGCAGAAGTCACCTGGGAGTTGGAGCTTTTGAGGGAAAGCCAAAGAATGGTACAGTGAAAAGCCAAAAGAATTGAAGAGGAGAATTAAACTGGTAACTTAGCATAGTCCTTTCTTCTGTCTTTTTTAAGAAGAAAATTGTCAACATAAATCACACTTTGGGCTTTCTGTTTATTTCCTTGAGTTGTTTATATCATTAAAATGTAATATGCAAAATAAAAAGGAAAGATAGTAAATTAAAGCATGAGAATATATTCTAGCTTAGTTTTCTCCAGAACAAATCTAGGTTTTCCTATCTAAAAACACCTTGGAAAATAAAGCATCACGTAATAATTAGATAAATACAGAATTGGGGACTAATTTGAAAGACATACTGGTATTCTGAAAAAAAATTTTACTGAAGACTCATCCACAGACTCCTGCTGTCGCCTTTCCCAAAGCAAGTGCTATGTACACTGTGTTGTGCTAACAATTAAAGCTTAGTCATAAAAAAAATTATGACCATTTTTCAGAGGAAGATAATAAGATGAGCTTTAAATTGATTAAGGACATTTGATTTCAAAAAACATGAAGACTGGAGATGATCTAGAAAAAAAGAAAATAGGATGTTAAATCAATGACCATGTTAAATAGATAAGATGGATCTTTGTGGCTTATTTGAAACACTTTGAAAACTGTGGCAATATTTTTTTAATCATTTCCTGCACAGCAAATTATGAACCCTGGTATAAATGTTCCATATGTAAGGAGACTTCCTCAAGGAGGGATTTACACTGAATGGCAATACAGTTTACCCTAACACTTCTAAAGGTCTTCTGTGAATTTTAGCCCTGAACCTGTGGAATAGATCTGAACACAAAGCTAAATATATACAGACTGTATTTGGTCTATTCTGAAACTGATAAGGAGGTGAAACACACTTGGTACTTTCTGTGCTGGCAACAGGCAGTTGCATTAGGGCAGAGTCTGATCATAATCAGCCAGGGTACCAGCAAAATATGAGCACTGCAGAAGTAGCATCTGCTTCTGGTTTAGTATGCTGAGCCTTATTGTCTTACCATTAGGCTTCATAAATTCTGGTTGGTTACCTTAGCAATGAGGTAGATTTATCCAGAAATCACAAGAAAACAAACGGCCAATAGTTCAAATAAGATGCCCAGAAAAACAAATCATTATTGCATCACAGGAACATATTTCCATGTATCTGGAGTGGAGCCCAGCTGAAAGCAAACAGAAGCTAAGTAATTCTGCAGTGAATGACTCACTGGCACAGAAGGAACCTATGAAACATTAGTCAAACTGATGCTGAGAAGAGGAAGTTGAAAGAGAAGGGCAAGCAGAAGATATATGCTGGTAGACACTAAAATAATTTTTGAAAATATTCTACCTTAATGCAAGTGAAAGCTATACCTGATTAGTTAAATGACCTGTGCTCTTCTTTCTGTTGTTGGTTTTAGACACCGGCTTGATAGCACCAAAGGCATGGATAGACTTGTCTGGTGGGTAGGGACAGCACTAGCAGAAGGCTAGTGACAATCACCTGCTTTCAAGGTAAAGAGTTTGTGCCAGATTTCTAGGTGGAAGCCAAGAGCCAAAGTCAGGGGACGGAAAACACGGCAGTCATTGGGAACTCAAGCCAGGAATAAAGAGCTGCTCAGAGAAGCAAAGCAATTGTAGGAAGCTGAAGTTAAAAGACATGAAATAGAGCCACACAAAAAAGTAGACAAAAACGAGACTAGCTTTGGTTTGGAAATCTAACAAAATATTTTGAAAGCTCAGACCTTCCAGGTGGGGCCGTGGCTGAGCAGAATCGATAAGAGAAGGAATCTTGTCCCTAATCCACAATTGGTAGTCAAGACAGTAGTTAGTTAATCAGTTTGGTTAACAGTCAAAAAATAAATCTTTGCCCTTCTGTGGTAATGAAGAGTTGCATAAGAATACAATTTCTGGCTTTGTGTCCACTGGATAAAAAGCAGTCACCATGCATTCCTGTTTTGAAGTCTATATCTGTCTTACCCATGACTTGAATTACAATAATGTTATTGGGCGTGACATTAAGCTGATGCCTTACTATGAAAAATTGACACTATCCCGATCAATATACATAGGAGAAATCAGAAAAAAAACCCAGACCCATAGCATATAGGGGAGAAAGTCACCAATCCCATTTAGAGACATGGAACTGAAGTACATGTGAATTTCCACAATCACAACCTGTATCTGTTGCAGAACTAGAGATGAGATGTCCTGCATGTGAGGAAGTGTTATTACTACAGTCAAATTGCCTCTTTTTGAGGCTGTTATTCTCCAGTCATTGAAATACATATGTTGCTGTCGACAAATGAAGGCAGTGATACCACAAGATACATTATCCTGGGTTGATAGGCAGAACACGCTAAGCATGCTGAAGTTAGGCTCCATTTTCTTAGAAGGACAGCAAGGCAGAAAAGTGTGTGTGATTCTATGAATTGTTTAGCAGACCTCTGAAAGGTGGAATAAGAGGGAGAAAGAAAGAGTTGCAATTTTATGGTTACGTCATATTAAGTGGAAGAACTGACTGAAAAGCACACAACTAGGGAAAATAAAATAGATCAAACTATTTTACAGAAATGAGTAATAACCAGCTGTTACAGTGTTCTGTTTGGGGTTTTTTTCCTGTTGATTTTTCTGTTGTTACTGTTGGTTTGGTTTTGTTCTGTTTTATTTTGCTTTGGTTTTTAGTTTGCATTAACTCATGACTTCACTTCCTTGATCTAACACCAACTCCCTAAAGAAAGAACCAGCCATATGCATCTTTGAATACTGAGCTTTGCAGGTCAGCATTGATAACAGAATCTGCAGTGAACAGACATGTTGTCAAATGCTTCTTGTCATTTTATGAGTCTCTGCAAATAACTCTTAAGGTTATTCAAGGAAAAACAGGCATATTGCTCTTATTGCTCTTTATTTTATTATGAAATATTAAAAGAGCATTTTTCAGGATCCAATAAAATATACATTCACACTGCAAATCTTGAAACTCTGTTAAAAGAGTAAAAGAAGTGTTAGTTTACCAGCTGTCAATATAATCCCTGGGTAATAAATTAGCTTCACTGATTTTATGGCAGAGCTTTTGTGTTGCAGAAATTGGAGGTACTGCAAGGACATTGTAAATATAATTGCAAGCAACCATCTCCCCTGATGGAAGCTCAGTAGAGATAAACAAATACATTTTTTAAATTATAGAAAACATAATAGAAGAACAAAAAACAGAGAAGAAAAATATATTTGTGCTGCTAGAGTGTTCCATGATGCCAGGCTATTGATCAGCAGTAATGGAGCCAGGTACCCAGGATGTGAGCTGAGAAGCATTCTTCTTCCAAATAAAAGAGCAGCCAAATGGAGACAGTAACTCACTCACCTGATAAGATGGAAATAAAGTCAAAGGAAACACAAAACTACAGGTACACTTAATACTTTGTCAAGAGTATCTGGGCCAGGGAAATAGTCTTAAGTTATCAGTGATGGAAACTAACTCTTCGAGCTTTAGCTTCTTGAAAGATGAAAACCGTTTTGTCTTTGCTTCCTCTGTATTCAAGAGAAAGAAAGAGAAGGAAGTGCCTTCAACCAGGAAGATTATCCTATCTATTTGGTATCATTATTTTAGTATGAGATTATGTTTTATTGAGTGCCTCTCTCTCCACTGTAGGTAGGAGTAGCTGACAAAATTATCTCACACTAGGCCACTAACTTTTAGATGACTAAAACTGAATTAACTGACTTGCTGTTGATAGCTGCAAGCCATAAGGGAGCTTTCCACAGGAGAATACGCAAACAACTGAAAGCTGGTGAAGTCAGTGCTCTTTCTACCTGTCTCAGATCACAGGAAGCCCACTGAACTAGGACCTTGGTTTTATTCACTGACTTGTTACTCACTGCAGGTAATGACAAGTGCCTGAGAGGATAGTGCCTCTTTTAGAAAAGCTTTTGTGCTATCCCGTAAGCCTAAGCCATACTTCCATGCCATCTGGAAGATAAATCTCTTCTAAGGACAGACCCAGAAACTCTTTTTTCAGGACAGCATCAAATCCCCTGGACAAGTGGGAAAATATACAGTAGTTCTCAGTTTCTAAATTCACTCTACAGTAAAAGTTAATAGTTAGCCTGGAGTGAAGCATGAATGAGACTGGTAGTCAGAGTACACATTCTGGAAGTGGGACTTGCAGGGACCAACCCCAGTTCTCAAGGATCACTTTCTATAGAATGAATGTTTCATAAAGAAAGGACCTTAGGATTCCTCCCTTCCCTCTCTCCATGGCACAGAGACCAATACAAACTATTGGAAGTTAGGAAACTGCACAGTCAAATCCTGACCCCACAAAAACAGAGGAAGAAATATTTCCTTCTCTGTTAGCTTTGTTAATCAGCTGTTTCTGCGTCCCCTGTAACACCAAAAAAATTACTTTTCATTCCTTGCCACTTCTGAAGCTAAATAAAATGTGTCCCACCTCAGTTTTGCCCCTTCTTGTTCCCCATGTATATACCCAATGGTTACACTTAGCTTGAGGAAGAACACCCAATGAATTCTCTTCTCTGTGGGAAAAAAACAAAGGTGAAAGATGGCTTTTTTTGATTTTGACATAGATTCTACTGTGAGTATAATGCTGATAAATCCTGACTTCACTGAAGGAAATGTAAAAAAATACTTTGGTTCAAGGGAACTGACGTTGTAGTGTTATTTATGCAATTTAAGCTTTTGAAATAATATAAAAGGATAATTTCCAAATTGTGCCTTCCCTTTTTCATTGTTGCACAGCTGCTAAAGTTTGATGGAAAACATATTAGAGAGTATTTGCCCTTTTAAAATTGACCAAATGAAAGACACCATGAAAGCCTATAACTTTTGCTTCACCACCCATGCAGTACCTGCCACATCTACCACTTTCTTTCTCTCTGAGAAATGGTCTTGCAAACTTGAAGGACAATGATGCCTTTGTAAAAATAAAGCTGTAAGATGGGATAGGGTATATTTATATTTCTCAGAATCAATTAAATAAAATTGGTTGAGTTTGTAGCAATAATTTTGTAAAGAGAATTTAAATTTAAAAACATGTGGATGGTATTTTTACAGGCATTGGGACTACATCAAAAATCATACATGAAGACTAAGAAAACCTGGAGTCAAGAGTCTCTGTCAGTATGGAGAATATTGCTGTCAGACTCCGGTTATCAAAAATGAGTGAAGGAACACAGGCAATAAGTCTGAGTGGATGTGATTCTGTATGCTGTGGAATAGCCCTCTATGGACACAATAGTACAAATAGAAAATGCTGTTCCCTTTTTAGACTAAATAAGAAGGCCATTTTCTAATTTTTCTTTTTTTTTCCTTTTTCTCTCTTTTGAGAATTGATCACAGCTGCCTTCAACATCATCGTCTCCTTATGTGTCTGTTTGAAAGCTAATTAAGACTTTCGTGCTGAAGTATTTACAATATTACCAATATCCTTGAATATGATTATACAGTCATCTTGCATAGTTTATATCTTTTTTTTTAATCTAGGAATTCTTAAAATAAATCAGCTAACATTTAGGATGTCTCTAATGGTGGCAAATGAGCCAAGCATATTATCCTTCCTAATATACCTTGCAAATTTAGTATTATAACTGTAGAAACAGTACCAATGTTCACTTGCAAAAGTAAAAATGGCTTTATGCTCTATTCAGTGTACTCAGTGTAGAAATTCTAATAATAAATAAATAACTGAACCTGAAAAATTGGAATAATTGAGCATATGAACATTGATATGTGAAAAACATACTTCTAACAAACAAGTATTAATTTCTAATGAGGTAAACCATACAAAATAAACCTAGGTTAAGATCCAAGTCTGAGCAGTTTCAAATGTTTGAGAAATGAATCTGCACCTTCAGTTTGAACTCATTTCCAATTACAAAGTCTTATGCAGAACAGACACTCAGCTAACAAATCAACATAATTTTCAAGTGGAGAGGAAGTAGAATGTGTCACTATTTATTTCAGAAGTCACAATTCTGTGACTTGATGTATACATATATATTACATAAGGAGAACCATATTTGGAAGGCTACTGGTGTCATTTATCCAAAATAGGAAAAAAAGACCCAGACTCCAAATCTGAATTTTTAATGCTTTTTAAATGTTCAGAATTAAGTATGATATATGTACACATTTTTTATTTGGAAACTACACAATTTTATATTATTCTTTAGTTGTCTGGAAGAAGTTGTACACTGAAAAATTGCACCCAAAAATATTTCTGCTATATGTATAGAGATACAGACAGATAAATGTGAGATCATCATTATTATTATTTTGCTTTCTTGTGATTTTAACAAGACATCCACATTGTTTTTGTTATTAAAAAAAAAAAAAAAAAGTCATGTCATTGTGTCAGTTTGTTGTCATCCCTTATGAGAAGAATACTCAAAGGGAAAATGGCAGATTCAAATATGATGTGGAGTTCAAAATTAGGCTACTCTCCCTGGTAGATCCCAAAAGGGAATCCATGTGCCTTAGAAAAAAGTCGAAAGACGTACAGCGAGAGGTGAACTAGCAGCATGCAATCATTGGTAACTGTCACTGAGCATCACTCCACAAGAAAATCAAAGACAAATCATCAACCCTCATTCTTTCTCTTCGATACATGGAAAAAATTCTAGTTATTTTGCAGCACCCTCCTGGAGGTAAAAGTGTAATCAGTCTTCAAGGGCAGAGTGGGGGTCTCACAATTACAGCCCAGTTTTTAGATGGTGAGATATAGAGTTATTGCCCTCTGTAGTTTTTACACCATGAAACTTGATGTTTCATGGTTGCTTTGCGGTGGTGTTCATTCCCTCCTCACCCGCTGCTGCCTTGTACTGCCTTGGAAAGCCAGGTACATAGGGAAAAGAGCAGGAGGAGAAGGATTATGATTTTTAGCCCCATGTGCTTGCTCTTTTGGGGAACGTGTGCCTACTCCTAGGATTGTAGTGGTATTTTTCAGCATTTGTTTCATACATGTAGCTCTGAAAACAGCCTGACCAGAGAAATTCACCATCTTCTCTGCCTCTCTTTCACAGGTAGTTTCCAGCCCAATAGGGCAATTCACAGTGAGGTCAAATGAGGAATATGAATTCATTCCAAATGCCTCTCCCTCCATCTGTGCAGCATCCTCTCATCATTTTACAAGGGCAGATTGTGATAGCACAAGTGGGAATAGTTTTAAACTAAAAGAGATTTAGATTAGTTGTTAGGAAAAGATTCCTTACTGTGAGGGTAGTGAGGCACTGGAACAGGTTGCCTGGAGAAGTTGTGGATGCCCCAACTCTGGCAATGTCCAAGGCCAGGTTGGATGGGTCTTTGAGCAACTTGGTGTAGTGGAAGGTGTCCCTGTCCATGGAACAGGGGTGGAACTAGGTGATCTTCAAGGTCCTTTCCAACTTAAGTTGTTCTATAATTCTAAATCAAAGTGCACAAGATATGCTCTGGGAAGAGCTACTAGATTAAAGCTCACTAGGCAAAACTATGGAGGACCCTTAATGACTAGATAAAACCCATACTTAATTTGTTGATCATTTCCTGAATACTTCAAAGTCCTGCATGCGAAAAGAGGATGCTGTGACAGTTCCAAGGCTAAGCAGAAGCTGACCACCATTTTTCATTCCTACAGTTTTGATTTTAGGGATTTGATCTTAGGTAAGTCTGCTTTAGCTACTAAATCCTATCTGAAAGTTTATTACAAGCTACTAGAACTGTCAGAAAACAAGGCCAAAATCAAGACTATTGGTCCAAAGATAGACATATTTACAGTTTGCACTGACCTTATATGTATGTAAGTTTAAAAATATCCAATGTAGAATTCAAGTTATTATAGCAGAGTATAAAATTGTACTCAAGTGGCTTGACCTCACTGTAGCTCTCAAGGTGAAACAAAAAATGAAATTGCCAACAAAAATATTAGAGCTGGTGATTAAGTGACTTTTTATACATACTTGGAAGGACTGAGAGAGATAGCTTCGATGGGAAAGACATGATTACTTCTGATTACTCTGTATTGTCCCACTGCAGAGGTCTGATACTAGATTTCAGAGGAAAAATAATTACAAAAAAAATGTGAAATATATGTCATGTGACCATCATAAGTATCCACAACTACAATGAAATTGAATTACATATCATGAAAAATAGTACATAGGATGTCCCTTTTGAAACTTTTTTCATTTATATTATAGATATCAGGGTCTTCAGAGCTCAGGCATCTAATAGGAGGAAATATTGAAAGGGGAAAAGTGTCCCTGTGTGAGGCTTTTTAAAATGAAATTAATTCTATTTTATAATTTTTTTAAATACCAAAACATGCTATACACTGTTTATCATAATATGTTAATAAACTTGATGTCAGAAGAGGTGTGGAGAAGGTCTATTTATTTGATCTTTACTGTTGTGACTGTGAAAGGATGGGCTTCTTCAAATGATATGTGAAGCAGGGGAACCCTACCAGATTATTCCTTTCTGCATTTAAAGCTTGTCATACTTCTGTACTCACTGACTGCATAAGTTGAAAGTGCATGGATACGTCATTGCTCAGACTTGTGTAGTCAGTTCATAGAGCTAGGGAGTAATATTTCGTAAAGCACTATGATAGGTTGGCACATTAGAAGGAATCATTAGGAGAAATAAATATTTGAGAGTTGAAAAGCACATCTAGTGTTCTGGCACTCGTAAGACAAATAAGGAAAGGACAAGAATGTGTGACCATTAATTTTACAATGACAGTCTGTGCAACTATCATTTAGCAAACAGTTATTACCACTATTAATAACATGCCATTAAATGGGAAACAACAGACTTAATCCTTATACTTGACAGATATATGAAACTGCAGATGTCACTTTAAGTGGGATGGGGGAATACCCAGCAGATACCAACACTACTTGGCCATAGACCTGGCATTTATATAAATAAATAAGTGAGACAAAATCTGGACTTAGTAAAGACCTCACATGTATACACTTGTGTGCAATTATTCTTGTGTCTACTAGGCAGATCGTAATTCTGACTATGACAGGCTTTTCCTCTCATCTGGGAAATGTTCCAGCCTTGTTCAAACTGGAGCTGTAGCAACATAGCCACAAAAAATCCTACTTGGGAACAGATTACAGTAAAAGTTTGCAAAGGGTCCTGCCTAAATGTGTACCCCTTGTGATACAAATGAACAATCTAGTCCTTGCCTGTCTCTTGAAATAAAGCAATATGTTACCCACAATGTGTCACATTAAACAAATACAGCTTCCTGTGTGGTATAAGGGGTATATTGCTCCTAAGTAAGCATTTTTAGAGCCCTTTTTTAATGGATAGAGATTCATTCATATGTGGGTGTATGTTGTAGGCATGTAATCCACATAATGTAACCCCTACAGCTGTAAATTTATTCCATCTCACATAATGACCCTATTTTATTCTATATTATTTCAGAGAAAGAAGAAAATTTAGAAACTTGTATGATCCTCTCTACAGGTTGTATAATCTCATGTTACTGAAGACCAGAAGATGCTGGCCATTACTCTTTCTTAGTAAGATACACTCAGATGAACATACCTGTTTTATTTGTAGGAATGATGTACCACTTTGGAGAAAAGACTATACTAAAAATAACTTTCCAAAATTCAGACAGTTCTGAAGCCTCTTTTATAATTCTTGGGAAAGGACTATTTCTAGACCTATCTTGATGGTATTCACTAAAGAAACCCTCAATAATGTGAACATTTCATCGATATCTGAAGTAAATAGATACAATTATATTATTACATGGAATTCTGATGAAACGCTGCTAGGTATAAAACAAAAATTTTCTCAAGGTTTGGTTGAAGCAACTCCCATATATAATCTAGCTTCACTTAGTTTTGCATGCACACAGCTGTCAAATCTCTGGTTAATTTTGCAGGCACATTTAAAAAAGAACCTGCAGGACTGATGCTTATTCCGGAGTACTCAGAACTACAGTTTATTTTAAAAGTGACTTTTTAATATTCTTATGTTAAAAAACAACTGTTTCTTACTTTTTTTGCCACTGTAATCCAGGATCAACATATTGCAAATATGCAAACAATAGTTCTTCTCTTTCTAAGTCTAAATAAATCAACATTATAGAAATTAGATTAATGATATCAGTATTTGACCTCATAATATTTTCCTGAAATTCAGTTCTAGGTCTCCAAATTCTTAAATGTTTTGTAGCCTGGTCAGGGTTAACTGCCACCTTTGTGGCCATAAGAATAAAGAAATCTTTGAAAACTCACGTAGCATTTTGAGAACAAGTTTCCTGTGGGGGCTCCTATTATATCTGCTAGTCCTACACTTATTTCACACTAGGACAAATTTGGGTAGCAAATTCTGATGTGGATTTTCTCTTACTAGTGAAAAACAGAGAGAAAAAAATCTATCAGCATTTGCTGATGTAAATACTCGTTTTCTTCAAGGAACCATTTTATAAGCTAACCGCCTGGCCTGGACAAAGCATGGCTTTTGGTGATAGGAAAGCACTCATATCCACCTTTCACTTTGCTGAGGGATTTTTAGTCCTGTCTCTTAATTCTTCTTTACCATTGCAGTGTCCTTTGGAAGATTTTTTAGTCAGCAAGTAGCCAAATGTGTTTGTATTTGAATTCACTCTATCAAGAGCGAAACTCGAAACTAGTTGCCTGTGCTTTTCTGAAAGTGATCCATTATGAGCAGAAGCACAATGAAAGCAGTTGTATTCAGTGACAGTTACAGATCCTTACTTGGCAACAAGTCATGATCACTCTCATACATGTGTAAATACTGCCAAATGACCAGTGTTGAGAATGAAAAGAAAATAAACCTAAATAATGGCCTTGATTATTTAATGTTTATAGGCAACAAAATGCATGTACAGTTCTCACCTCCCTCTGTCAGGTTAATTTACCACGTCAAATGATTTTAGTGATTCATATTCAACACACTGTATTTTTCCTATTTTCCTTAATGCTACATAAGAAAAAGATACCTGAATTGTTCTGTGTACACCTCTCCATCCACTTCTGCTGACAGCTTTTAGGGCACTTGGTGGAGAAATTAAATACTCTTAGTCAGGAAAGAAACCAATTTCCATCTCCCTCTCTGAGTGGAAACCATACTGAGTGGTTCAGAAAGAGACTCCTAGGGAAGTAGAGTAAGCTAAAATATTAGTTGCTAAACAATCACAAAATATACCAGACTGAAAAGGAGCCACTTCAGAAGAGACTTGAGTCTTAATAACTACTCCTCAGATTTGGATCTCCCATGCAGGGCTATGAACTCTAAGTCCTCTTCAGGAGGTAGGTCCATCTTTCTTCAGATTAAAATGAAAGTGTCATTCCAGTACCTCAGAGGTCAGAGGCACCATGGAGCATAGCAGAGACTCATTTGCAGACCTCTGCTTGAACAGCAGGGCCAGGGGCAGCAAACCTACCACATATACTTAGGAAGGACAAAGAAGGGCAAGAGCCTAAGACTGAGGCAGCACGCAGTGAGCCAAGACTGCATGGGTAGAGCCTCAGGTGAGACTTGCAGGGCTACTTTTGGTACATTGGTGCACTCAGGGCCCTGACATATAAATTTCTGCAGATGTCACGCTTTGAATATGAGATTCAAATAACTAAAAATGTCAGGCTACTAAGACCCTTAGTTAATGTCAAGAGTTTTGGAAAGACATTATGTATTATAAGAAATATATTTAAATTTATTTTAAAATAAACAGTCTTGTAAAAAGATTTATCTTGAGTAACCCAATCATTACTCAGAATTAAAATAATAGGTAATGGCAATGAAGGCATTTAATGTGTGTCAGGTTTCAATTACGGAATAGAAAAAGAGGGTGACAAAGGTTTGGCAGTAGAACAGACACTTCTGTCAAGGGGAGTAATAATGTTTTGGACAGCAGGCATGGCCAGACTTTAATTAGTCTGAATAATAGATCCTTCATGGAATAAGTGCTATATTGCAAGGACTGTGACAGATAAACCATGAATTCCCTATTCCTGATCTTATATCCATGACAAAAGTGCATGTGCATCATGAGGGTCATTATTTATCTGAGGGAATTTGAGAAAAATATTTAATTAAGCAGTCAAAATGATGGAAAGATCTTTTTGTCAATTATGAAGCTGCTCTATTCAACTTGTATGCAACAACAGTGAAACCTTTAGATAAGATACAATACAAAACAACTTTTTATTTTTATTAAAATTTAAAGACTCATCAACATAAGTGCAAGACATCGTGATATTAAACCTAGCATAGTGTAAGAGACTCCTGACAAATATTTCCTCAAAAGCTATGTTCTCAGCAGGACCAAGTACACCTAGAATTAGAAAAAGCAACAAGCTAGACCTACACTCTTGAATTTTCCTACTCTAGTATTTTCCTCAATTACTAGCCTTGAGAACCATCTTGAGAATCTTATTCTTCTTCAAATTCCTCCTTAATTACACTTCTACTAAAACAAGGAGTCCACAATAACATAACACCTATTGCAAGAAGGTACATATTTTTGAGTGTCACGAAGAAAAGAAACAAACAACAAAATCAAACTGGAATCAAGAAAATATAGGCAATACATCACTACTTCTTCTTCTCTTCTCCTTTCAGTCTATTTACAATTATCTGCCACTGATCTAAGTCCTTGAAAAAACCCAAATCCTTCTTTTTTGGTGCCTTTCTGAGATTATAGTGAGAATACATATTAACAGCTACCCCATATAGGAGTGCTTGGTTTTCACTATTAAGTTTGCATAGAGGTGGCCAAATAGGCAGAAAATGTATTCACAGAATGCAATAGATGATGCATTTTACAGTGTTCTGGAATTTACCAGCTATCTATAATATTTGACTATTTATTCTTTGAAGATATTTGAACACAGGAAAACAAGTAGAATTTTTGTCAATCCTAAGGTCCACTGGATTTAAACACCTAGGTCAGTGAGATTTAGTGCAAGATTATGTCTATGTCTATGTCTATGTCTATGTCTATGTCTATGTCTATGTCTATGTCTATGTCTATGTCTATATAAACAACTGTTCCATCTTTATATATAAAAAATGTTTATACATGTTGTCAGTCATGGCTAGGCTTTGCAAACGAAGATTTGGAAAGGGCTCTACCCACATTTGCTGCAAGCACACTGGTGGCTAAAGAGGCCAATGTGAGATAGACAAGTCCGGTTGCAAAAGGCACAGCAGAAGGACTCCTTAGGTGGTATCGACAAGACACGGTTCTTTCTATGTTGTCTTTTCTCCTCGAGAGTGATCCTGCTAAGAGGTTTATTTTCCTCTACTTTACTCCTGATAGTGTCATCTTTCAAAAGGTGCACATTTCTCCCCCCCTCAGAGCAGCTTAGCATGGTCCCTCCGAGGACAGGAGCTGCTCAGGAAGATTTCCACGTGAAGTGCCTGAAGCGCATGTAAAGTTCTCTCTTCATGCTGCATGAAGACACCAGAGTCATTTAAGAGCCTTTGGGAGATAAAATCTCCCTTATGGCAACCATGGAGCACCCCTGAGGAGCACCTGCCTCCTGGCTTTACTGGCGAGCATCTGGCCATCAGTGTTAGCCCCATCCTTACAGCCTGGAGGCAGCCCCAGTGCTCATGTGGCTGAGGCTGTCCTTGTCCAAGTGCCTGCACCCTGGAGGAGCCCTGTTGCTTGGCACTGACCCTTAACCAACCCAAAGTGCTGTGCTCTGAGCACCCAGCTCTTTACATCCAGCCATTCCTCTCCTGTTCTAGCTACGGAGATGCTGAACTCATCCCCCGTCTGTGACTCAGCTGAGAATGGGTGGATAATGAGAGCAGCAAGTGTTTGTGCTCCACGGAGCTCCCGTTGTTCCCAGCTCTTTGTCTTCCTGCTCGATGCCAACCAGTCATCTGCCTTCCTTTATACACCTTCACGAAACTTAATAGTGAAAGAGATATTGCTAATATGAAGACAAGACTACATGAGAAGTATTTATCTGTGGTCATAACCACGTGTTACAAAACAAACAATAGAGGTACAATTTCATGATATCCTTCAAATATCACAAATATTCATATCCTTGGTACTTGGAAATCTGAGTATTCAAAATATTCCCTATGCATTCTCCAGATTTCTGGAATTAAACTTTACGTAGTTCCCTCAGTTAAGATTCAGCCTGCATAAGATTTCATTTCTATAGCATAGTTACTTGGTATCTGACCTTTGCATTTGAGACAAAAAATTCAGCATCTTGTTTTGAAAAGCCTGGCCCAAGTGAAGTTCATAACATTCCCACTGCCTGCAATGGATCTCATCAATAAGGGAAGAAGCGTTTCCTCTGGTTCAAACAGTACTGGAAGGAACTGTTACAGAGCATTTACAGAACATCAGAAAACATGTTTCTGGGTAATAAAAATGAATAATTTTACTGCAATTCTTTTATTTATTATTTAAAAATGCACAAAATATAAAAGATTCTTATATAAAAATTTTTTAAATAGAAAAATTTATACTTGTTCATTTCAATGCAAATCATAAATGGGGTGTTTTGATATTGCAATTTAATCAGAAATAAAAAGAGAAAAAACCTGAACAAAACACTTCTAATGTAAGAAATGGCATCATAAGTAAACCAGCTTTTCCTAATGGAAAGTTGTATTTTTGCAGACTGATATAACTGTGTCTTTCATGCTTGTGTAGAAGCCAAGCACAGTTTAACACTAATCACACACTTATCACTGGAAAGCAACTCAGGAATACATGAAAGCATTCATTAAAGCACCCTGTGGAGTGGGAGTGAACAAGTTAAGCTTTTAAATCTTTTCAAACAATAAAATTTTAGGCACTGTAGAGAACTGAGGCAAGAAATATTTAATGTTCACATAACCTAATATTTAGCCTTTTAATGTTAGAGAGGTCTTGTTCTTTGAAGACATATGTCTGGAAGAAAACTCTTGACTTTACCATGGCTGATTGCTGAAGGCTTGGCAGTTTAACCTTAGCATTTTATTCAAGCTCAGTTTGTACATGGATTATATAACTTGGAAAAGGACCATGAAAAGATGCTATATAAATGTTCTATGTTTGTTTTGACTACCACTATAGCTAATATCCATTATTCAATCATGATGATCAAATGCCTCTTCAGGCCCAAAAAATGCATACTGAAATTAAAGATGTTTTTTCCTTAAATTTAATTTGGTTGATTAAATAATTACAAAGCATATGTGCAAACATAGAATACATCTTCTATTTTACAAGGCAATGCAAAATTTGAAAAGAGTCAAGCTATTCTTTACTAATCATCACAGTTTTCACAGTGAAAGCTCCATCACTGGCTCGTAGATACAAGTCTGATTCCCAAATATGACTTTGTGGATCCATTTAGGTGAAGGAATTAGTCAACAAGGGATTAAATTTTCAATTAAAAAAGAACAATAAATATAATTATCTTTTTGATATAATTCTAATAAAAAGGCTTTTTTAATTTTAAATTATTCAATAAAAATGTGAATATATAGCTTTTTCGTGCCTTTCTTTCACCTTTATAGTGGAATAAGGCTCTCATCTACACTCCTGACTATATTAGAAAGTTTTTTTCCAATGGAAAATATTAAAAAAGTTAGTGGCTCTTAGGAGAGTAGTGACAAGATGGAAATAATAACTAATATCAGAATAAGATAGAACTGTGAAATATTTTTCCATAAAATGTGTGATTAAAAAGAGGAGGACACATAAATTTCTCCTATACTCATTTCCTTCAAATAACCTTGAAGTGACTGGAGAGAAGGTGAGGGAAAGGCACCCTGTCTCACCCAATCATAGCTGAGGGAGGCAAACACAAATAAGAGACAGACAGTTACTTTCAGATGTCAGTTCATTCAAATTATGGCTGAACTGCTCTCTAAAAGAGCACAGAGGGGCATGAAGCATTGAGAAGTTTAAATAAGATATTTAACTTCAAGGCAGTTAAAATTTAATAATATGAATTTGGTCTTATGGTTTTATGCAATGATATTGCTATTTGTCTTGAAGCTATTTGCATTGGCTTTCTTTGAATTAATGACAGGATAATGCTAGAATGTTATGGAACAAAGGCTGAAAAAAGTAGAAATTATGAGGCATGTATTCAAGTAGGAATAATATCTGTGCTAAATATATATTTTTTTTCCTTCCTAGGGCTTCCTTTTACTTTTGCTGACTTTTCCTGTCCTTTTCAGCTGCTAAATCAATACACCGAGATGTATTTAAAAAAGGACCCGAGAAGAGTATATTTTCATCAACAAATTTTGTGAGAATTTTCATGGGTAATCTGTGTCATAATAAATTAATAAAATAAACATTACCATTTTTCTGCCCAGAATCAGGCATAAAAGAGACTCAAGTCCCATAAGAACACTGCTACAGTGGAAAGTGATGCTCTGAGTTAATTGACTAAACCAGCTGCCAGTCTAAGTAGCTCTAAGAGTTCAGGGATTTTTCTTTTTTTTCCTAGTGAACAGTCATTATTATTAATTTTTCACAGAAAAACAAGCTACTATTTAAATAACCAAATAATTCCTACTTCAAAGTGCTCCTGGGCATAGCAAATGATACATCGTCCTAATGGCACCACGAGGTACACATACCATGCAACCCAACACTTAAGCAATAAGCAAGGATTATAGTCTCTCTCTCAGAAGAAGACTGAGAATCCTTTTTAATTAGAATTAAAGGAGCTGAGCCACTGCCTGAATGCATCATTCTATTGTAAATACTTGGTCTGGAACCTTGTTTATTTTGAAATTCTATAGCATAAATTTATACACAAGAATGTAAGTGACACAGCTGCAAGACATAAGAATCAAGCTCTCCAGAAACATACTCATGCATTTGAATTTTTTCCTGACATAATCTTCTAAAATTGAGGTAAATATTTTTTTTTAGATTACCGTGAAACTGTTATTAGTTGTTTTATGAAAGATAGCTAAGGTTTTTCTTTTTTCTCATCTCTTTTCAGGATGTACTTAAAAAGCCAACAATATCACATGAAGGGTATCCAGAGAACATAATTTTGGACTACAAACACTGAAATGTCTTAAACTAAAGCAAATAAATTATTTGGCCTCTCAACAAAGAGAATTGATCTCAGCTGACTTTAAACAGACATAACGTTATAATATTCTCATCTAAACCGCAAAATCTAGTTTCTTTTAAAAAAAATCCCAACTAAAAGAAAAAAGCCTCTCAAGATAAGTCTAGTTCAACTCTAAATGCACCTACCAATTTCTGAAAACTTGGAATTTCAACTCAACTCTTATGAAACATTCAGGAATAAATATAAAAATAGTTTTCTCTACTTAATAAACAGCAATGGACTGGTCATGGCAGGGTATTGGAAATGAATGATCTTTAAGGTCCCTAAAAACACAGGCTATTCTGTGACTATGATTCTATGACATTGTAAAAATGGTCTGGATAAAATACAAGTACTAGGCTGTGACTGAGAATTATAGTTTTTAGTAAAAGGAGCCGCAGAACTATTTCAGTAATTAATTGGGACCTAAAAAGCATGGAATCATAGAAGTCATACAAAAGTATCCCATAGATATGAATCTCCAACAATATAAACCCAAACTTTCCTTTTTTTGTCCTGACATTCCACTGTAGTCGATATAATTTAGCGCTGGAGCTCATGTTATTTTCACTATGTTAGTCTGAAAAAAAGCACTGCTCCCATTCTGGGATTTTTCACCTTGGCCAAGGATTGTGTTGTCATTTGTTAAAAACCTTATTTATTTCAAATCCTATGGGACAGATGTGGTTTGGTTTGTTTTTTTTTTTTTTTTTCAAATGTGTTTCAGGCTTTGAGTAATTTTCTTGACTCAGCCTCTGTCATGGCTTCTGAATCTGGCTAAAAGTATACAGCCTTCAGGTTGCTTTGCTGCATTTCAGTGCCAAAAAAAGGGCAGTCTGATTCAGGAAGGGCATAAGGGGAAAGGAGAAGCAAAAATTAAGGCCAGGAGTAGAAAAGATCTGAACGGAGTGGTTAAATCAGTGCTAAAATGTTGACAGCATCAGTGCACTATGACGACAAGAGTGGTGGAGACTGCCCATGGGCCAGGCAGTGTGGACCTCCACAGGCTGAGCCAGTTCTATGACCTCTGGGACTTCAGCCATAAAGGTCCTGCCCTGCCCACTTCTGGGGACACTATCTCAAGATCATCTTTGTAACATAGACCTGGCTTTTTTTTTTTTTTTTTTTTTTAAGAAATTGAGACAACTGGAAATGCTCACAAAGGACCTATTTAAAGTCAAAGGGTTTGACAGTAAGAGTAGGACCCATCCAAAATATCAGCCTCCTAAAAAGTTTTAGTGTTAAATTTAAGGTCGGCTACACTCCTTGTATAGTCCCTGATATGGGACAGGCATCTCGTAAAGATACTTTACTGTTCTGGTTCATTGTGTAATAACTAGAATTTCTCTCTTAGCGGCCAGCCTGGAGAGGTTGTCTTTGACTATACAAGGAACCTAAAGAGTCAGATTGGGTAGACTGTGAACTCTCAGGTAGTTAAAGAACTTTTAAGATAAATTTTCCCAGGATAGGACTGACCATTCTCAGTTTGCAGTGGTTGGACTCTCCTGGCATAGGTGTAGCTCTGCTCTTTTCCCAAGCATCTGATCTAACATAACTAGTTTATCAGAGATAAGCTGACTCTCTGTCACCCTAAGTGTTTTTCTTTTTTGTTTCACTGGTTAAAAAAAAAAATCTTACCTTGAACATATTCTTCAATTAAATAACAAAAATCTCACATCTTCTTAAAAAAGGTGTCAGTAAATATGATTAAAGAATTGTATGGGATACTATGTCCCTTTCTAACATAGGGCACTATAATCAAGCCCAATTTTCAAAGCAGTTAGGTTCTTTGAGATTATTAGGTGTAATTTCATCTCTTTACTGTGGCATAATTTATCCAGGAGGCAAACAAAAAAACTCAGAAGAGAGAGGAAAAAAATTATAAATCATACTGAACGAGTAGTATTCCTAGAACTAAGGAATAATTGTAATCTTCAATTATAATTTCTGCAATGAAACATAAAGCTTCCTAGCTATGTATGCAACAAATAAGCCTCTGTATAAACACAGTCTCTACATAGTTTATCCAAAATCCTAAACTCAAAGCTGTTAGGAGAGTTAAGAAGCATGCACATTTTAGAGATGATAAAATATATAAGCCTTGTTCACGTAAATTGGCAAATTTTGCTTTGCTTTAGAAAACAATAATGAGATTGCCTTTAACCGTGTGTATAATTCCAGTGAATTGAATGGTATTCCGCATGATCCTGATGAAATTATGAATGTGGAAAGTTAAGGACATGCTTAAGTGCTGAGAGACAGCACAGAATTCAATATATTCCAGAAACAGAATCTGAGATGCAGTGAGGAGTATCTTTGGCTTGAAATTTACAAAGAGGAAGTTAATTGTAGTTAAACTGATTAGATCATATGTTCAGATAAAAAAAACCCCAACATTGTCAGGCTAAAAAGATAAGTTTTAATTCCTTCCTGACCTCTTCTTATTGTCTCCCACCACCTTACCTATTCACTAAATGCTTTAGAACATTGATACCGCCACAGTACATCTGAAGCATCCCACAGGAAGCATTCATATGTTGTTTTCTGTAAAAAAAAAGAAAAAGTGGTTAGAGTTTAAATTCTTTGAGATGAGATAATGTCTTCAAATGTGATTGTAGACCCTGATGCTGACTTCACCTTCAATAAAAATTAGAAATATTACTATAAGTAGCCTTATCTCACTTTGTCCACGATTATAAAGCTGATGTTTATTTGAAACAATTTCTCAGCCAATAGGTGGCACTGAAAGTATTTAACATTTATCTAAATCTTCTGTTTTCATTTGGAAGAATTCGTGTTTCCCTCAAGTAAGTGGTATGTTTTGCTCACAAATTAAAAGCCAAGGCACATATTGAATTCTGGCATTAAAAATATTAAGTACTTTTAAACAGTTGGCAAACTGTTGTGAATTTAAAATTCCCTGGAAATATGGATAAGTGAATCATACTACTTGTATCTTTGTCCAAACAAAATCTAAAGCAGGAGATCTTTTGGAGATGCTGGGACCAATGACACTCCAGGGAGCATCTAACAACGATATTTAAACTGTAAATGTCTGGGAAAACTGTGGCATTCCAGGAATCAGTTTATACTGTAGTTTTTGCATGTTGCATGTCAATTTATTTTTTTTCCCCAGCTGCTTTCTCACAGGATTTTTTGCAATCCTGTGAGGAAATAAGGGGAATTTAGTAGTAAATATAAAGTAATTTTTCATCACTAGAATTCACCAGAATTTTATTAGGTCAAATTTTACAAGCTACCTCTTCATTCTCTGTGGTAAACAAGATCGTAAACTATTCTACGAACAGAACTAATGAGACATTTTAGATTTGATTTCTACATGCCTTAACATATTCATAAAGAAGCAACTTTGCCATGTTAAGTTTTTGCTAATTTTAATATATTATTTGATCAAGTGCAGTTCAGAAGACATTAAGTATCAACATTTTGGTTTATACTGAGCGTAATGCAGTCGATCTCTGCGCGTTGTGTTTCATACCTACACTTTACAATTCCTTCAAGCTTTTTATTGAAAGTTATGCCAGGATGGTGAAATAGGAGTGACTACTTCTGAAAAATTATAATATTATGATACAACATAGAACCTAACTCTTCCATTTTCAGACTGTTTCTCAACCACCTTTGCATAGCTACCTGTCTTAAGAACAAATGTAGGCCACAGTAGGTTTCAGCTATATCAAATAAACACATGCAAGGATTCATCATACTCTCATCAACCAGAGTGTTACAGAGGACGAGAAGTGAATAACACTGAAATAGAAGTATGTCTAAAACCAGAGCTTACGTAGGGATAAACAGATTAACTCAGCTGTACCAATGCATCTTAATTACAAGGAACTAAAAGCTTTTAATACATTCCTGCCTTCATCATTCCCTGCCAACAGGGAAATTAAAGTACCTTCAAATAGCAAAGCAGTAGAATACAATAATTCAATGCTACAGCACCAGGCCTTGGCAAGGTATAAAACTATCCAGCTTCACCTGAATTGGTTTTGGAGTCTTATGACACTGCAGTTGGTAATGACAACAAATGTATCATATCAGAAAGTATTTCAAGTTAAAATTCAAGCCACTAATTTAAAGTTAGGCATTGTTTTCTCTGTTCAGGAAGCAAAGCAAGGAACTAAATAAATCAGAGAAGACTAAGCAAGGATGTAGCCTTAGCAATACAACTGAAAATGTCATCCATCTCAGGTTACGGGGAATATGAGTGGGTATGACAAAAAAAAGACCAATATTCTGGCTATGAATACCTTGCCCGGTTTATTCTTATTACACATTTTCTATTACCTAATATCAAACAGAGGACCATTAAGGTGTAAGCAAATAGAGAAGTATGAATTAATGAATTCTTAAATATTCCAGGAGAGAAAAGTACGGAATTTTACTGATATACATGTTTATAAATTAAATATTTTGAGCAGCCTTCAGATAAATGGTCTACTATTGTTTATTTTATTATTTACAATATGTTTGTGGGTCAGATATTACGAGAACCTTATATATTTCCAGTTACTTTAGCATCTGGATATTTGCAAATATATTTGCAAATATATATTTGAATAGAATTTGAATAGATCATTAAAAAGTGAGAAAAGACTAATGCCACAAAGTCAATCTCAAGGTTATAAAATAAATAGGATGTGGTATTTCACAGGAGCATGTTCACAGGAATATCCAAAGTCCTGAGCACTCCATGAAATCTCACAAATCGTGCTCTGCAAATTGCAAAACACAATTTCTGTGAGAGAGACACATTAAGCCAAAGAATACCATACAAACAAGGGGATCATCTACCAGCCCTGACTAAGACAGCCACTGGTAGTCATGAACAAAAACAAAATAAACCCAAGCATATCAATAAAAAAGAACAGATTGAGTTGTTTTTCTTCATTTATTGTTGAAGCACATAATGCCATGCAAGACAACAGCACTAGTGTTTTATTCAACTTCATTTACCACACAACCTTATGATTTAGACTTAGTCATTGTAGCTATTTCAACCTTTTTCAACAAAATGAAATCCAATTAATATATGCTGTTTTGGCAATCCTCCTTATGCACCGACATTTTTTAAAGAGTTTACTGATTTTGCTAGTTTTCCTATGGTATTCCCTACAATATTTCCAGTGTAAGGCAGCTCAGGATATTCCCTCTTTAACATCACAGGTCATTAAACACATAGCAGCCTCCTAAACTGTCTTCAGTCCTCTTGGTGAATATCATAAAGCCTTATACAGTGCAGGAGATTTTTAAGAAAGTGATGTGCAAGCTTGCCCAGTTCCATACAAGCAATACTTACTGAATTCACTGTACTCTTTATTTTTCCCAGATATCTTCCTTCTCAGACATCTATAAGCACTGGAGCACCAAAGGAGTAGCATTCTGAATGTATAGCAAGATTTGCTTGGAATAGTGGTCAGACACTGAGTATATTTACACAACTGATTGCACCTCAAGATACATTAATCTTAGGCTGTATAATTCACCCTGATGGGCCTTGGGCATCCTTTCAACAGTACTCTTTGTTCACATGGATTCTGTCATTGAATGCCAGCATGTCTAAAGCTGGTTGCAAACAGCGATTTCCTAAAGATGATAATCCATTAGTAAACTTATTATGTGTTATTTAAATGCTTAATTAAACTCTTCATTTCTCTATTTTTGTTTCTTTCATCATAAGGAAGTCCTAAGCCCACAGCTGACATCCTATACTAAATTCTAGAATAGGATCCCAGTCCAGAACAGATTGTCCTTGAAAAATCATCTTCTATTGAACATGTTATTTCTGGTCTACTTCGTGTTCATTTGTGTATAAAACAGCAGCTTATAAAATAAACCAAGGACCAAAACTCAGAATCTGCAATGCTTGCCTTGTCATATCTGCAAAAAGCACCACAAGAAAACACAACGTGGAACAGCAACCTAGTTATATTTTCTTTGGATCAATACAATAGGAATCAACTTGCCATACATAAGTAGAAAATTTGTGGCTTTTTTTTTCTACCTACAAATAAGATTTTTGTACAAAACCTTGTCAGGATAAAAGGACTCTCATCAAATACTTTCTTTACATTTGCTACACTGATGGGATAACATGTAGAAACCACAACAGTAAATGAAAAAAGCAAGTCCTGGATTTAAATTAGTTGGAGGAGGAATTTGTTTGGTTGTTTTTTTCATTGTTTGGGGATTTTTGAAATTTTTTCTTATTTTTTTTCTCCCTGTAAGCAACCCAACCAACTCTAATTGGGCTTGAAAGCCAGTTTAGAAAGTCTGAAGTCATTGCTAGTTCTTGAATATTTGTACCGCAAGCAGACATCTTCTAGCTAATGAAGGAAATCAGGTCTTGCTATAATGAAGGAACCAGTAAGATGCTGCCTAATAGTGAGACTTGTTAAAACTCTCATTGAAAAGTCACCTGCTGCTAAGTGAACAGGCTTGGCAGGCATGAATTAGAGACAGTAGCTACTGTAACCTGCCAGGGCTCTTTATAATGGGATGATCATGCTCATACAGAGAGCTACTAAAGAGAACTACTGAAAGTCTCCAAGTAACTGCTAAAGATGAGATTTTCACCTTATGCTTCAGTGCATACACTTTATAATTAGTGATGTGAAAAATTCAAAGCAATTTGAGAATCAGTTGAAATGCAGATAAATATCAAACCACAAATCAGTTGTTCAGACAAAGAGAGACAAGGTCAGCAGCTAGCAAGGCCAGTGCACCTGAAGCTAAGCCTTTGTTTTTACAGAGTCAACAATCATTAGGGAGTGGGGGGCCTGCCTAAAACTGCAGTATTTCACTGCCTGGCATTGTCGCCTTAGCTTCCAAGCACACTGAGAAGGACCCACTCTGTGGCACACACCAGTTGCCTCATCTTCCTGTGTCTTCTTTCCTTCACTATTTTCACCTTCTCTTTGCAGGTGTTCTCTTGATATTCTTCTGCAATGAGATTGCTCAACACTGTGGAGCAGAAGCTGTGCTATCTCAATCAGAAAAGGAATATTGCAACTGTTGGGTAGTTGAAAAGTTTGAAGGGAGAAAGGGTCAGAACAACCAAATGTGAATGGCACCAAACAAATTAAAAAAAAAGGTTATCCCACATGGTGTCCAAGCTTAGATGAGAAAAGAGATAAAAGTAGATAAACAAAAAGAAAGTATTCTCCTGCTTTTGTAAAAAAACCTCTACAAAAAAAATGAAGAAAGCTCCACTGTATAAAATATACATTATTATAAAATTATTCACTTGAGTATGTTTTACCCTTTCATTATAAAGCTCCAGACTACTTCTTAGTTTCAAAATGCTGATAAAATTCAACAGTTGCAAAATTAAGCCCTGGCAAGCCAGGAAATGTCAGAGTCAGTCTCCTACTGGAAGTATATTACATTGCAGACTCTTCCACGTAATGAACCCACCTAAGACAAGACCCCTCTGAGGGAGCAGTGCTTCATTCTTCAGTGTATGGCTTCCTACTCTTGGTTTAAATTAGGCAAGCAGCTAAGCAACCAAATATTGAGTAAGTCAAGACTTGAAGTTCATTGTCAGCAGTTTTGTCTGTGAAATTTCCAGGAAGTGATAAGGATGTTGGAAGAAGATCTCACAGATCTCTGTGGGCCTCAATGCAAGCTCAGACTTTTTCTTGCATTTGGTTAAGGCTGCAAATAAACACAAACCCTATCATTTCCTAACTTTTCAACAAGTGACTTTGCTGTCTTACTGAGAAACATGTCTTGTGATTTAGAAAAAAACAAACCAAAACAAAAATCAAAGAACCATTAAATATACTCCTGATGTTCAAAAGCATTGAAGAAAAGATTCGCAACTCACCCATGGCACAGCCTGCTGCTCTTGTACATAATACATACTTCGTAAAAAGTATCACCAACTTTTGATCCAGCACATTGATCTACCCTACAGTCAAGTTATGCCAGTAGGTTTCACAGATTCTTGTCAGCAAATGACACGCTTATTAGAAATAAGTAGAATGTTCTTGTAAAATTTGTAGTAGTCACAGTTAGCTTAGTAGTAGGGGATAAAAAAGTTACTAGCTATGTAGTTGTCCAGCATAAGATAATACAGTGCCCAGAACATGGAGACCAATATGCAGTAACCTCCATTTTGAAAATGTTGGGGACCCTCAAAGCCTCTAATGAACAAGTAATGGGGGACATGTAGTAGATGTATGAGGAAGTCTGTAACGTCACAGTATATCAGCCAATGGAGAAACGGGGAGGGACCTGTGTTTTGGGCAGAAGGGATAAAAAAGGCTGCAACCTCTATCAAGTTAAGAGATCTTATTGGAGATTGTCTAATGAACTCTTCCTTTTATTCAAATAAAAGTTTTAGTTAGCTTCTCTCTCTTTTGGATATTTTTGAGTCTCTTAATGCCTGGATTATTTTTTGGAATACACTCAAAACGTAGAGTCCTGCTCTGGTGCCAAATATTGAGTCACCTGCTCCACACTGAGTTACTAGAGCCTGACAGCAGAGCCTTTGCAATTCTTTTACTTGTTTTTTAACTTGAAAGAATAATGTAGTTTTCTTCAGCACTACTCTAGGAAATGGCCATGCACTGTTTACTTATGGTTTCCACTGGAATTTAGGTTAAGACAAGTCTCTCAGATGGAAATTTTCCTTCCAAATTCTTAGAACCTGGCAAAGGCGTGAGAAATTGAAGACAAGCTATTGAAATACTTGTGAAACTTAACTTCATAAAATATTTCCAGACTATTTGTGTCCTAATAAAAAATTGTAGACACAAAAGTAATTTGGAATCAGAATTTTTTGTTTGATCCATGTATCAGCAGCTTTTCTTTTTTCTGAACTGTGTTCTTCATGCATGTTTGTAGCAAAATCTAGAATTTTCACACTACTCTTGGTAAAAAGAAACAAGTAACCCTCTGTCTAGCCAGTCCAAAAAGAAACTGACACATAGTAACATCCATTATAAATAATGAAGTGTAATATTACATCAATATTCGCACTTTTTGAATATTGATGTACATTAGTTTAAATTGACCAGATGCTCTGAAGATGGCAACGTCAGGTGCAAATTATTTTTTTCCTGTCAGCAAATCCCATTAGTCCTTAGAAGCGATGCACTATAAGGGAAAGCAGCTGTTTGTTCCCCATAGGGACTGCATAGAAAGACACATCTAATGTCCCCTGGGAATTTCATAGGAGTGATGAACATGCAGAATAAGCTTGGAATCAGATCTTTAATCAACACTTTACCTTGACTGACTACACTTTTTACTACCCATTTCTCAGTACAATGATCTTGTCCTAGGATTATCTATGCTCTGACCCCTTTCTGAGACTGTGGCAATTTTCTAACCCTGAGACCCTATGTGCCACTATGCTCTAGTTCATATTTATCTGCTTAAACACTCTCCTTTAAAAAGGAGAGAGAAACAAATTTACCAAATCTCTGAAATATATCTATTGATTCAAAATCTTGCCAATTAATTATTGTACTAACAAATAAATTATACAAACAGTCACACACTAGTGCTTGATTCCACAAAGTAATTCTGTTTTATCTACCGGTGTGAGCAAAGCCTCTAAGCAAAGTGAAGTCTTACTCTTAAAGCCTAACTGCTTATCCTTTCTGATTTCCATCTGCATATCCATCTGAAGGGCACTTCACCCTCTGTGAATTAGTGACTAGCTTTCCAAAACAGGCTTTTCCTCTTACCTTGATTCAACAGATGACCCTGCTTGGAAAGCAGTGTTCTTTCTAGTGCACTTTAGTCTTGACTATAAACATAATTAGTTGTAGTAGTAAGAGTAGTTCTGCAATGTAGTTGTGTTTGCTGATTTCACAACATTATGTTAAAGTAGGGATTGCACTGTGTGTAGTGTATGTGAATAGCTGATGTTTAAAACAGTTATATGTAAGATATTACATGGGGCAAGGGAAAGAATAACAGTGTGCAGTCTGCTAGAGCAAGAAACAAGATCCGGATCAATCAAAGGAAACCCTAGGGGTTTATATCCTTACAATCTAAGCACAGGTTTTGAGTCATTGGCTCCTGCTGTGTCTCTAAGCAGCTCACACACTCTTGCTTTGGGGTCCAGCCCCTGCCCCCAGAGCTCAACCTGCAGCTCATCCCGCAGCTGCACACTGATCTACCTGCACTGAGTGTACCCCTCAATAGTAGAGAGCAATAACATCCCCCCTTTGAGCCTTCTCTTTTCCAAACTAAACAACCCCAGCTCTCTCAGCCACATAATATGCATTTTGAATATTAATTTCTAGGTCACTGTGCTGGTTTTAGCTGGGATAGAACTACTTTTCTTCATAGCAGCTGGTATGGGGCTGTGTCTTGGATTTAAGCTGGAAAATGCTTGTAACACAGATGCCTTTGTTATTGCTGAGCAGTGCTTACACAGAGTCAAGGCCTTTTCTGACTCTCACTTCACTCCAACCATCAGGGAGCTGGGGATGCACAAGAAGGGGGGAAGGGACACAGCTGGGACTGCTTACCCCAACTGACCCCAGGGATATTCCATTCCGTGTGGTGTCATGCTTAGCATATAAAGCTTGGAAAAGAAGGAGGAAGGGGGTGACATTCAGTGATGACGTTTGTCTTTCCAAGTAACTATTATGAGTGATGGAGTGATGGATCTCTGCTTTCCCAGAGATCCCTGAAAACCTGCTTGCCTATGGTGGATGAATTATTTGTTTTGCCTTGCTTGTGTTCATGGCTTTTGCTTTATCTGTTAAACTGTCTTTATCTCAACCCATGAGTTTTTTCACTTTGACTGTTCTAACTCTCTCCCCATTCCGAACAGCTGCTGGTGCTTAGTTGTTGACTGGTGTTAAATCATGACAGTCAGTTTAAATCCTGCTTTGTATGCAGGGTTTGTTAGATATGTTCTTTTGATTCCTTTCTGAAAATCCATGAATACATCATACAGTAAATGTTCAATTAATGTTTTCTTCTTTTTACCCTCACCCATGCCTGTTCATGGCAAAATTATTTCAGCTTTCTCTCTGAAAACAAGGTTGTCCTTAGTCACTAATAAATGCATACAACTTCCTTTTGCTGATAGATGTTTGTACACAGTCTGAAAGCATACATACATCATATACACATGAAAATCAGCTTCCAACAATAATCTTACCATTTGCATCAGATTGCTATGGCTTTTGAAACTTTCCAATTTGCACGACTTAGTGAAAATAGGGCATAAATTAGTTCTTTGAGTTTGTGTTGCTGTTTCTGTGTGTTTTAGGAACAGCAGCTTCTCTTCTGCTTTCCATACCCAAAAAAACAGCTCAGTAAATGAAAGAGAATGTGACTGTATTTGCAAACCATTACAAATACACAGGGTAGATTCACCCTCCCACCTTGCTCAGTGTGACTCTGATACTCAGACAAAATCAAATACAAATAGCTACTACCACAGTCACCATTCAGCTTCATAAATGCTCGATTTACATGGCAAAGACATGGGCCAAGCTTACAGGAGTTTTACAGAGAAACAGAAATTACCGGAACTGGCAGTGTAAATAGAAACAGCAGGAGGTAATGGTATGTGAACAAATATTGGAAAAGCAACTAGGAAACTGGATGGAGGCAACTAATTTTAAATCTTTTCTCCTCTGCAAAGATAAAAGCTCGGAGTCACTCATCTATAATGTAGATAGCTTAAACCTTTCCAGTTACTTGATACAGCTGCCACTATAAGAAACCAGGTGATTCAGAAATGTGAGAAATGAAAGTAAAGTTTGAAATACACACTTTGGGAGGTCAGATGTCAATGCTAGTAACTGGCTTTATTCCAGTAATCTAGTGAAGTATGACGTTCCCAATCTCTCTAAAAGCTACCATCCCTAGAATCTTTTGAGATTCTTCATTGAGGCACCATTATCACATTGTTTCCTAGTCTATGTGATCTGATGCACTGGGTTGAACAGAATTAACAGGGAAGGAGGGTGAATAACGTTGTACAACGTGCTACCTGTCATACTAAAGATGTTGCAATAGGCCAGTGTGATGAAAGCATATTTGAGTTTCATACCCAACAGATTGTAAAGAACTGATGTAGCTATCACTGCATTCAGATGTATTCAACACTCCTATCCCAAAAATCAGGTACTCCTGAATTTATGGACAGCAAGAATGTGGAGTAGGACTCCATTCACAGAGGGAAGAAACCTTTGTTAATCACTGGAATTTCTAATTTTAATGGCTTACTGACTCTTCTATCATTCTCGTAAGTAAACTGACTGTAAATGAAATAAAATGTAAACTAAGAAAATGAAGATATTCAACAATATCTGTAACTCCCCTTCACCAAATTTATAAGGCTTCTTCTTCCCTGGAACCCAATGTAATAATTCATAAGCAGTCATTAGCAAGGGCGCATCTTATTGTCTGGAAGTATTTCACTGTGATCTGCTAACCCCACTCCCTCTTAATATATATAAAGTATGTTTTATACTGGGTGAGATCTTGATGTAGTCTTCCACCTGAGATCATGCTGAGGTGTAATCCCACCCTGGAAAGTGAAATTCAGATATAAATACTGCATGCTTAATTATCGAGATAAACAATGTGGAAAGAGAAGTTATGCTTCAACAGCTGTTGCTATTTCAGCTTGAAAGCTTGGAGGGAATAAAAGCAAGTCAAAAGGAAAAAAAACCCCAGTTTTTAAGTATGTCTTATTCACTAGATTACAACTAAATGTTGGACACTACCCTTCTTATGTTTAAGGAGAAAAGGATCACAGATTTGTAAACTAATTCAGTCATATGTTCTGACATGCAGTAGAATCATATGATTGGAAAGATTAGCTGATATAATTAGTAAATTAGGTAAACTACAGAAGAATTAAAAATAAAAAGCCAGACTTTCCTTCTTTGAAAATTCATCATTTAAAAACAATATACTAACAACTTCCTACCCATAATAAGCAGGCAAAATGACAATCAGGGAAGAGAGGAAGATGACAAGAATCAGAAAGAGTAAGAAGCGGAAGGAATGAAAATTTTGCAGTAAGAAAGAAGAAAAGTGTCTTTATATATGACCTCATCCAGCCCCAGACAATCCATAGTTACCCAGTGGAATGGCTTTTGTACAGAAATATATTCCTAAACAAAGAGAGGTGCCTATATCAGTACACCATAAGTGCTCACTTACAGACACAGCATGAATGGGAGCACTCCAGCAGTGACACTCAGGGACTGCATTCAAGTGCCAAGAAAAGCTGCAGCTGAAGACAAATTACAATTTGAAGGCATGCCTGCCTGCTCCCTCAGCTCCAGCTCCATGATCCAAGCTGTAAGGGAGGAATGCAGTTAAAAAGGCCCACAAGCCAAAGGTCCAAATGCTTCATTACTTTTTCAGGCAAACCCAAAAGTCACATACTGATCTCAAATACTTTCTGTGAGAGAAAGGATCTTGAACTGGCCAGGGAATAGGAAGTACAATGATATGGGGGTTTTTTGAAGCCTGAACTTATTATCAATAAAAAGAAGTGTATAATCAAGGTCAGAAAAGTAAAGTGCAGGGCTGAAAGAGTCGGTGCACTGCAGGAAGTAGTACAACATTAAACAGAAATCTGCCGTGAAGACAAACACCTACCAGAGATATCTAGCACAGAAAGGAACTGCATAAGCAGCCAGCTCTTCGAAGGGATGGAATTTTCTTTTTCCCACCTACAGTGCCTTCCATAAATAACTTCCTCGTGATGTTAAAGCTGCCATGGAGCTGCACGCTGTGAAGCTCTGTCAGAAGAAAGGATAACTGAAGATAATTCTGTACTCCTTTAGTATCATTGCTCTGTTTTATCACTGGCATATAAATATATGGAAAAGGATATAGACATTTTTTTTTGGTCTTCAGACTAGCCAAATGGGTGTCAGGGCTCAGCAATGGATAGCTGCTCCCTCAGGGCTGAGAAGCTATGAGTGGCATTGGTCCCAGTGGTTGCTGTGTATTAGGCTGGATTTCTAATAGGTCTCCAAACAGACACAGACAAAGCGAGTGATGAACTAAGGCTGGGATCTGTATGAGAGATCCAGCCAGGAGACAAGGGCAGAAGAAGGTCTTAACACAGGTACAACTATGTTGTATCTTAAACCAGGATTGCCAGCCTGAGCTTAAATGAGAGTCCTGGAGCAATGGGCAGGGTGTGGATGAGGGGCTCCAGGTGAGGTTGACTAGGGCATTTAAAACCTCTTAGTGCTCTCAGGGGCCTGACAGCACCTACAGAAGCTTAACAACAACTTGCCAGAAGAAACAAAGATTCCTAGCACATTTATCACAACTTCAGACCAGCCAGTGCAGGCACCAGATCTGTGGGGCAGATTGCTCTGCTCAGTCCCTTCATACCTTCAGAGTGCTTCTAGACCATATGTTCTTTCATATCTTCTGCAGTGAGTCACAGGCTTGGCAATGGGCTTGTATAACCCAAAGGTACACTACAGTTATGAAGTCACTATATGAAAAGTCAGACTTTTCATTTAACAGTTTTCGCATTAAGGAAAGTAGGAGTGGGACTGCACAGATGCTAGAACTGGAAAAAAATAAAAAGGAGTCTATCCCTTCTTGGCTGTCTGTGGTACACTCTGCTTTTCCAGCCTGCAAGAAATATGAAAGAAGAAGTCTAAGTATTGACCTAAAGAGGAAACAAGATCCAAATCTAAGGCTTATCGAGTTAAAATGGGAACAAATAGAAGGATGATAGAGCAGATCGTGGTACAGAACTTGCAGAGAAGAAAATAGGACTGAAAAATATCCCAAAAGGAAAAAACAAAACAAGGAGAAAAAGACTGGCAATTAGCAGGGCTTCAGGGAGTGGAGCTGCTGAGCTGAGGTTTCATTACATTTGGTAATGAAACAGAAGAAATAATATAGGTGCTGTCAGATTAGATTCACTAGAACTAGATCAAAAATTAAGGATCAGGCTAAGCAGTCAGAAACTGAGTAGCCTTAACACTGCTAGGTGGCTGTTAATGTCTCAGAACTAAGCACTGGCCCTCAAGGGGCTGGTGTGCCCCATTGCTCATTCCAAGTTTCTATTTTCCCCAATACATATCCAGAACAAGACCTGGCCAAACACTAAATACACCTAGCCTTCCCTGACAGGAAAGCCAGTCATCTCAGCAGGGCAAAAGAGCTGCAGTGGGCACAACAGCTTCCCACAGCCTTCACGGATCCGGGAACCAGCCCTGAACTTGCACCTGTCCCACAGGCTGTGAAATTTCTGTCCTGGACTAATTTCTAAGGCAAACCTCTGTTATTTATCAAGAAAGCTGCAAATATTTTTCTAAGATCTGAGAAGGAAGAAGAAAGGTCTGAAGCTGTGCTTGTATCAAAATTGGCTCTCCTTGTGTACAGACATCAAACCAGTTTGACGAGAGTGTTCCAGAGGTGTTGCCTTGCAACAGGAAGTTACACATTACTTGCCCTTCAACAATCCTCTACAGAGAGGCAATGCATACCACTACATATTTGCTCTGTGTTTTGTTGCTCAGCACCTCCTCTGATTCTTTTGCTCTCCAGCTTTTTATTTTTTAGAAGACAGGCATACAGGTCCACCTCTTTCTTCTCTTCTCTTCATGAAGGCTCTAAAGTACGTTTCCTATTCTTTATACTTTTCTTAGCTGTCACTTCCTCAGAATAAGGCAAAGTTCCTCAAAGATCCCTAGTTTCTTTACCCATATTGTTACATTTTATTTGAATTTTAGTAACATACATATAAACCCAATTCTGTGGTGTTAACTGAATTTATACATTGGGCCTAGCTGTCTCTGTCCATCTTTATTCACCCTCCATATATATGTATATAGATATGTATATAGCACAAATCCACTCACCAAGCTCTTATAGTATTTAAAACAGTATATAATGACATTATTTTTGGCTAAATATTTTAATGATCTGATTTCACTTGAACGACACTGGAACCAGTGAAAGGATCAGATTCAAGGATACTACTCTAATTTAACCACAAACTTAGTTGATGTAGTTTTATGTTTAACATGTATATTTCTGGTTCTAACATATGTAGAAAATAGCAACCAACAATCTGAAATCAACACAGAATAAAGCCTGTTGTTCTTAAAAACAGTATAATCCACAGTGTCACAAAGATCTGTTTCAAAGTTGTTATAAGGGCAAGATATTAACAGCCATCACTATCTTTGGCAGTTTGATTTTATGTTGCAGCTTCTGCAGTGACAGATCATATCCTCTGAGAGAGGACTGTCACACCTTGTGAAGCACTTCTTCTGAACAAACTTGCCTAGCTCCAGTATCAGACTCATATGTCTTCCTATTTCACTTCTACCCCAAGCTTAAAAAAAGCTTCCTGTTCCCAAAAAACTTTCCCTCTTCCACCTCTGCTTGTAAATTATACAATTAAAACTGAAAAAGAAAAGTTTCTGAAAATCAGAAGCCTTTTCTGACTTCTTTTTTTGTGGTCATCTTTCAAAACTCATAACCTTTTTCTACCAAATCTGATCTCCCTCAGGTAAAAGAAGCAACATATTTCCTTCCTTGCATGCAGTAAACCTTGAGATTCTTTTTCTGCTTTTGCACACCAACACTTAGTCAATTCATGCTTTGGAAGCATATGCTTGAGTCTCAAGTGATCACTGTCTTTGTACAAGTATGTGCCCAAGGCCCTGCTTACAAGCGTCAGGTGACAGCTTTGTCTGGCACTTATTGTGCTTGAATGTCAGGACATTGTCTTCTCTTGGAATTGTGTAAGAATTTCAAACTCCCTCTTTGGATGGTATCTCTTCCCTGTTCTGAACTTTCATTTATTAAGAAAGGCCCTTAAGAAAGCAACCGGATAGGTAAAAACTTTCCCCAAAACATAACTTTCCACAAATTTTGGTTCATAATTTTCTTTCTATAGGTCAAGAAATCACCTTGATCATATTGGCACATCCCACAGCCACACACTTTTCCTAATTATATGCTTTCTTTAGCATTGAATTTGTTGTTGTGTTTTAAATTTGCTGTATGAACCAACTTCAGAACTTATCTCGATGTCTAGTTATGTTCCTACATTGTTTCAGCTTACCTTAGACTATCCTCTTTGTTACACACTAATAGTCTGAACAGCTTCAACCATTTATATTATTTGGGACTGTACTTCAAGTATAAAACTAAGTCTAAATGTAAGCCAGCAGAGGCACAGTTCTCCAAACAAAACGAACTTCTTTTTAAAGAAAAAATATTATTACAAGCAATACAGAATATTGAACACTTTTTTTTTTTTTTTTGCCACAAAATTTCTTCTTTAGTAGCTAGGGGATGATATTTTTTTTACCATAGTTGTACAAATTCTTTGTGATCATCTCCACCCAGTGAAATCTAACTACTGAAGAAAGAATCCATTCAGCACGCTCTTGAACTTTCTAGAATACTAAATGTCACCAACCTACCTAAATTATTATTGAGAGGTATCTTTTGAGCATGGTAGGACTTTTTTACTACATGTGTTCCAGGATAATTAGGTTCTCTTCTCTGTTTTATATTCTGCTGATATATATTACCTCTTCTGTTAATGATGTCTTGGAAGGATACTTTATATAACCAAGGAATTCTGCCCTACAGTATACTGGCTTTTTAAAAGAAACCCAACAAAATTGTACAGAAAAGGAGCATTTCACTACCTTGTAGATATGTGGTATATACTTGTAGATACTTAGGTATATGTCAGCTGGTACTCCAGTTGTCTATGATGCTTAATAGGCAGAACTAGAATTATGTGTCTCACTCCCAGCTGAGTGTCCTAATAATCCAGTACAGTCCGTCTTTCTCTTCTCTTTTTTATGTCCACAGGTAAAATGAGAATGGCTCAATTTTAAGAAAAGGGATGAAGAGCCTATTCACACAGGAGGTCTTAGAATCTATTATGAAGGTGATATGCCCTGTGTTTCATCTTGTATGGACATCAATAATTATTTCCTTAGGTGGAATAAATACCAAGGGAATAGAAGCACTTCCTATTGTTTCCTAGTACTATTTCCTATTTTTCCTTTCCTCCTTAAAAAGAGGGGTAGGTGTCTAGTTTAGGATTGAACCCTTCTCTGGGAAGGCTAAATTTTCTATACTTGATAGAGGAACAAACAGAAAAAAAAAGAAAATTCAAAGCATGTCTGAAGATAAACTAATTTCATAGCTTCCATCATGGAACTCCCAATTCTGCTGTATGCCCATGACACAGTTTTGAGGGCCCTATTCAATTACGAAAAATAGCAGGAAAAAAGTAACCTAATCTACAAAAATGTAAAAATCTTTCTCACAAAATCAAGAAACAAACAAACAAAAGCCAATAAGCTAGCATCATGATAGAGATAGGACACATAGTCTAAAATCAGGAAGCAGGAGTTATATCAGCTAATATACAATATTAGACCCCACCCTCACTAAACTAGATCTTTTTTTGCAGATGTGTTTCTCCCTTCCTTAACTTAACATCAAATTTAAATTGTTTCTTTATCACTATATCTGTATGGAGCTTTTACACAGTGTGCTGTTTTACTGGGAAGGAAAAAAATTTGATAGCAATTTTATCACTGAAGACTATCTCAAAATCCATATACAATCTAAATAATGTTAAATAGGCAAACAGAACTGATATTCATCAGTTTTTGAGTGGCCATCTTTACAATCTTCAAAAGGTTCTCTTCAGTAATTATCAATCTGTAATAAATGAATAGACATGGCTGAAATCTCTCCAGGAACTTTGAAGTAAGTTATTTCAAAAATGAGAAGATAAATAAAATTATTGTGGGCTGTTATAGATGTTTAAAATGCCTGTTACTTATTTGATTTAGTTAAAATGTAAGTAAAATTGCCTCAAAGAGCACTGCAGAGAAAAGAAGACTCTTTTAGTATACTAGTGAGTGGACAGAGATCTTGAATCTAGAAAGTTTACATGTTAATAGATCAATTTGTCATTTTGAATAAAACCAATATGGCTATTTCTTTTCATGTTCATTATAAAGTCTTGGTTTTTGTTCCCCTACCACTTCTGTTTCTGACATCTTCTCTCGCATCTTCCTACATTTGCCTCATCAAACCACTGAAGAGTAATTTGCATTGTAGCCATGAACATCCCTCTCAAGGGGGATTAGATACTGCTAATGTATTAGACACTGCTAATCTTCTCTTTGCTGACCAGTCATAGGACACAAGGGAATGGCTTGAAGTTGTGTTGGGGAGGGTGATGATGGTGGGAGTGGTAGTTAGGTTAGACATTTGGAAAAGGTTCTTAACCCAGAGGGTGGTTGGGCACTGGAACAGGCTCCCCAGGGAAGTGGTCACAGCACTAAGGTTGCCAAAGGTCAAGAAGCATTTGGATAACACCCTTAGACACATGGTTTGATTCTTGGAATGGTCCTGTGCAGGGCCAGGAGTTCGATTTCAATGATCATTGTGAGTCCCTTCCAACCTAGGTTATTGTATGATTCTGTGAATGAGTTATCCATACCATCCCTCACCAGGCTAAAATAGCTGGAATCAGCTGGAAAATTTGCCTAAATTAGTACATGTGCACAAACTGCTATTTAGATAATGAATTAGAATCTGGAACACATGTTGTTTTTTCTTTCAGGGTATAAAAAGCAGTGTGGGAGAAGAGTCAGTATGGCCCATGTTTCTCTCTTCCCCTTACTGATGCTTGCCCGAAGGATAAATAGATGCAGTCATATGCAAGAATTCAAAGTGCAATGCAAAAATTCACAGAACAGAAGGAAAGACTGGGGGGTCCTGAAATACATTACTTTTAAAAACTTGAGTATTCTTTTGAAGAGGCCAGTTCACAAGATGAAATTTCCAGAGCATTTTGCCAGACCATTTTGCCTGCAAAGGCTGAGTTCATTCAATATGGAGAGGCTGACTGAACTACAGTCTGTGTATGCAAGCTAAGTTTAATAATGGTGTAGCATATCTTGATTAAGAGTTTGCACTAATGTAGATAAGTGCTAAAACATAGATCACTGACTTTGTCAAGTCCTTCATTTCCTGAAAAGGCTTCTCAGTAGAAAGCCTTCATTGTTCAAAACAGATAAACAGATTTGCCACATAGACTGGACTTTCTATTCACCTCTTTAATGCACTGCTGGTTGCATTTTATTTTGATTATTTGACTCTGATCACACATGATGTATGACCACAGATTGTCTAATCTTTGATAACCTCTAGAAATAACTCTTACACTACACAAGCTAAAACTAATTCAAAGGAACATCTTGCACATTCTCTCAGCATTCACTCTTTCCCTGGAGGTCTCAGTTTGCTGAGACTAACTCTCTTTATAGTACTCTTGATTATTTACAAATCCCTATACAACCATGATCCATTTTACTTTAGCGGCTGTTATCACCTATTGCCGGTGATGATATACTCAATTCTGAAGACTGCTAGTCTGTGGGTAATCGTGAAAAGCAATCTAAGCTCAGCAGGTGCCTGGATTTTAGTTTCTGTTTCTTTTTACATGATTTAGGACCTTTAGAATTATTTTTCTTTGGCATGAATCATGAATAATATTTGTCGTCTTAAAAGATTTTTGAATTCCAACCAATAAATGTTTCCTTCTGCAAAGTTTCTTTAAAAAAAAGTTAAAAAATTTCTTATTTCAGAGTTTAAGAATAGTCACTAGTTTTATTATTATGTTTTTGTTCCTTAGGTGCTATTATAATATTTATGAAATGTAAACAAAGATGTTAATGGAAAAAAGTACATATTTTTAAGCAGTTGTTTGCATAATTTAGAACCTGACAGAAATGTTTCATAAAATGTATGAAGTAAAAAAACACTTCCTTCTGCTCGTACTTGCTAATGGTTAGAAAAATTAGTTATTAATTACTTTATAGTAAGTCATATCTGCTATACACTTTAATGAATCTTAAGCATTGGCTGAAATTCCTAAATGGAACAATAACCAAAGATAATATAAGCAATACGAACTCAGACTATTTATTGCTATAGGAAACTTTGAATATGTCCATGTTATCTAAAAATAAACAGAACAGATTTTTCTTTGTTATCAACACTGAAAAACCATTAAGGAGTTATCTCAGATTAGACAAAAGTAAAGAACAAATAAAACTTCAAGTTCAATATGCAACACAAAGTATCAGCACAAAGTATCCATCCACATTAGCAATGGATGCTGTGAACTCAGGAGTTCAAAATTTTGAGTTGTGCATGTTCCTCGGAGTGTGACTTTGCTTCACTCAGAATTTAAATGAGAGGAGATGTCTAAGTTAGAGATGTTACAAACAAGAAAAGCATAAAATATTTTTTACATTTTGGGTAAAGTACATTTGATGAGTAGTCATTCTCTAAGACAAAAAAAAAGATCTCAATATTAGGATTAACCTGATGTCCTTTTCTTGTGAGTGAGGAAGGTGTTATTTGAATCGTGATGTTGATATGTCCTACTAAATAATGAATTATAGTATGGAAAGGATATTTTACATGAAAAAGAATAAACACATAGACTATGTTATGAAAACTTTTCCAAAGCCATATGTTGTTGAGGATCCGAACTTCGTGAGCTCATCTGGGACAGTGGACTATATGTTGTGGTATAAATGCAGTATTATCCAGATCTGAAATAATGTAATTATCCAGAAATCCTCAATATCAACAGACACTGGGAGTTCATAATAATTTTTCTGTGTAGCACCACTATTCCAATCACAGAGTTAAATGCTGATAACACCAACATAGCTCTACAGTCAGCTCCCTAAAAACAGATACAGAAGTATTGTATTCACATGCAGGCTCTGTGTTACAGTAATAAAGACACTATTAAAAAATCTGTACTGGTATATTTTTACTACTTTTTCAGATTCACACTTTTATCCACCATATCCTTATAAAATTCTGTTGAGACAAAATGTTCTTTAGAGGGTTATTGGGTAAAATCCAGAGCTCTGAAGCTTTTGTGCACAATCAAATTAATGTGTAAAAGGCATCTGTATTTTTTGTTTTCTCCTTTGATTTTCCCTTTTTTTCTTCTCCTTACAGCCAGAAGTTGTACCAGCTAGAGTCATTCTGTTATTTATAGTTATGCAGTTTTAGTAGCTGTTCCTGCAGGTAGAAACTGAAGATTTATTTGTGATTATCCTGCAGCATGAAAACACCTACCTTGTATGTTATGATCCAAACTGTGTGGCAATCTGGCATTTCATCTGCATAATTTTGTAAAGTTTGAAAACTTTAGCAAAGTCATCGATTAATTTTTTTCAAAAAGAGTTTGTTTATTGTCTGATTTTGGGTTTTGTGTTTGTTTTTTTTTTTCACTATGGAGTCTCTTTCCAAGGTAAAAATTGGAGTATCAATTTTGTTAACAAAAGCAAAGAAGAAATTTATTTGATTTCATGCTTAGAAACGTTATTCTTCAAGGAAGCCTTGCATAACAGTTTGAAAAGTGAAATGTTTCTAAAGGTACTCCTTTTTTATGAATCGTGTGGTTATGACTTTCTTTGGATATCTTTATTCATGGCTCCCTACTGCCTGTTATCACCTCATCAGTAATCACCTCTTGTACAATGTCATTGCATGAGTGTAGCCACACCAGAGATGAATGATGTATTTTCTCTAACATTTATTCTATTTTTGCTTCCACCAGAAGGCTCTGCCAGATCCTTGATAAGTTATCATAGTGTTTTTTCATATTTTTCTGAATGACTGGTGGTTTGACAATATTTTGCTCTCCCAAGTCCCAAACTTCTCTCTTAGGACAAACAGAAAACTAAATTATTCACTTTTCCCATATAAAACAATGCCATAGACATCCCCATGTTCAAAAGAAATCCATAAAACTGTATTTTGTTTTTGGGCAAACTGTCTGCTGAAATTCTTGCAGATTCTGTTCTTGATCTTGTTCTCTCTGGTATTCACAATGTCTCTGTTTCCTACTGCTTAGTCCCAGGACACCTAAAATCACTGCCAGCAGCAAGCATTACAGAGAAACCCTTTGTATCTGTCGTATACTTCAGATCCCAACTCCAGAGCTTTAAATCATGAAAACATCTTGTGACTACCTTGTTTTTCTTACTGAATCCTGAACATTCTTCTTACTTTGCTCTATTTGACAAACTTTTGCATGACCTCAAGTATGTACAGCAGCTCCTAACAGCCACATAATCCCTCTCCCTGTTTCTCCACACTTTGTGTAAAACATTTCTTGGCAACTTACCTTGTTTGGGTCTGAAGCATGTGGTACACAATAAATATCTGAAAAAAATGTCTTTTACCAGGATTTAAAATATCAGTACAGTCGTGTTCCTTTCCAGAATGTTTTATCTGGTGACTTTCATATATCCGCAAACCAGGAAACAACAAGTTGATGCGTGTATAACTTAAACTCGTGAAAATCAAAAAGAATGCTAAAATAAGAGAGTGAAGTATTGACTCTACTCTTCCTCCCCTGTTGGCAAAAATCCACATTCATTTCAACTGGATTCACTGTGCTAAGTGCAGTGATATTGAATGGTGAAAGGATTAGTCAAAGAAGCTTGGCAGTGTAAGGAGAGCTGGATCTGAGTGTCTACTGAGTTTATTCAAGGAAAGAGATATGCATATGTGTCTTAATCCAATACCAGTGCAAAGAAATTCAAGCCATCTTTTGTAATAGATTTTTCAGTGCTGTGAAAGCAAAAATCCTGCAGAAAAAAAGTCAACTTAATTTACAGAAATATATAAAGCGATTGTAAATCATTGTATATTTGGAGTTACTTCCTAGCTGTAACCCACATGGGGATACCTTCAACTCACAGTAGTTCATTTAGTCAACCTTTACCTTTGAAAAGGTAAAAAAAAGTGTTAGATATCATTCTCTTTCCTCTCAAACATGACCTTGTTGGCAAAGACTAAGTGTGAATCTGTATATTGTGGACTTTTAAGGACATTGCTCAAAGGTGGCAGATTAACAATTTCGTGTCCTATGATTCAGAATATTCTGATTTTAAAATGTTACATTTCACTGACCCTAATCCGTAGGTAGGGCACAAACCTATGGACAACCTTAACTCAGATTTAATGAAACGTTCTTTTGTCAGAGAATATGTGCACTGAATTAAAAAAGCAATGTCTTTTCAGAAGACAAATATGGCACCTATTGCAAATAATTGAAGTTGTACCTGCATATAAATGTGTCTGCAACAGAAATGTGGTTAGGTAACCATTGCCATTCTTCCCATTATTCAGATAAAGCTCTCCATAGGGAAATCTCACCACAGCTTTACAATAGAAATAGATTGTTATTTTAACTTTATGAAGAAAGGAAGATGGGGTAGAGAGCTGTAAAAAGCTATGAGCAGAACTGTGAGTAGATTTCAGATTTCTAGTCATTGCCCAATACTCCTATTGATAAATTTCATAATAATTTATGCTCATCTTTCTATTACATCTGGATACTTACAAGATACTGATGTACAGTAATGGGAAATTTGGAGAATAGTATCTGAAGGGATGTGTCATAGAAATTACCTTTATTCCAGTGGCATAGATTATATAGACATTTGTTAACAGATTCAGGAAAAATATGCAAGAGGATTAACTTTCAATATATAACCTTTATCTAAATTCCCAAATAACACTAACTTATGTTTTGCACTACAAAGATCAGATGGAAAAAATATGGGACTCCGCAGTTCGTCCAATAGACCTCACTTGTAGAATGTTCTTTTTGCTTGAAGTCAAGGGATTTTTGATATAGATATCAGAACAGAACTCTTGGAAGTATTTTACAGTCTCATTGTCTAGATCTTCTACCTCAGAGTCAGCTTTTATCTGTGTTTCAGGAGTTGCCTTTTAATTTTTAAGGTGTTACAAGTGCATTTTTTGCATAAATCAAAATCTCCAAAAATAGTCAAAAAATACTACCTGAGACCCTAGCAGAACAGTATTTTCCTAAATTGTGGACCTCAGTGTTACAATGCCCCCACCTGAATTTTTTGGTCAAAATACAACAGAAAAATACAACATGTGAAACCTTGTGCTGCGATGGCAGGTGCATTGACGTGCAAGCAGCAAGATAAGCAAGTAACCAAACGAGGTCTTTCACAACACACTTGGCTATCCCTTCATGACATTGCATCATGCATATAAATCTATCAAAGTATCTTCAGGGGAGAAAGCATCTTTATGGAGGCTCTACGACATGTTTCCAGTGGCGCTAGCAAACGGGTCATCAGTCATGTCTGATTACATTTAGATGTAAAAACAGGAAAAAAAAGTGCAAAATATTATATTAAGTTTCTCCTAAAATATCAGATGAATTGTGCTTCTAGTAATTAAACTGAGCAAAGAACCCAGGGAAAACTATGAAAGTAGGCTTGGCAAACATCCTTACTTTATTCACAATGTTTCTACTTATCCATTATCTGGTTTTTTTCATATAGATGTATGAAAAACACTGATTTACAGGAACTGCAAGTGATTAACAAGATGCAGGTAGTGCAATACTGAAGGGATAAGTAAGTTTCATGCTGTCAAAGGTTCTGACCTGACAAAAACTCAAAGCTTCTATTACTCTTGCCACTCAAATCCACATGCAACCTTTGTCCAGTTTCTCTTTCAGTCCTATCTTGTCAACCCAGTCTCTTGTACTATGTTGACCTAGTATGATCGCTACTGAATTAAGTAGTTACAGACTAAATATTCTAAAATTATTGCAGTAGATTTACTGTTTGACAATGTGCACATGCTCTAGGAGGCAACACTTCATGGCCCATCAAAGGGAAAGTATCATCATATTTCCTTTTTTCTTTTTCAAAACCTAGTCTTTGCAATAAATATCAAAAGTCTTCTTATACATGGGGCATTTGTTGGAAGCATCACTGAAAACTAGTGAAAGATACAAAGAATACAAATAAACTTTTAACTACAGTCAACTTACCAGTCTAATGAAGTTTCTTTCTTCTTTATAAACACAGCTTCTAATTTTCCAGCCTAAATATATTCATGGTAAATATATAATAATTTGATCTTATGACAACACTATCCTTTAAGATTAATACTTAATACTTCCTTGTTTTTAGCTTTTATTCTTTTTATATATTTATAAAACACAAAAATATTCTTTCAGAGGTATTCTTTTGCTCTTGGAATATCTGCTGTTAATATTGACCCTTATTCTCCACTCATTCTAGTAATTTACACATTTATGCAGCTCAGCTGTCTTGATCATCTAAGGTATCAACTTAGTAGTCAAGAAAATACATCAGTTGTAGAGTCTTTAGTACTCTCTACCTCCACAGAAAAGATCTTTGATTTCTCCTATTAGTTTGTGGTGCTCCCCACCCCTCACTCAGTATAATTTTGTTGACTTGATGACTGATTGACATTCTCATAGTCCTTCCTTTTACTGATGCACCTCATCATATAACAGAAGTTGCATTATATGTCTACAGATGCATCACCTGGTATTTGCAGAGCTAAATTCCACAAGACTATCAGACAACTACAAATCCCCTAAGAAGGGGTATTGAGAGGAGGCCTCTGGTTGGTCAATTCCACCTTTCCATCTGGGATGCACAACATTCCTGAACGGTTCATCACTCCACGAGGATGGTTTCAGTCTCTCTAATGACAACTGTACTATCAAGTAAACAAGGGTTTAGTTTCCAACACCTTGGGACGAAACTTAATCCAAACTTCATATTGCTGAAATTCAACTTGGACCAAGACATAGTTGGAGAATGATGGAAACTGCTCACACAAACCACCACTGTAATAACTTTCACTCTCTCTCTGGACAATTAATCACACTTTTCTCTGTAAGTAAAGGTAGCCCGGAGCATCCTGCAACATGATGTAGCGCTTTTAAATGCATTTCAAAAGCTTGCAAGCTTAGCTTTTTTATTCCCCAGATTTTTTTTTAAAACAAAATAATCAACTGTTAATTGGAAACTGTCAAGTCACAAACTTTAACAATATTTCCCCTATTTTTATCATGTTGGATTATAATGGCAGACATGCCATCAATATTTCGTTGTTATTAATCCAGGTTCTACTAGCCAGAATCAAGGAATCTTCCAGTTCGAAGTGTAGGGTTCAAACAAAACCATTGGCCACCTCCTTCAATTACTATGATGCACACATTTTGGACAGTCTTGTTTTCTGGTTTGCACCCTTGCCTCAGGTAAGGGTATTGATTGTAAATATTGATTCATGAATGACTTATAGCCATACTTTGAGTTTCTTGAGGGAGTTCTTCAACTGAGAAAAACCTCAGCAAAATGCATTGCTCTATGCAGCCCGCTATCCTGCTAATCCTGATTGCCTTGATCATTGCATTCCTCAAATCTTTCCCTACTGTGACATTCCTCTAGATACCAGATACTGTTTTTCTCCAGATACTGTATCTAATGACATCTCTATAGTTTTTCTTCAGACATTGTATCTAATGAAGTCGTTTCCACTCACCAAAGAAAGAGGATGCTACAAGTATAAATGTCTTCTAACTATCCCAGACCATCTCAATGTAAAACTGATTTAATATTTTCCCTGTAAACTATTTATTAGACTACGTAAGCACTTAATGTTTGTCCTGTAAAATCCAATGTTTTCCTATGGGGAAGAAAAAGAAAGAAAGAAAGAGAGAGAGAGAGAGAGAAAGAAAACCAAACCCAGTTGCTGTGAAATTTTGCAATTCCATGTAATCTTCATAAGCTTATGGCATTCACCATCTAGAACTATAAACCAGTGAATTACTTTCATGATGGCAGAAGGTTAAATCTTCTATGAGGTACAGTTTGTCCTCTGAGATTACACCTGCAAGCTGAAACTGATTGACTGTCTTGTTGGTTTACAGAAATTCTGCTCATCTGCAGTAACTCATTGACGTCTAATCACTGCAGCTCGATTCTTTATTCAATCATATGCTTCCTAGAGCCTCATATGTGGAAAGAACATAAGGATTTCCTTTCTCTTTTACTTCTATAGTTCTCTGATCTGCTTCTGAGCTCCACACATAATGATTGCAGGGTTACTTGAAAACATACTGCATTCGTTTCTTTGACAGCATTTTTACAGAAAAGTGAGGTTCTGAAAGAGAGAAGAAGTATATAAAGGCACATTGCAAAGGGGATCTTGTCACCATAACATAATATTTGAAATGTTAATCTTTTCACTGTAAAGAAATGTTATTATAATTATCATAGTTTGTATATTGAGTCTTTTTTGATGCAACAAGAATTGCTTGCTCTGTTTGCAGCAGTTATATGATTTCCTAATTCACATTTGCAGATTCAAAACAATATAAAAATATATATGAATATATATGTATGCTTATATATGTATGAATGTGTGTATGAGAGTGTCTAACAGAAAAAAAAAACATTGCAACATAAAAACCAGGTAATTATTGTAAATAACATTCTATTGAATATTTCTAGGGAAAAATGAAAAAGCATCACTTGGAATGAAAATAGATCTTCTTATAATATAAATTTTTTATTCATAGAAATGTCATAATAGCCATAACAGTAATACCCGAATGGTAAGAGCAAATTGTATTTAGGAGCAAGTCTGACCTCACAGACTCATTTTTCACTTTCAATTTTGTTAATAATAGTTTTTCAGAAGAACAGAAGAAAAATTCTTGAATTGATATTGTACTTTATCAAAATCTAGGCAACTGAATATTTCTAAGACAGCTGTTATTTTTTATTGAGACTACCTGTGTGTCCAATTTAGGAAATATGTGACAGAAGCAAAGGTTTTCAAAGCAGGCACTATTCTTTTGGCACGCACAGGCACACAGGCATACACACATACACAGATACACACATACACAAAGATGACAGGCAGAGCTCTGGGCTACATGTTCTTCAGCATAAATGGCTGTTTAACTCAAGACTAGAGCTGTAAACTCCCTTCTGAAGAGAGGCAATGCAAATTATGCTCCTCCTTTGCCCATCTTTTTCCTTGGAAGCAGAAAAGAACACCTATGAACCAGTCTTTGTTCATGGCCATTGTTATGTTGTAGAGATGGAGCAATCTGTCGGGGATAGAAAAAAATTATTATAATTCAATTTTTAAGGATAATTGTCTGTTTAACAAAGGACTAGGGAGAAAACTGGTTTGGTTTGGTTTGGTTGTTTTTTTCTTGGGGATGTTAAGCTAATTTGCATGAAAGGAAGTTGAAGAATGGTGACCATGCATAGGTCACATGGGTGTGAAAAGAAAAGGTTTAAGCAGTCTGAACGTATAATATGAGGAAACACAGCATAAGCTATGCCACCCTTCATTTTATGTTCAGTACAACAGTCTTACTTGACCTTGATAGGTCCAATCTAATGAAATCTTATCAATCTTTCTTAATAAGTTATGTGCCAACTCTCAGTTAATTTGTTCTTCTAACTAGAACTAAATTATTACCTCCTCCTCAACCATTTACCACATTTTTCAGTATTCAGTAACATTGTACATTTGTAAGATACATAGGTTATTTTCCATGCTTTCAGCATGACTTTGGCTGCACCCAGCCATGATATAGCCTCTTGACAAAGTATTGAACACTGGGAGATTGTGGCTAATCAGCCTGAAAGGGATCATACAGAAGTCTGTAATTTTTCAAATATGTGGAGAGTTTTCCAAACCCATCTGCCCTTTGTGCATGCCAGGTGATTGTCTTAAACAATAATATCTCTGTGCAGATGCCTCTCTTCATATAAATGAGTAAATATTCTTGGTTGAGGCAAGGAAACTAACTGTTCTGAAACTACAATTTGCTTCTGTAGAGGATCCTAGTAAGGCTGAAATCTCTTCTTCAGTTACTATTTATATATATATGTATGTGGAAAAATTAATTGCAATGGGAGACATGGACACATGACTTTCTGACTGTACAGCTGTCGCATGTTTGGGGTATTAATTTGAGAGAATAGTAGGTTTAAAAAAAAAAGTAAAGTTTAAAAAATATGAGTAAATGGAGCATAAACAGGTCTCATTTCAGAAAAGGAAAATATTTTCATGGGGGAATATCTGGAACGTATGCTATTTTGAATTATTTTTGATTGATTTGAACTCAATAAACTATTCTCTCAGAAGGATACTCTTCTGTTCCACTTACCACCCAGAAATTTAGTTCTGAGTTCATAACAGTTCACTAACTTCTTGGAAGAGAGAAACATCAACACTCCAGTGTTGATGTCATATGTATATACTGACACTGTACCAATAGTATCACAGAAAAAGTTACATGCTGTAATAACCACAACACAGAGAAGTCCAGAAAAGAACAATATTAAATATGGCAGGTTTCTACTGACAAAATTCACAACCAAATTTGCTGTGGAAGGCATTTTGTCTCATTAGAAAGTAAAAATGCAAGACAGTTGTTAAGATGAAAGATAATATTTCTAACATAATAAAACACAAATATAATAGTTGCCATAAAAAGAGGGACAGTCCCAAGAGTGAAATTACTACATATTTCATATTTCTAATTCTAACACAAACATAATTTCTGTAAACTACAAATCACTATACATTTTCCACAGTTCACGCTAGATATAGATAATAATAATGGCTTAATATAAAATGAGTTTTACATTCACTGCTTATGAATAAAAAGGATAATGTTCACTAAATCTACTGAATATTCTTCTATATCCAAATCTGCACTTAGTTCTGATACTTTTGTTTTTCTCCTTTAACATAAGACTGTACTTTCACTGGACCTGATCAAACTCCTGCATTTTTAAGTTGAAATTATCCTACTAAAAGTAGAAGGTTCATGTTTGCAACCTTACTGCCTTGTGCACAAATATACAATAAAACATATATTTATGTACCTCATTTCACATCAACTTCAATGCTAAGCTAAAAATGGCAAGAAGTAAAAACTTGTGATAAGGGTACATGGAAAAAAATGCTTTTCTGTCCAAATGTTGTGAGTTGATATTTATAACTGGCAAATAGCTGAAAGTGAAATACCTCACAGTGTTTTTATTAGGAATATGCAAACTGTTAATACAAAAATGTTCCAGACTATTAAGCATGCGAAAGTCAACAACAATTTTATTAAATCATCCCAGAAAATGACAGAAAGGTTATGCAGTGTCTGAAGGACAAATCTGATGTGCTTAAAATGGGTTAGTAGTGTCAAGAACAAACTGTGCTATAAATTGATTTCTCAGGTAACAATAAAACCGAAAATACTACAACCTTAAACTCATAAGATCATGCAGCAAAATCCTATGCACATATGCAGTGCGATATTTTCGCTACAATCTTCACAACTAAATCTTTTCACTCAGATTTAAGCACTCTGATTTTTTCAAAGGTAGGAAACTGAAAAACTATTTCATTAACTCATGACCTGTTAGACATTATTACTACTTCATGTCCTCCCATTCCAGGCAAATCATCATATTCTACTGAAAATGTCTTTTCCCTTGTAATTATTAACATCTCTTGAAACAACAGAAGCTTTGAAATAAGCATACATTGTGGAGAGGAAACCAGTGGATACAATACGCAAACTCTCTTCTCTCCATTGCTAGTGCAAATGAGTTCTAGAGGTAGTTTTGCAACCCCTACTGATTTTTTTTCCCAGGTTTTTAATGTATAAACTGCTAACTAGTTGATTTCTTGTCTGTTAAAGGTTTGTATAATAAAATAATGCCCAACAGTTGGTGACAAGTTAGCCATCTGAGAAGTAAAGTGAAAACTGATCAACCTTTCATCCTTATAGAGGATTTCTTCATGATAGTGTTGGAGACCAAAGAGGAGGCAGAAATATATATGGCAGAAATACCAGTAGCACATTACTGTAGGTGAATTGGACACGTCAAACCACCTTTGGAATTGATCGATGGAACTAGACGCCTCAAGGGTAATTCATTGGAACAATTTTGGATTACTATGTTAAGGTAAGCTGAAACTTTTCTGTAGTGTCTATTTTCCTCTGTTGATTAGACAGCTGGATAACTAAGACTTCAGTGCCTAGTTTTCAAACACTTAATTTAGGAAAAACCACATAAAATCCTAAAGAGGGTAATGGAATAAATTAAATTATTTGTCCTTTTGACAAAGAAATGTGACAAGCACATGGTCTAGAAATTATATATCTGAAGGGAAATAACTGGAATTTGAAACACCAAAAATCTTTATTTTATTTTTCACTTATCCTAAGCAATTTTTTACCTCACCATTCTCCATTTTTTTACAGGTTTGGAGGATTTTATGTGCTTGCATTTTCAGAAATTAATGAAATATTTTACAAATTGGGATATTTATATTTTCTTCTTTGCTCTACTCAAACTGAGATTGTCAGAGAATTAACGAAAAAGACTCCCAAGATCTGTTTTCAAGTGGAAACAGTTACACTGATGCATGTCACTGCATCTATAGCTTAGACTGGTTTTCTTTCTATGTGCATTTATGTGCAACTATCAGTGTCGAGTTTGATCTGTAGTTTTTAACATTCATTCACCTACGTCATTCTGCAGGTGCTCAGAATAAGCTTGAGAGGCATTTTGTCTGAGTTTTTTTCTTTTTACATGATGTTCCTCTGAGTTTTTAGAGTGCAGAAATAATTCACAAACAGAAAGAAAAAAATGGTTATGGAATTGCTTATTCAAATTCAGCACTATGGAAACAATTAGTTCATAGATTTGTCTAGCCAAGGACCCATTCCTTGGTATTTTTATTTCTTTAATTATTCATCTGGTATAATAATTTTTATTATTACAAGCTCCATTACCATGCTAAAAATTTACTAACAAAAAGCGGTGTCATAAAATATACTGCTTAGTATGAAGCTTTGCATTCACCACTTTTATAATATATAATTTATAATATATTGCTAATAGATATTGTTAACTTGTCAATCAGAAAAACTAGGCCCTTTTTTTATAAATTACTGTTTCTGTAGTTTTCAAAATTTATTTCATAAATGTGGGTTCATTTGTTACTGAACCTGTACATTTTTTCCTTTAAGATGAAATTCAAATTTAAATTAAAAAATAATGAGATTCTAGAAGATAGTGGTAAATTTATTATCCAAGAGGAGAAAGATAAAGACTATTTGTAGATTGTAGTTTTCTTACCCAGGAAACAAATAAAAGTTTTGCCTTAAACTTCTGAAGAGGGCCACTACTTTTTTTACTGAGAGTCATCCATTCAAATGTTCTCCTTGGGTATGACCATAAAAAACCCTATGATGTGTCATAGATAGTTCAGGTGATATATTAGCTATCAAATGAATACTGTGGGTATACACATCAATAGGAAAAATGACAGTAATTTTTCCACAATTACTTGCAAATTCAGAATGAGACACATCATCAAGGAAAATATCTGCAGTCAGATATTCATTCCTAGTTACTTGGAAATGTGGCAGTTACTTAAATAAAACTCTGGGACAAATTCAGCTACAGCATAACTAGTCCACAGCATAATTAGTTTTGTTTACACAATTACACAAAATAACAATTTCTCTTCATTGATGTTTCTCAAAAATGGGATTTCTGCTCTTAAATGCAGAATGAGACCAGTGTTTTAATTTCTGCTTTGAATCAGACAGAGCCAGAGTTTGAATGTGGCTCTCTGCCACTCAGAGAAACATCTCTCTGATGTTCAGCTGTTTCTTTCCATTTTATTAATCTGCTTTTTCTCTCTCCTCTAAAAAATGATTCACACTTCTGACAAAAGATTCATAGTCTCACCAACACCTTCAATATATCTGTTGTGTGAAGAGTATTCTTTTCTTGATGAAGAGGATTAATGCAAAGCAAATGTCAGCACCAAGTCTTACAGCAATCCCTTCCAGTCCTTGTGAGTGCATTTTGGCCTTCTTGCTTCACTCACAACGATATCTGTATATTTCATCTGAATATCCTCCCTCTCTTTAAAGAGGCAAGGACAGAGGAAGGTTTTCCCAGCTTAAGTGGCAAATAATGCCACCTGTGGAGAATGCCTGATTACAGTACAAACTAGTCTCTCTTGCTATCTGAAAATATCACACAAGCCCAGCAAAAAATAAAAAAAACCAAACAATTTTGGCAGTAAGTTGTTTAATTTCAAGATGAATTTCTCTCATATAAGAGTAAAAAGGTTGTTCTATAGTCACGTAGGGCCAATATTTGTCTCTGTTGAATGGAGAACTGCACAAGGGTGAGGAAATTAATATATATTATGTTTCCTCAGGATTTAGGGTCTCCAAGGCAGCAACTCACAAGACAGTAACACAAAATCCATGTTTTCAATAAATTACTTGACTGGGTGGCTAAGGTTGATCATCATCATCTTATCTGTGAATTTCAGAGATCTTCTTAAGCAAGACACTATAAAGTCAAGTTTATTGGGATTTGTGCTTGTAATTTGCTGTTGGAAGAAGAAGTACAGCATCTTTTCTCCTACTCATGAAGGAGACCTGGATTTCTCAGGTTCATCAGTATATGACTGCAGTCCTTTGGGCTTTATTTTGAAAGAGCTGTCCTTATGGTACGAAGCCTTTGTGATAGATTTGTTCTCAGATCTTCATCTTTAGATGGTACTGCAGAGCATAAAGATGTCATTCAAGCTTTTCCCACTGTCATCTTTGCTAGTTAATAATGTAGTTAATTCAGTACCTCTGCATCTTTATATGGCTGTCAATGCACTAAAAAATAACAGGCTAGTGCTCCTGCCAGAAGTGAGAGAGAGTTATAGTGTGGGGATAGTCAAAGGAATAAAATGTGTTAAAATTATATCATATCCCTCCTTCCCACCTTGGGTTCTTGATTTCTCAGCAAACACTTCTCACAGATTTGCTTATCCCCTTGAAAAATTAGAAATAATATTTCTCAGAGTCACACCATAAACCCATGTCCATGAGATTTTAAAAACAGCAGGGTGATGATTTACTTTTCAATGACAAAAGGCTTGATCAGCACTTCTTCACTTCAGGCCATTATTCTGTGAAGACCTCTCACACTAACTCTCCAAAATCGTACTGGAACTGAAAGGTAAAAGCACTGTGTGGAGAGTGATCTGCCAGTTCAGCCCTTTACAGATCCACATTTCTACTGTAGTCAATGCACATGCTTGAGGGTGTAGTCTCAGCAATAAATTTGTCTTATTGAAATAAATAGTATAAGCATGCAACTGATGATCACCTATAATGTTTTTAAAAGTGATTTAACATTCCTTTAAACAAATAACAAACAAAACCAACAGCATGGAGTGTTGTGAGGAAAATTATATGAAAAGAGATTTTTTTTCAAGAAGCAACAAGTGTTCTGCTTTTTAATAACACTATTACAACTGAATTGTAATATAATTATAATTAAGTGCAATTAACACAATAGAATTATTTTATTTTTCTTTTGTATCACATTATTTGTTTCATAAGTTTGCCAGCTGCAATGTATCTTTTCATTTTGGTTGCTGTTAATGAATTCACTACAACAATTTTCAACCAAAGATACACAAATTATAGTAACGTTAAGAATAAGAATAATTTGAAAATCTACAAAATCATCACTTAGAATAAGTAATAATATAAAAATCCATAAAGGAGCAAGTGTGTCATATTTCCAGTTTATATTTTGGATGGCCCTGCATAGTTCTTATTTTATTATACTTTATGGACATACTGTCTTAAGATGTTTCAAAGGTTTAATAATGCTAATACTTAATAATACTAATACTTAAAAATACTTTAATAATTTTTAAGACTAATTGATTTGGATACCAGGGTTGGCCAAAGATGTATAATTTCCTTTTTAAAAATCAAGATGCCTTTCTGTTTTACTGACATATCTCCAGACTAATCTATTACTTGGATCTTCTATTTAAAACAAACAACTGAATAAAATGTGATACCACAGGAATGAAGTCAATAGTCCTTCCAAAGATCTATTGTGGGACTAGGATGAAGGTGTCATTGCAATCTGTTGCAGTTATGAAAGTCCTGTTTAAGACTCCTCTTTACCCATTTCCATAGTTATGGTTTTATGACACATTCATAGTTCTTTCTTTATAACATATTCATAGTTCCTCTGTGATCTGGTTTCCTCTTTTACTTTCCATTTCTGCTCTGTGTCCCTGCATCATTTCCCTTCTAACAAAATCCATTAAACATGTATGTAGCAGAGGGTAAAAGCAGAGTTTACGTCAGCTGTGAAGGGGAAAACCAAGAATTTTGTGCTACCTTTGTCCAATCCTTGTTATTGAAACCAGCATGATGCCTGATGTTATCTACTTCTGTCTCCTTGTCTACTCATGTTCAAACATTTTTTAGATTAGGGGAAAATGTCCCCAGCAGTAAAACCTTATCTCATTTGTCTGTCTACAGTGCTAAGTAAAATAGGACTAGAGAGTAAGCTCAAATCCTGAACTCAACTATTCATACTGCTTAATAATTAACATACTCTCTGGCGTGGTTTTCACCTCTACCATCTAACACTCTCCTGGAAAATGCATGGCACTGCAAGAACCAAGAGCCACTCCCCTACCCAGAGCTTTCTCTACCCTGCTATCGCTTACTAACCTATTACCAACTCCAGCTGGAAAGCAAGTCTTGCACTTTGAATACACCCATAAGCCCTATCTATGTCAACCCAGAACCTTCAACAAATGCCCTCAGTAACATGATCTGAAAACAACATTCTGGGCTGCAACATTCTTTCATTATTTCAAACACATTAACTGAAAAATAAAGAAAATTACAAGACATTACTGTATCTCTGGATCAAAGTAGACTCTCCCAGGCACAGTCCCAAGGCCAATAATATTATGTGGCTGTGGCCAGTCTGTGTCAGCTGAAGTGTGCTCCCTGTTTACAAGTACAGGTGTCACCAGTTGTTGCAGGGTGAAGATGCAGGTCAATGCTACTGGTGACACCGAAAGTCATTGAATATTTCAAGGTTTAGCAATTTATGGGTCACACATTCTGAGCATGGAAGAAAATAAAGAGTTTATAGGAAGGGTTTGACCAATCAGGGATTTTTTGTTCGTTTGTTTGTTTTTTGTTTAGTTTGGGTTTTGGGGTTTTTTTCTTGGTTTGTTTTGGTTTTTGGGGGGGGGGGTTTGTGTGTGTGTGGGGGGGGGTGGTTGTTTTTTATTTTTTTGTTCTACTCTAAAGAGACTGCATTGAAAATTTTGGACTCGTGCTAAATCATTTCCTCAGGATAAACATGTAAACAAAGATGGCTCAACTTTTTTAAGGCACATCTGATGCTACCTACCCTTAGAATGTAGCTCACTATATAAATACGTTGCAGAGAATTACTTCTTTTCCTTCAACTCCAACAAGCTTAAATCCATAGTTTTCATATCTCAAGCAAATTTCCTCACAATAAGGCTGTTGCTTAGGTTGGGGCTGACAGTGATACTCAAAGCACTCAGCTAGAAATATTAGTTTCAGATGGGCTCCATATTGGGTGAATAACGTTGTCGTTACCATTATTATTTTGTTTCAATCCTAAGCAAAGTTTAATATACATAAATTATCTAGGGAGTGATGATTAAACCCATGTATATTGCCTTCCATCAGCATGCACCCTAGTAATCTCATCTCTTTTCCAAGCCATGGCTTCTGAAGGAAGCAGTTGTAGCTTGCCATAGATTGAACACTCTGTTGACAGTTCCTGACACCATCCAACAAGAAGTTACTAGATTGGATCCTTTGGGAAACAGTCTTTCGGTTTCTAAATCATAATGGAGTTCAGATTTAGAGCAGGCAATGCTTTTCAGGACAAAATAATTCTGCAATCGTATATGTTCCTACAAAGCTTTAGATAGACAAAGAGGGGCTAACTACATACAGACATCTCCAGGTTCAGAAGTAGCAGAAGAGTATATGCTTTCTGAGATATAGATATTTTGATCTGTTTCAGGTATGGAAAGAAGAGAACCAAAAATTTAATCTAAGTGCATCATGGAAAATCACTTTTAAAGGTCTTAGCGAAAGACATCGCTCCATAAAAATAATATAAAGGCTACTATCTGAATTAGAATAGCTGCAGGGAATAGGGAATTCAGTGCTGAAGGAGTTAATTAGATTCTCAGTTTGTGTAGGAAGTTGAAGGGAAAAGAAAGTGCTGGGAGAAAATTTGCCAAGCCTGTGCAGATGCAGTAAAAGATTATCAACTTTGGAGGGAATAACTACTTGTTTTTGGTATAATTTTTATGATGTGCTTCAAATATAGTTCTGTGAATGACTCACCCCAAAACTATTGTTAAATCAGTGGTTGCCTACTGTTGTGAATGGTCTCAATCAAGAACCAGGGTAAACTCCATAAATTAATGAAAATGCTTATACTTCTTAGTGGATATATTTAATGACATAGTGCAGTGAAGGAAATATTTCACTCATAAATTTACATCATGAATTCTTTGAGTGAGTAAGTTTTATCCTTTCTTTAGTCAATACATAGCTCATATGTCATTAATTACAGGGAGCAACTTGAAGCTTTAAAAAAAAAGAAGTATCTTCAAAAAGGTAAGTCAGAGCTTAATTAAAAAACATTGTCAAAATAAGGTAAAGATATATATGTGAATAAGGAGAGTGAACGGAAACCTTGGATGTGGTTGATACTGTACCCCATTTCAGTAGAAAAAGATCATGACATCAGATAAGAGAAGCTCTAAAATGCATCCATTTGAAGTGAGGAACTTCGGGAGGAAAATATTTTCTGTGAAGAAATGTTTATTTTAATATAGATGTCCAAATCTTAAAAAGTATTGTAACAACATAGTCAGCAATAGCAGAAGGTTGAATTTGATTGCCTTTGAAATCCTGTTGCTGAGATCTATAAAAAACAAACCTTGTATAACACTGTGCATGCACACTTCTCAAAAAAATTTTAGGTTCTCAGCAAGACACTTCAATGACTTCCCTAGAAACTCTGAAACTGCATAATCAAGAATTATTTTAGTTTAAACAAATATAATTTACATCATTCATGTTTCTTCTTTCAAAAACCACCTTATATAACACTATAAGTTAAAATGACCTAATTTTCTCTTACTAATTTGGATTTAATTCTATCTACAAACTTTTAAACTATCAGGTTATGCAAACTCACGTATTCTTAATTTCCTGTATGTGTGTATGTGAAGGTGGGACAGAGAGAAATAAGATTTTAAGGAGGTTCTAACATGGCATGAAATAGGATGGTTTGTAATTCTGATTGACGTACCTTTGTTCAGTCTATAAAATACACTGAGACACATAACAAAGAAAAGAAAAGCCGTCAAAAATAGTCAAGGAAGTCATTAAATGCCATAAGCAGAGGAATAGAGGGAGTGACTGCTGTGTTTGCAAATTGCCTTTGTTCATACAGTCACGTTCCAAATTTGCAATGCATCAGCAATTTAATTTTTTTTCCTTAATCTTCATTTATGCTTTTCAATTCCTTAAGTCAAACAATTTTATTTTGTAACTCCAACACTTGGTGCATTTGACAAACTAGATAGTTCTTCTCCCCTTTCCTGAAACTGCAATCATTTTGTATGATGCAAAATGAAATGTAGCTCCATATCAAACACCCGTATTGTGCTAAGTGTTCTTAATGGTATCTTTTAATTCTGCTCCATCTTCATTCATTGAAGGACTGCAGCTAAGGCTGATGTCAGATGAGGAGAGATGAGTAGAGATGATGGCGATGTTGATGATGATTTGACAAAGCATGAATTTCTCCAAAAATGCATTTTCAGTCACTTCCAAATTATGTGAGCACAAGCCAAATGTGCTCATTACCAGAATTCTGAAAATTTCATTCATACATACAAGCATAGAACTATCATTATGCCAGTTTAATCTAGTGCTCCTGACATCCATACAAAATTTGACAGTCTGTGATTAAATTCCCAGCTTTCTCCCAGATCCTAGGTTAGCATCCTAACATCAGAGTACAAAGAAGAAATGGGAGAGCATGTTTACCTTTTACTGTGATGTTTTGTATTAGTGCTTTTAAATCCAATGGTTCTTGAACAGTTTTTTGAACCCTGCACTATCAAGCTATTGCTCTCTCAGAGTCAGTGATGATGTCTTACATAAAATGAAGTTTCCCCAACATATATTTCCCAGTCTTCACATGCTCCACATCCCACCTCTTATGGTGCTTGTCTGAACTCTTTCTGATTTTTCTCTTTCTGATTGAGGGTAGGAATCTGAAACAGTTTATTTCATAGGTTAAATTAATACTTTCTCCCAAGGCTATGGATATTCTGACAGTAACCCAGAGAAGAGAGAAGACTTCTCTTACTTTTGTTCGAATTGGCCTCTTTTCAAAACCATTCACAGCTTGGAATTCAGGATTAAAGAAGTTTAGGAGTTAATTCCCCTAAGCTGACCTGAAAACTAAACCCAAGATGCACAGTGTAGGTGTTCTAAAACTCCAACAGAAAGAAATACGTGGCTTTCTCCAGCAGCTTTGTCTGGATCTGGTCCATTTTCTTCTTTTCTTATCTGTCTTCCAAGAAAATTGTTTATACAGGGCCACAAAATACTTTGATCTCAAACTAAAAAAAAACCCCAGAAATTATTTCTATCACTTAATTTAGAAGGTAAATTGAAAAATCAATTCTTTGCACAGAAGAATTGAACATAGTCTCATTGACATAAATGCACTGAAGTACACAAGTGAATTGAAAGCTATATTCCTCTATTATTGCTGGGATTTGTCACAAGTAATTTTAGAATCATGTATTGATCTTTCATTATTAAGATTTAGAAAAGCACTCATTTGCTAATCTGAGCACTTCTGAGTTCATTCACAATAAAAATAATTACCATAATATCATCAAAACGAAATACTCAGAAAACCACCAATAAATTACCCCAAATATTATGCCAATATAAAGAGTTCCCCATTGGAACTTCTGTTTTGGTTTGGGTTCTTTTTGGATGGGGAGCCATTTGGGGCTTTTTTAAACCTTTTTAAACCACTCTATCTTCACTCTTTTTGTTCAGGATAGTGACAGAAATGTATGACAAAAGCACTAAAGAAACACAGTTCTTTAAGATGAAAAATTAACTGTATAGTCATATATGGATAACAAAACATGAGCGCTGGTTTATAAACAACAGTCTCATTGTGCTCACTGAAAACACGACTGTAATTTTTCCAACTTTCTCTTCTTCAAAAACTCTCACTGAGAGATGAATGGAAATTGAATTCATTATATATACATCCAATCTGCTCCTCTTTGAGTGTCATGCCTTATTTTATTTGATAATTCTAAACGATCACTACAAGATGACTGGTAGCTAGGATTTTGAATGAATATTACTTCTTTTACTGTATTTTTGTAACTACGGTTAGCTAAGTATTTGATGAGGGCTGTAAGAAACAGAGAATATAGCTCTCATATGGGGAAGAAAGAACTTACCAAACACAGTATTTCCTATCATAGCAGAATATAGCTTAGCATTGAGTATTTCTATCTGTGCCAAGTTTGAACACAGTTGGCAAAGAGATATTTCACACAGGAGAAAAATATCTTCTCCATGAATGTCATAGATCAGCTGCCAGCTACTGGCAGGTCTATGGTAGCTGCATTGATGGTCTGGGCTCATTAGCCATAGCTTTGGACTTGTCAGTAAATAACTCCCATTTCTGCAGAGCTTTATGGGTGTTCAAGCCGTCTGGAGGAAGATTCATTGTAACTTACACAAAATACGAGTTCAGCAAAATTGTCACAGTTTTTCACTTCTGTTGGATAATACATCCATATTACAGGATCTTTTCAAAGTATACTTTTGAAATGGAGCACATTAGTAGCTTTCAAATGGAGTACTTTAGCAACCTGTGGTTTAAGTATAGTGAACAACTGACCAACAGAGTTTTAAGTCCTTATGTTGAGGTGCATATGTTGATGGGCAGGCAGAACCAGGTTGAAATGTCTCTTACTACATCTAAAATAAAATCAGTGAAGACATCACAATCCACATCTTCTCCATCCTTGTCATTGTTCCGTGTTGAAGGTTGTAGGAGAAAGTCTGTTCACATGTGCAACTCAATGGCTTCTTCAGCTTAAGTAATATTATGCTTACCTAGGGCAGAAGTATCAGCAAAAATTCTGTGATAAGTCATTGTATATAGGAGACAGAGAGGATATAATGAACTATTAAGCAGTCAAAAATCAGCTAAAGGCAGTATGATAAATTTGGTTTGAGTCCACTAACCACTTTTTCCATGAAAAAGGATGGCAATATGCAAACAAGGGAAAAGTTAGGAATTAAGTAATTTCATTTACCTTTAGATTTTTAAACTGCAGCTGTTTATACTTGTACTAACACCTTGGCTTGTCTTTGTAGCCAATAGCAAGAAATGGTTACAGAACACAATTTCACTGACCCCTTTTAGAACATTTTGATGAAATTGTGTCCTTCAGATGCCTACTTCTAACCACTGAGAATAAGGGTAGCCTAGATGCTTAGGTCTGGTGTAGCTACCACATTGCAAAAGTTTCTTTTGGTGTGTTATATATCTCATGTAAAGTAACTGAAATTCAAAACATGACTGGCAAAGGCTCCTCCCTGCAATTGAACTCTTTAATGTGGAGTGTTTGGAATCTTGCTGACCTTCCTGCACACAGAGAACACTATAAGCCCTTTGGAAGGGACTGCTGTATTTCACTTTGTCTGTCATCAGAACTCATCACTGTTGGAAAGATAAAGGGTAGGAACAGTGGATTGCAGTCATAGATAACAGGTCATCTTACCCATTCCTTTGCCCTCAACCAAGAGCAGGTATAGCTTCTATCAGATACATCAAACCATATTTTTGCACAAAAGTTGTTAAATGATTTTATGAATTATTACTGAGGAAAAAAATTAACCATACTAGGAAACCTAACTCTGTGATATTCAGTTACCTCAGATTTTTGAATAGGTAGGCCCTTGAGAATAAAAATCCTGACAAAGCTGTATTTAAATGCTTTGACCATTCTAACTACAGTAATTGTAAAATGTTCCTACATTCCATTTTATGGCTGTGATGATTTTATATAAAACCTATATCCATTGTTCCACTGATTTGTATGGGACAGAAATATCTGTAGATCTAGCTAATCCACATATGCAGGCTAATGGGAGCTACAGGGTAAGTCTGCCCTTAATTCACTGACTTCCTTCAAAGATCCAGGTCTCTGTGCAGCCTATTAATCTACTAATGAGTCAAATCATTTCTGAACTATGCAGGCATCACTTCCACACTTGCCAGGATTTGTTTGCATCTTTCTGTTTTTTTTCAATGTCAAAGCGCTATCCAGAGCATCAAGCTAGTCTATTTTAAGAGGTGCTTTCACAGAAAAGATGCCCTTATCAGGAAAGATTTTTTTGCTTAATAAGAAAAAATATACACACTATATAGTGCAGACGAGCTAAAATTTAATGAAAAAAATCTATTGAAATAAAAAAAAAGAAGAGCTTGTTTCATATCTAGTACCACAGTTCTAAAACAGATTTTCATGTTGGAAAATTGAAAAGGTTTAGAGGACTGGTTCTGACATCACCTATATCCACAGCTAATCCTGAGTACTTCCTACAGAGAATAATGGGGAGGGTTGCAGACACCTACAGGTTCTCTGCATATATCTTTCTGTATTGCATCTCTTTTCTTCCTTTTTGAGCTGTTTAATTGCTTGGTTTTCAATTGTCAGGCCTTTGCATCAGTCTGCAACTATTCCGTAAATCATTAATAAGCTTTATAAATAGAATAGGAAAAATAATCTTTTCATCCAGTGGAGATGCACACAGTTTATACGTTATATCTGAAAAATGCACTTTCAGAGAGAAATGGGGCTTTCAAACTTTTTGTTTGTTCAAAGAACAATTAAAGTACACAAGACATTGTATACCATCATGAAGAGTGGGCTAGTTGGGATACTAGAAACAGTATACATGGGTTCAGAGATCATAATTGCCAATCAAAGAAGGAAAATCTGGATTATCTTTGCATAGACTGAAATGTGCCTGTGAAGTCATGGCCTCTCTTTAATGACTCAGTATATGATGTATTTGAGGGTAAAGATTGTTTATGATGTACCTAATGTAAACAATTTTTAGAATTAAATATGTCTCAAAAGCTAATATTTTTTAAATACTTTGGCTATGAGAAATTCTATTTGAAAACTTGCACAAGAAGCTTCAAGGACTTTGTTTCCAAGTAGGTGTTGTAATTCTTGTCCGAGTATGTAAGGATCTTATATAGCTTGTTGGTTCTATATTAGAGCAGCTAATATCTTAAGTCCTCCTCCTTTTGGCCTCATCTTCATCTGTTCAGGCACGCTGGCTGGCTGCCACTGCTCTGCAGCTGTCTAGGCTCTGTCTCTGTAGCTGGGTCAGTAGCCACCCTGTGTAACCTTAGTTCGACCATACTTTTAATGGTGTCCTTTGCAATTGCTTTCTGATCTTATTTGATGGTTGGATTCAAACCTGTTCTGTGGTATATTAGCTGCTGATCTTCAGATTAACCCAGTGCTATGAGAAGCAAATATTTCTAGGATAAGGGAGAGATGATTTCCTTTCCCCCGATAGATAAAATCACTATAAAAGAAACAAAAAACTATGTTTACAGCAAGTATTTTATTCACATGGAACAGGTAAATAAGACACTTGGACACCAAATTCAGAATAACCTTCTGCATCCACAAATGCAGTCTCCCATTATCACAGGCTACCAATTCAAATAATCTTAAATGTATTGAATAAGCCCAAGAGATCCAAGAACTGACATCATTACAGTGATAGTCATTTTCAGAAAAGGCATATGAAGGTATCCAAGATTGCTGTTAATTGGCTAAATATGTGTTACCAGCTTAGAGTACAGAGTTGTATGATGTGCATGAGTCATAGCAAATGACAATTTTACATAATCCTAATTTATCTTTGGGAGAAACTCAAGAAAGTTCTTTTCACTATTTTTGTCAGGAATCTAATGATTACAGTATAGTATTTTTCCAGTTTCTGGGAATTTCATCCTGTAGAGAACTGCAAGACAGAAACTGACTACATTTCACACGATGCTATATTTTTTCTCTGTATTCAGATGGAGACTAGAGAACAACCCATCTCACTCTGAAAAATATACAAAGCAGTTTGTCAGCCGACAAGGCACTGATAGGGTGCACAGATCGCACTGACTGTTGTCCAGAACAAGAGTTTATACATATAGCTAACACTTGAGCCCTTCCATATAGGTGTCTAAGGCATCTTAATCTCCACTAAAGCCTCACCCTAGACCACAATAAATTTTAGCAGAATTCAAGCCATTTGACAAGAAGTGAATATTTCAATACCAAGTCAGTATTGGACTTGTTCATGCAAAGATATTACTGACAATGAGAAAATGACTGGCAATAAAATGGAAATGTGAAAAAAGAAATTATCATTACTGAATCTGTAGAAAAAAACCTCAGCAGAAGCTCCATCAGGCCTAATTGTTACAGAATAAGAACATCACCAAAAAGTAAGAAGACATATGTGAACGTGTGCAAACACAAAGCTGTTATGCTATGTGTTTGTTGGGGAAAATAGGGTTTGGATTAGCAGTCTGAGACCTTCCTCCCCAAAAAGTTGACTTCTGCTTCCTCGTAATTCACTTTAGAACCACCCCCAAAACATAAACATTTCACTACAGCTGAAATATTATATATTTCAGTAAAGGTATAATACCTTTATCTTGCAAAACTACATTTTGGACCTCATCAGTAAAGAAAGTAAATACATGATATACAGATGATTTTTACAGTTCTGAAGCATGCAGAACACTAGTATTCCAACCATACTTTTATTTCTTAGGTTTTACCCACTTTGTGAAAATGTGACTATCCCAGAAGAGAGCTGCAAAGTAAACCATGATTTTAATAAGACATAAAGGCATGGAGTGAAAGGTCTTCATGTATGATTTTGATCATATAGTCCAGTATTTTCAACACAATGAATAACAAATTAAGTACTGAAGTTTAGTTCAATATGCTCATGGTATTCAAGATGTTCATTATATTCTGTAAACCAGCTGATGAGTTGGGCTTTCATGTTACCTTGAGTGCAGAATGTGATCCTATCTGAGAGTATACACGCTGCCATTTAATGTTTCTGCAAACCCATCTAATCTTATTCAGACTATTATTGCTGCAGGATGAGTCATATGTAGTTCCTTAGGCAGCCCTACTTTCATACAAGCAGTGGTTTAAGTGCGTCCATGAGGAGTTCCTTAAGAGGGAAGCCTTTTTCTTTGCCCTGATGGTAAAGCAAATAGCTTAGGGAACAGTCAAGCATGATGTTTGTCTGAACAGTTAATCCAACTCATGTACCTACATAGAACAGACACCTTCATTTCCTGAGATTTAGAGCACTGAATAAATTTTTGAGCACAACCAGATAATGAAGGATGTCTCCTTTTACATACAATTAGAGACCTTGACCAGAAAGAAATGCTAAGACCTTCCACTGTTGAGATGTCCTATAGTAGTACCTAAACCTCAGAGAGTTACATAGCCTGAGCTGAACTATTTATTCTCTGCTTTTCCTGTTGAATCTGGATCCCAACACAGAAAAAGACTGAAATATTCCAAGGATTCATAAGAGAGAGAAAAAAGTAAAATAGATCTGCTTCTATCCTAGTTATAAGGATGCTTCCCTGAGAGTGATGCTTTCTTAGTTCTGGCTTTATATACTGTCCTAGGTATTATTTGGACTGTTTATAACAACATGTTGTCGACATCTTCTTAGATTACAATTATTGATATACTGGACTCTAATATAAGAAATATTTAGGCAAATTCTGAAATTTTATCTAAAAAGCAATTTTTTTTGCTATTTCATTCCATCTTCTTTTAAAAGCAAATAAAAATATGTACATCAGAAAGCAAATTCTCCTGCTACCTAAGAAGTTTTGTAATATAATGAAGTTAGGCATGTCTTATAACACAATGGTAATTTACAGTTGTACAGTTGCATCGAAACTGAGAAACTGATAGACTGGCCTGAAGCCTATCACTAGGATTATAATGGAAAGATGAATTAGGCCTCAAAATAGCAAATGATAATTTTAAACTTTTGATGCATTTTTAAGCTTTAAAACTTTGATCTTTTTTTGTTTTAGCAGTCACAGAATGAGATATGAAAAATATCCTCAACAATCACTACTTAGAAGCAGAATTTACAGAAGTACACAAGTAATTAATGTCCAGTATCATAGTAAAACAAATATTAAAACAATACATAAAAAATAAAAACATGTACATCCATTACTTTTTAAGAATTACATAGACTGCTCAAATGACTCATTATTTCTGCAACCAGCAACATGGACACATGTAAATTTTGTTAATGGATTTTTTGAATCTAATATATTGCTTTCTTAGCTAGTACTGTAACTGTAGCAACTAACATTCTAGAAATATTTGATGCATGTGTTTTGCTTTATGCTCTTCCAGTGTAAATGCACAGAATTATTTATAGTTCTTGTAGACAGATTTTTAAATGTGTCTTGCAGAAAAACTTTTAAAAAGCACCTTTTAAAGCAAAGAGCAGCAGAAGTCTTTTTTTGGTTGGTTGTTTTTTTGGTTTTTTGTTGTTCTGTTCACCTCCACAAGAATTAATATTACATTGTCATCAGCTATTTCCTGTGGTCCACCTGAGTTGTTTAACAAAATAAAGACATGTCAGCAGAACAATTCAAACACTTCTCTGGTGGAAAAATGCTACTTTCTTTTTGGCAATATGCCAAAGACTTCTTCTCTGTACCTGCTCTCACAAAAATATCTCCCTGTGCTATCTCCCTACCACCAATATAGTTCTACAAGAACTCAGAACCCAGCAAGAAGAGTTACCAAATGGTACCAGTTTCCTTGCACGTTCATGCAAGATTTCACACTTTTCTGCAGACAGGAATTTGAGAATCATAAGAGTGACTTGAAGAGAAAGATTGCTTTTAAGACTTTTAAAATGGAGCGACTAAGATCAACACATTCTTTTACTCGTAGACATGAGCCTCCCCCTCTATTCTCTGTGCTCATGGTAGAGAGAACAGAATAGTTCCATTATCTCAATATAAATAGAAATCACATGAAAAAGTAATCACTTGCCCCACAGAGGACTACGGTCAGTATGGCAGGAATACTATGTAATGGTTGCATGGCAGATAAAGCAGCATGGAGGGTAAGAAGGGGGTAGAACTACTTTTCTATTTTGGCAACTGTAATTTAGCAGAGGGCCATGGTGCTCCTAGGATTTTGGTCACCTGTCTTTCAGCAGTATGATCCTTCTTCATTCTAGTGCAATACTGATTTGTATAACTGAATACGCCAAACCACATTTCCAACAACTTGACTACTACTTCAGTCATGATAGGCATGAACTGCCACTGTATTTTCAGTAGTATTAGACACAACCTGATCTGGGAGTTGATTTCATCAGTGACCTACATGAGTTGTTGGCTCCCTTCTAGAAGAGAGGCTTATTATCTCTCCCAGGTTTCCAGATTGGCTTTCAATTATCTATTTATCTTCTACACTTCTACTGACTACCTGCTTCAGCTGATAACTGCCAGCTGCCTCAAATTCTCTGTGAGGCTTGATAGAGATCTTTCACAGTCGAGTGAAAGTCCTGTAGTTACAATGTGCTGTGTTCTCTGTCACCGTGAGCTGTAAAAGAGAAGAATTTTATTGGGCCTAGAATAGACATGGTTGATGGTTATAGAGAAAACTGACCTCAATAGAAAGACATACTTTGGCTATATATTGTCATTAGAATTCTACACTCTAATCATAGTTAAATGAATCTTATCACAAAACTTAAAGTATATGTATCTCATTCACTAACAGGACTAGGATTAAGTTTTATGGTAATGAGAGAGCTATTTGTGTGTATGAATGGGGGTGGAGCGAGACACAGGTTGATGACTCTTAGTTGTTAATATAAAGCTCACAGAAGGTGGCCTATATGATTCACCAATATAATATTCATGATACTGTCCTGTGTATCAGATAGAAATGAAAAGAATGCGCACCACACCAACCTGCTTATGGACATGAGAGAAGTTTGAGTTGGGTATATATGGAACCAAAACCAATCCAGAAAAAACCAGAACATAATCAGAATGTAATCCTCTGCAGGCCAGAACAACACACAACCATAAACATGCATCCTTTAGATTCAAACTCTGTAACAAGAAAGACATAACCTGAGATGTAGCAGAGGAATCTAAGCTCAGTGGATGACCTGTAAAATTCTTGCTTCAACTAAAATGAGTGGCATGTGGGGAAAATGGACTATTCTAGTAGAGGACTTACCCAAACAATAAGTGGATAGACTTACAGAAAATACCATCACATATTCAATGCTTGCAGCATTTTTTTTTTCTCTAGTGAAAACTAACACAAATCTTTTATGTTAATATCACTAAAAAGACCTCAAGCTGTTATCAACCAAAACAAGAGAGTGTTTAACATGCAGCCTCACAGAAATCTATCACACTATTGAATGGACAAAATGAATAACTAGATGTATGACTCTTTTCATAGACACACATGTATATGATAAGTGGTTTAATTTCTTCTTTACAATTATTTCACTGAAAAATACATAATGCTACGCTCCCATACAGAGACACATATACACAGGTACCAGCTCTGAACTTTTGGTAGCTTCCAGAAATTCACTCAGAAATTATTAATTGCTATCACTCAAACATTTTTAATTCTTACCCTAAGAGGGTAGCCATGAACATTTTTACTTTGAATAATGGGTTTCCTACAGCAAAGGTGCACCAACACTGGAAAGATGCAGAATGACAACAGGTTTTTTTTCAGTCTGCAACAGGGAATCAAATTACTTCAGAGCCCTCATTCTACAGGCACTCACCGAGGACTGTATTCACTTTAAAAACCTGATGTCACTGCAATCAAAGTCAGAATAAAAAATAAATTCATACACTAACTTGTAGTCTGAGGGCTCATGGTAATTTTTATGACCTTAAGCAGTTGCAGGCACTAAGCTGTATCTGAACTTAATGTAGACTGTAGGCTAGAATAACATAGTTATAAATGCATCCAGCTTATGTTCAGACTCTGCCCTGGACTAGAAAACACAAAACTGCAACAGTAAGGAAATTAAGATGCATACATGTGGTGGTTTGAAACTCTCAAGAATCCAATTTCTAAGTTCAAGCCCCTTCCCACAATTTGCCCCTGTTGAGAGGGTTTAGTGATAGCATGGACTTGATATCTTCCTCACCTCATGTGGAGAGTTTTCAGACAAAACACAACTATTCACTATTGGAGTAAGGGGAAAATATTTACAAATGTTTATTTACATACATATATATATATATTTACATTAAATTAAATTCCTCTTTTCCTTCAATAAAAGTCTAAGAAGAAAAGAGAAAACTCTTTCTGTCACTCCTCAGGCCACAGTTCTTTCATTTCAGTTTTTTGTGGCACTGATTAGTGTCTTTTATTTTTCTAAGGCAGCAGATTTAAGTATGGCAGTCAGGATTTTTGTTCTTACTTTGTGGAAATTCCAACCCCGAGCCTTCGGGGGATTTTCCTTGGAGACCTTCACTTCTCTTAGATTAGAGCATTTAAGGCAGCTCTCAGTTCAGTCTTACCAGAGCTCCTCTGCTCTGTCTCAGCTTGCCAGCATGGTAGCAGCAGCAGCAGCAGCAGCAGCGGAGGGCAAGGCCACCTCCTCTGCATTCCGTTCTGGTTCATCTCTCAGGATAACTCCGAGTTTTTCAGCTCCTTTCTCCCTCTCTCTAGCTGCTGCTGCATTTTGGGACTCCCCAAGGGTTTGGAAGTCCACCCCTCCTCTTCAGGATGTCTCTGGGTTTTGGGAAAGTGATCCAGTCTTACCCCAAAACAGCCCTGTTGAGTTTTCCTCTGTTTTGTTGCCAGCTCTCCCTCCTGCAGGAACATCTCTGCATCTTTCAGCCAGCTTCACGTTATCTTACTGCTACTGGCTATCTTTTTGGCTTTTAGCCACTGTTGTCTCTGTTCAGGACTGCTCCACTGCCGCTTTCAATGTCTTCTGCTGCTGCTGACAGTAAGGAAACTCTTCCAGCTCTTGATTACGAGACCCTGTCCAGCTTTGACACTATACCGGGTCTCCTGTAGCCTCAGCTGGGGGCTGGGGGCCCTTGGCCCCCAGAGGGGCTCACTGGCCCCCTGCTTCCTCCTGGCTCAGATCATGGCTACCCACCTTCTAAACTATCTTCACCACCTTCTCTTCCGTTTCTGTGGGTATGTAATTTCCGTAGGGTGCATGTGGATTTTTGATTGGTCCAGTATTATCAGTGGGGCAAACCATTACTACCTCAGAGAAAAGGTTTTTCAAACCACCACAATACACCTTTCCTAAAGAGGGTGTTCTGAAAAGAGGTATTGAAAGAAGCTACGAGGCACATATGTATATACAGAAAATGTATATGTCAAAGTAATCATTAACATACACTAATATAATCTATATAGATGTTAATATATGCAGTATAATAAATCAAAATTTATTTGTAAGTACAGCATACATTAATTTGTATTGTATGTAGCACTGTTTTACATAGCATGCAGCATGTACTATGTAGTACAGCAAATACTGTGTACGTGATTTACCTTCTCAGAGATGTCACTGTGTAAAATTTATTGTCTATAACATACATAGTACAAATTTATAAATTTAAAAAACTATACATTTATATCTATATAAGTATATATTTATAATAGTTAAGGCATACCAGTGGAGGAAATCATAGAATCAGCCCCGTTAGAAAAGACCTCTGAGATCATCAAGTCCAACCCTTGATCCAACACCAGCGCAGTTACTAGACCATGGCACAAAGTGCCACATCCAGTCTCATCTTAAAATCCTCCAGGGATGGAGGATTCACCACCTCCCTGGGCAGCCCATTCCAATGTCTGGTTACTCTCTCTATAAAAAATTTCTTCCTAATATCCAACCTAAACCTCTCCTCCCAAAGCTTAAGATCGTGCCGTCTTGTCCTACTGCTGGTTGCCTGGGAGAAGAGACAGACTCCCACCCCGCTACAATCTCCTTTCAGGTAGTTGTAGAGTGATGAGATCTCCCCTGAGCCTCCTCTTCTTCAGGCTAAACAACCCCAGTTCTCTCAGCCTCTCCTCAGAGGACTTGTGCTCGAGTCCATTCATCAGCCTCGTTGCTCTTCTCTGGACCTGCTCCACCACCTCGACATCCTTCCTGAACTGAGGGGCCCAGAACTGGACACAGTACTCCAGGTGTGGCCTCATCTGGGCTGAGTACAGGGGAAGAATCACTTCCCTGGACCTGTTGGCCACACTGTTCCTGATCCAGGCCAGGATGCCATAGGCCTTCCTGGCCACCTGGGCACACTGCTGGCTCATGTTCAGCTTCCTGTCAATCCAAACTCCCAGGTCCCTTTCTACCTGGCTGCTCTCCTGCCTGTAGCAGGCAGGGGTTGTTGTGGCTAGAGTGCTTGGCCTTATTGAACCTCATCCCTTTGGAATCAGACCATTTCTCCAGCTTGTTCAGGTCCCTGTGAAGAGCCCTCCTGCCTTCTAGCAGACCAACACTTCCCCCCATCTTGGGGGGGATTTCAGCACTAGTAGCTTTTCTATGAAAGACTTTTCATCAGATTTCATCATAATTTACACACTTTTAATCCTGTAATTGTGGGCCTGCCTAGAAGAGTTTGGCCACGGGCATTGGTACCCAAGTTTTCTTTGCTTGCATGCCCAAGAGTCACGTCTTAGCATTTGTTCTTTCCTCCAACTGGTTTAGTGGGCCCCTTGTGGGTCTTAGTGGGCCCCTCAGTGGACCCCAAAGCCTGTAGTGCAACCTGCTGCCCGGACAGATGCTGGGCACAGGCTCCTCACATCCACTGTGAGGATGCTGGGCACAGGCTCCTTTCACACACTTGCGTAAGAGATGACTGATACTGCTACCCAAATTAATGTAACTGTGACTTAGACAAGCTGCCCTGTCAGTCACCATGTTTGTTTCTAAAAATGTCCCTGGACTCAGATATGTAACTCAAGTATTACTTAGTTTATGCAATGTCACAAAAATTATTCCAAACTGTTCAGTTTGTTTCAGGAAGAACAGTGTTTGCTGTCTCTACCAGTGAACTACTTACTGCTCCTTATGACTACAGTGCCAGAATCTGCCCAGAGACTGTAGAGACCTGGCTGCTTTACAAACACGTGACAAAGTATTCTCTCCTGAATCTGAAAAACTTGCCCTGGAAAGAGACAATACATAAATTATAACAATAACATTCTAAAGAATGAAGGAATGATAAAATGTTGCATTACTGGTATCTACAGGTTTAATGATTATAGTTTAAAACAGAGAATAATTAATAACACTTCTCACATAAAAGGAAACAGATTCATAAGAAAAGGAGCCAAAGAAACCTGATTTCTGTTAACTCATGCTTCGGATGGCAGTCCTCTGTGGATGGATTCTTGAATGTGTACCATTACCATTGCCATTCATGCTGCCACTTTTTTGAAGGGTGACATGCTCCTTTCCAGATTATTTTTCTAAAGATTTTGTGGCTGGTGCTAGCTAAGGGATTCAAATGTTATTAATGGAAAATAAACAGACAAAAATAAACTGCACAAGTTCAAGTCTTTCCTTCCTTCACTAGCAGCTCAGCAAACTAGAACATACCCAAGTTCTCTCTCCTCTTATCCATACACAGGCAGCCTCAGTTCCTTTACATGCCTGTAAAGATCCTATTCATTAAGCTCTCACTAACACAGTGCATGCAATAAAGTTTTTTTTTAAATATATACTATGATAATCACATTTCCTTTTGTACATTTTGCAACACAATATCAATGACCACAATTATTCCAGCCTCCTTACACTACTTTAAATATTGTACATAATGTGCAACCTTTATGCATAAGAATAGACATGATGGTAAAGGTTTTAATAGTGCAATTATATGATTATGTTGATCTCTTTCACTACAGGATTTTAGCCTTAAGGACAGAATTTCTGGAGAATGTAGCGGCTCTGGGTGCCGCGGGGCGGGCAGGTGGGCGGGGAGGGCTCACGCCTGGCTCCAGGTGGCGCGGGGGCCCGGCCCTGCCCGCCCGGCCGCACCAGCGCGCTACAGCGCGGTACATCCCGTCCCGTCTCGTCCCACCCCACCTCCCGCTGGCGCTGGCTCCATCCCCTTCTCCACGGGCCGGGCGCCGCGCCCCCGCCGGCCCCGCGGAGCCGGGTTGGGCAGCCCGAGAGGCGTCTCCTCCGCAGCCCCCGCCCCCCCGCGCCGGTGCTGAAGCGTCTCGGCCGCTCCCCGGCAGCACTCCCGGGACAGGGGCGCCCCGTCGGCCCCACAGCAGCACCCAGGCCTCCCTCCCTGCCGCCCGGCCCGGGCTCTCCCGCTGCCGAGGGCACCTCATGGAAAATAAATAAATTAATTCCCCCACTCGCACACGCGGCAGGGAGAGGAGCCGGCGGCGGCCGCGAGATTAGATCCAGCCCGAGCTAGAGACCAGGTAACGTAACCTACCCGCCAGGAGGGAGGAGGAGGACGAGCAGCGAGGCCGCTGAGGTCGCCCCCACTGGGGAGGGCTCCGGGGGACGGAGAAGGGGCTGCCGCAGCCGCGGCGCGCCGCCGTGGCCCCGGCAGGCTGCGAGGGGCGGCTGCCCCGCGCTGTGCGCGCCGCACTGTCAGTCACACACACACACGAGCCGCCGCCCACGCAGGGATGGACGGATGGATGGATGGATGGATGGACAGACGGACGGACCCCGCATGGGGCGCAGCCGCCGCCCTCGGTACCAAAGCAGCCACCGCAGGGAGACGCCGCACACCCGCCGTGCCCCGCTGCCCCGCGGGCGGCCGGCTCTGACAGCGGGGCAGGGAGGGAGGCGGGCGGCGGGGCCGGGCCGGGGCCGCAGCTCTGGGGGGAGCAAGGCGCGATCCCTCCCCCGCGCCGCTGCGCGCATCCCCGCGGGGCGGAGAGCACAGTGCCGGGGCCGCCTTTCGCCGCATCCCCGCGCCCTTCGGCAGCGCCCACCCCGAGCGGAGCCGTGGTCCGGGGTCCCTCCGCCCCGGGGAGCTCCGCTGGGAAATATGGGCGGGGAGCAGCAAAAAACGTGCTGCCGCGTTTGCCGTCATCAGAGACGGGCCTGCAAGAAGCTCTGTGGTCGAGGTGACCTTGGAGGAGGTGGATCTGGATGGAGCTACTGTTGCTCCATGCAACTGCAGAGCTGGTTTCCCTACTCTGGGCTGCTCTGAGCCCCACAACTCTAGCATTATTATCTCGAAACACTGCTGGCTTTAGTTAATGGTTTGTACAGAGCTCCTGGTGTAACTGGTACCAGAGCCAGGAAAATACTCCTCCATCATTCTCTTTACTCGATCTCTGCTAGCACACAGTCCTTGAAGGGAATGGTCTGAAGAGTCTCCTTGGTGAGGAGCAATTGTCCCAGGTTCGTGCTTGCTGAAGTGACCTCTAAAAGGCAATGAGTTTTAGAAAAGAGTGAGAAGTTGCCCTGTTCATATTCCAGAGACCAGAGTGTCCCCAGGTGTGCCTAGAATGACACGTTACCTGCAGTCCTGCAGGGTCACAGAACTGGCACAGGTTCTTCACTGCTTTTCCAGTGAGATGAATAGGATAACAAAACAAAACAGAGTAACATTTGCAAATAGCTGGACTTTCAGGTGCCATCCTACTCTTTCAGTAAAAGAGTTTTACTGAAAGTGTTATTGAAAGGTGTTTTGGGAAAAAGAGAGAAACTGAAGGAAGCTGATGCCTCATGAAGATGTCCCTTGTTCTTTGGTTGGTCTCCATAATAATCACTCCTGTTTCCATAGTGAATTCCATCTGTGACTCTCAAATTACTAATCGAATAGTAATGAAATAGGTGCTTGCAGATTCCATTGGAGGATATTCTGCATATTCTTTTATGTACCAGTATTAAATATAGGAATAATGCACAAGTGATTCTCTTCTTATTTTTAAATCAGCTCTCTCCTTTCTCCTTCCATTATTGTCTGCTAACTCTGAATATTGTACTTGAGCATGAGTGCTGAATATCTACTCCTTCTACATGGTGGAAAAATATCAGAGAAGAGATTATACTCCAGATGTTTCTATTATTTGTGCAATTTATTACAGAGCTGTAACTCCATGTATCTGTAAGGGCCCAGCTAGCTTAGTTTGCAACACAGTGTTTACAATGTGTCTACAGTGCAAAACAGCCGATCATTTTGAATAGGCAGAGGGAGGCTGGGTATTAATGGATTTTCTTTTATGGCAGTTCTAAATAATTTAGGTTAATGAAGACTGCCTTATATTATTTATATGATGGAGATGTGGAATAGCTTAAATACTAACTGTGGCCTTCATGGAAGGTCTTCATGGATGGTGGAAAACCAAATTAGCACAGGTAGGCAAACTCTTCAGATTGTGTAGTGATACACTAATCTGAACAGGTATTTTACATGTAAAGGAGGAGACTTTGAAATATTACAAAGGGAAATTTAAAAAAAAAAAAACAAACAACCCCGCAATGTAGTTAAATATTGAGACTGTGCAGCTGCAGTAAAAAGTGAAGGAATTCCGTTTCAGCAATTTCCACTGTAAATGAATGCATCATTAATAGTATATTAAAAAAGTCTCCTTCCAGCTCCTTAACTTAATTCCATCTGTCACTTCTCTGTAGTATATATAGGACTTAAGCTCACTCAGCTCTTACTATGGCAAAATCCTCATTTAGAATCCAGATTTTATGGAGGCAGGAGATCCTTTGGGCAGCCTAAATTTATGGACAGGCAAGTTAAAGGAGAGAAAAGAGCAATTGTTGAATCACGAGCTGGTGTTTTTTAAAATTGTTTTTCTTTCATCACTTTTCTGTGTTGGATTTGGTTCACTACACCATGCTTCTTTTCTAGTATATTTTTCTGACACTCATTGTTTTTCTTCATTTTAGAAAAAGTCCTCTTTAGTAACCTTTGTTTCTTAATTAAATTATCTTGTCCTCTTTTTACAATGGGCAGGTTGTTTTGTTTTCAGTTACTCTGGCTATTATTGGACCCATTTCAGTTCAAGGAAAGGGACTGCAGTCACCTGATTTTATCTCCTGTTGCAACATCACATGATGCTTTTGTAGAGATTCATTTTTCTTGAGGAGGATTTTGCTTTAGCAAGGATGGTGTCTGAATAGAATTCTCTATTAATTATATTCCTTAACACCATTTACCAGAATTAAAGCTGTCAGTTTTCTTCTGTGAGGATCAAGAATAATGTTCTTGGGCCATGCTAATAATCTGTGCTGCTAAATGAATTTTGTTCCAAAGTTGAAATAATTAGAAAAATGTAATTATATTTTGTTTTTTATTAAAAAAGGGTTAGGTCATAGCTATAAATCATTGATAGAGAATGTTACCAGTTTCTGTGTTTGTTTGTGTAATATATGTGGCATAATATTTGCCCAGAACCAAGGAGGAGGTTAGATAGGAAAATAGGAGGTCACTGACCACCTGTTTTATGTGTCAAATGAAAATGAGAAACTGGCTGAGTTCCATATGTGCATCTCAGTCCAAACCTACATTCCTTGACTTGAATGTATTTGTGAGCTGTTAGGCCAACTTTTGTAATTTTATTTTGAATCTTGGGACATTTGAAGAAAAGTTTGCAGTATTCAAACAAAAGTAATTGGGTTATAGGAGTAAAGAGATAATATTCCATGACTTAAGGAGTAGAGGATGTTGGACAAAATGACTGTGGAGCTCTATTTGGCTTTACAATCTATCTAATGTTTTTTGTAGCTGTTAGTCTAATGATCAAACAATCAAAATAGTGTTAAACTCCTATTGAAGAGCAAAGGGCTACCTAAGGAGGTCACAGTGGCTGGCAAACTAGAAGGAGTCACATTTTGGTTTTATCTTTGCAATCTTAAGATTTTTAATTCGTAATATTTGTGTCAGGAAGAGGGAGTGGAGATTGATCATGTTCAGCTCCTTTTTTTGAAGATTTTATCTTTAGTTTTAGTTTATGCACTGTATTTAGGTAGTTTCTTTATTCGTATCTCTTCAAGGTCAAGCTTCCAGTTCTGTGCTAATATTTTTTTATTTTCAGGACATGGTGCTTTCCTGTTTCATGACGCTTACAATAATGTGTCATCAGAGGGGTGAATGAAGAGCATTTGCTGATAAAAAATGAATAAGCATTTCCAAAAGTATATTAATGTAGGTAGAGCACTTTCAAAAATTTCCAGAAATGAAGGAGGAAAAGAATGGAGCCTTATCATAATATACTCTTTTCCTTTGTGGTTGTAAGACTTAAGATCTTAAGAAATGGAATTAATGTTAATTCATAAAATCAGGAAGCACTAGAGAACAAACTTAAGTCAGATTATTTTTTTTTTCATTTGGTGCTGTTACATTTTCTTTCAGCTTGGCGTCATGAATATTGAATGTAAATTATTAAATATATTTCAGTTCCACCCAACAAGAAAGCAGTGCTCTGAATAATAGTGTAAATCATATAAATTGCCTAATAACTTTAGACTGTAAGGAAACTTGTACTTTAAGTCAGCTATCAACAAACTGCAGAATACCTAAACATTGTAGAAGTTCAAATATTTCAGAATAGGTGGATTTGACTTTCTTTTCATATGGTTACTATGAAAGATAAAGACAGCATCAAACCACATAAAATGGTCAAAGCATGAAACTCTGCAACTGGAGTTGTCCAAACATGCAAGATTGTTTTAACAGTGTTTGTTTTCTTTCAGCATGAAAATTTGTAGCCCCCAAAAGACTTCCAGTTGTTTTAACAGCAAGCTTGGTAGTTATTTCACTTTTGTCCCTCTTTAAGGTTTTCCAGTGGAAGACTCAGCTGTAGGTGATGAACGAAGTGTTGTGGGAACATTAAGAATGTATGTTGCACAAAATAACTGTATTTCATGGCTTTTCTTATTTTGATATATTTTTTTAAATTTTGGTCCTTTAGAGTAAATAGCTCATCTTCCTACACCTTCTGGCAGACTCCTGCTTCAAGCATGACCATTGCGTAGTGTCCTTCAGTTATGTGGCCTCAGTATTAGCAAACTGTTGGCTGTACTCCCAAGTTTGGCACCTAGGGATAGATAGCACATATAACAAAGAGTTGTAATGGGATTCAAAATGTGCTTGGAGTCAAAGAACTTTAGCTACAAAGAACTTTAGAACTATGGAGCAGACCCAGACAGCACGAGTTGAGAAGGGGCCGGTCCTGTCTAACCATCCTGATCTCTTTTTATGATCAGGTGACCTGCCTGGTGGATGAGGGGAAGGCTGTGGATGTGGTCTATCTGGACTTCAGCAAAGCCTTTGACACCGTCTCCCATAGCAGACTCCTGAAAAAGCTGGCAGCCCACGGCTTGGACAGGGGCACTCTGTGCTGGGCTAAGAACTGGCTGGAGGGCTGGGCCCAGAGAGTGGTGGTGAGTGGTGCTGCATCCAGTTGGTGGCCGGTCACTAGTGGTGTCCCCCAGGGATCAGTGTTGGGCCCAGTTCTGTTTAATATCTTTACTGATGATCTGGATGAGGGGATTGAGTATACCATTAGAAAATTTGCAGATGACACCCTGCTGATGGGGAGGGTTGATCCTGCTGGAAGGCAGGAGGGCTCTTCACAGGGACCTGAACAAGCAGGAGAGGTGGTCTGATTCCAACGGGATGAGGTTCAGCAAGGCCAGGTGCCAGGTCCTGCACTTTGGTCAACCCCATGCAGAGCTACAGGCTCAGAGTGGTTGGAGAGTAGCCAGGAAGAAAAGGACCTGGGAGTTTGGACTGACAGGAAGCTGAACATGAGCCAGCAGTGTGCCCAGGTGGCCAAGAAGGCCAGTGGCATCCTGGCCTGGATCAGGAACAGTGTGGCCAACAGGTCCAGGGAAGTGATTCTTCCCCTGTACTCAGCCCTGATGAGGCCACACCTGGAGTACTGTGTCCAGTTCTGGGCCCCTCAGTTCAGGAAGGATGTCGAGGTGGTGGAACAGGTCCAGAGAAGAGCAACAAGGCTGGTGAATGGACTCGAGCACAAGTCCTCTGAGGAGAGGCTGAGGGAGCTGGAGTTGTTTAGCCTGGAGAAGAGGAGGCTCAAGGGAGACAAACTCCGTGAAAGGAGGTTGTAGCGGGGTGGGAGTCTGTCTCTTCTCCCAGCAACTATCAGTAAGACAAGAGGGCATGATCTTAAGCTGTGGGAGGAGAGGTTTAGGTTGGATGTTAGGAAGAAACTTTTATGGAGAGAGTAACCAGACATTGGAATGGGCTGCCCAGGGAGGTGGTGAATTCTCCGTCCCGGAGGTTTCTAGGATGAGACTGGATGTGGCACTTTGTGCCATGGTCTAGTAACTGCGCTGGTGTTGGATCAAGGGTTGGACTTGATGATCTCAGAGGTCTTTTCCAACATGGCTGATTCTATGATTCTATGGTTTGCTGTCACTGCAGTGGTGGTATTGACAGTGCAATGATATACATTGCCTTCTGCATGTGTTCTGCAGTTTTACTAATAGAAATTAGTAAAATCAGTCACAGAACAGCAGTACAATATCCCAAAAAATAGATATTTTTTTCAGACAAATAGATTAATGAAGATTTTAGCATTCATGCTTGCCACTCAGCAGTTAGACATTCTTGCAGTTTACGGTACAAGCAAAAAGGAGACAAAAAAAGACAAAATCTGAATTTGTCGCTTGTGTTAGTTTCAAACTCATAGTGTCAGCTTCAGAATTGTACTTCTCACTGCTTGTTTTCTGAAATCAAGAAATACCAAGGGCAAATATTTATTTTAAAGTATTAAAAACACAAAGGAAAAATTCAAAAACCCCTCACCATTTCTGTGCTGACAAAAATGGCAAAAGCATACAAGCAAAATGCATATTTGATTTTTTTAAAAGCTTAATCATTTCTACTGCAACGTATTTGATTAGTGTTGCAGATAGAGAAATGTGCCTACTTTCAGCATGCTCTAACGAGTGTTTTTTTAAACATTAGAAATTAGATGCTTTGTGACATTCCTTTAAAATCTCTGGCATAACAATGTAAGTATTTGGCAGTGAGGATTAGAATTTTTGTAGTGACACAAGGCTATGTTCAAACTACCAGCTGTAAGAACCTGGCTTCTGAGAGACATAGCTGCTTTTCTTTGCTGACTTTATTGAGAGATGGAAATTTGAAACATTTTATGTAGGATGTTTCAACAGTTTGCCATGCTGTTGAATTAAAATGCCATAGGAGTTGTGATAACTAAATTGAGCTCCTATAGTTTGCCTTCTTAATACGGCCCTCAGGGCAAGTTCATGAAACAAAGAAAAAAAAGAACCACTTAATGATGCAAATAAGCTCCCCAAGTAATGTAGGTGTCTGATTTCTTAGCAATTGGAATTGCTAAATTCCTTGACAATTCTGCCTTTGCTGATTATACTGTCCACTGAACAAATCTTTTCTAGAATTTAACTGCTTTTGCATGCTCTGCCATGGATGGATTTGGGTCTGAATCTGGGTACTGGACCCTGTGTTCTCAGCAGTCCTTCCTGCTGATCTTAGAAGTGAAAATTGGTGAGATAAACTGCAACCTGAAACTGAAGACTTGTTTCAGAGGCAGAAAAAAGTGTACATAGGGCAGAGACTCAAGCTGGATGAGCAAGGGGGTTGCAGTTGGGAGCAGGTGGAGAGAAGAAAATAGACTATGGAGGGAAATTGGTGCTGGATGCTGAAGAAGACAATGGGCCTATCATTCTATCACCAACCCATTTTTAGAATGTACATCTTTATAATAATTTGTACATAATATTAAACTAAAGGATTCCTTTCTACCCTGAGGACTTTTTAAGATCTCTACTCATTGTATCACACTAACTCCCCATCTTCCATTAGACAGCCTCTTTCCCTTCTCACCAACACTACAGAAGGTGAATCAGGGGACTCAATTATTAGAAACCACAACATCATATTTTAGCAAGGAATGAAAAAAGCTTGTGTATTTTTTTTTACCTCTGGGTTATATATTTAAGGAAAATAGGTAGAAAAGAATATGCCGTAATACCCTGTATTTACAAAACACGAGTATGCTTTTTATTTGTGAAGAATAAGGAAAAAAGAGATTCTGTTTTCTTGTTCTTATGCAGATATAATTATGCTGGCTAAGGTCATAAGGTAGTTTTTTGTTTTTATGTTTTTCTGATGTAGTTATTCAAAATGAGATGTTTTAATGTAGTTATGCTGGATATGGGGGTGCATTATTTCAACTTAACTTATTTCCTCATTCATACATAACAACACTAGAGCATTATTAGTCCCATGCATAGACTGTGGTCTGTTTCAGTTTTAGCTATAGTAGTATAATGAAAGGGGTTGATAAGCAAAGCTAATGAATATAAGGGCCAAGCTCACATAAGGTAGAGAAATCCAGGAAGGGCATTTATAACTGACATCTAAAAGCACTGTGGTGTTTTCTCTCAGTCACTTAATATGTCAGTGTTGCTTGATTGGCATTTCCTCTGTTTCTGTGACTCCAGGTCCATGCTTGAGCATGCTTCCTCTGGTGCAGTTCCACTGGGTTGAAAGGGGTAACTCATGGTTTACACTCAGTAATGGCTGAAGAGATTCTTTTGACTGCTTCTCAAGACTTAGTTAGTTAGTCTTTTGGGTCACTTGCTTTGACTTGCCTGATTAGGTTAAATGGGAATTATTTTTCATAATGATTATCAAAATGATTTCTCTGTTTGAAATAAATGCTTTAATGTGTCCATCTTCTCTGCCCTTCCTGTCTTTATTTCTGTGAGAGATTTGTCCTCCCCATTTATTAGAATAAAAAAACTCAAGGTAAAGTAGCAAGTTACTATTCTGCTGGCTTTTCCACACTAGAACTGGAAACTCTGAGACATGTTCAATTGTAGGACAGCTTTTATATGGCACAACTGATGCTCATCCATAGTAACCAATATTTATATTTTACCATGCTATTTTTATATTTTGAGTTATAAATGTTTGCATTCTTTATCCTTCTGGTTTTTAATTCTGCCTCTCAGTTGTCATTATTAAGCTATAAAAAAAATGTAGCCTTAGAATAATGACAAATGTAGAAGGTGAAAACAGAGTAGAAGGGAGAGACATTAACCTAAGGAAATATTATTTTGAAGAATTTCACAGAGGCATATATCTTCAAGCCAGCAGAAGTGAAATGATGTGTTATATTTTCAGAGTGGGTTTTAGTTGTCTTCAGATTTTTTAATTTTTTTGTTTGTTTGTTTTTGAGAAAGGAACAGAGAGAATGCTGGCCTTTGCTGTTATGACTTCTGTATGCTAATTGTAGGCCATAGCAAGGTTTTTGTTGCTGATGAATAGTTGTGTTGTAATAGGATACAAAAGCCTGTTATTTCCACAATTAAAGTAGATTCTTCTTCTAAATGGAATAGCATAGAAAGGGGTTAATGAAACAAGATGTTGCTTTACTAGATAATAAGCTTGCATTTCTGGATACACTTTGGCATTGCTGAAATATCGTATATGTAAAATGGTGACTTAAGTAATATTGTTCTCAATGCGAATGTATTTTAGCTTTAAGACTATGATTTTATTTTCTTGTATCTGTTTTCTGAAAAATTAGCAAAGCTACTGTAGGTTGACATATCCAAACTTACTTTGAAATTATTATACTTATATTGATAGTTTAATTGCACTGAATGATATGTTTTATTAAGGATCTAGGATATATTAAGTTTTTAACTTAAATAAGGTAGTTACAATTTTTTTCCTTACTATTTTTTGTTTCCCCCCCATTTAGGAGTTTTATCCCTAATGTATAGCTACAGTAATTTTTACAGGCAGGACTACAGTCTTGTGATACCTAAATTAGCCACCTAAATTAGGATCTCTAATTTCTGTGTTACTGTATCCTGGGTAAGTAGGTTGTTATCTCTTAATAACTGAAGCTTAAATCCTACTTTTAAATCAATCCTCTCTACTAACCAACATGTACTGGATGAAACCAGAAGTTATAACTGTATGCTGAACAGCCTATTTTGTAAGTACTTTGAACAGCAGTTAGAGTTGTTTTATTAGCAGAGAATCTTACATTCTGCTGTTGTCTCAAGAAAACATCTACTTCCTTCTCATTATGGCATCTGAATATACAAAAGTGAGTAGTTTTCTAATAGTAATAATTGTGTATACCTATATACAAGTACACAAGGTGATATGAAAATAGGAAGAACTATGTGCAACATGGTGCATACTGGGAGGTGAAGTGGGGAAATGAGGAAAGCACTGGAAGAGATAGTGCCTGTATATTGCTTTGATGTTTTGGGAGGTTCTAGTATTGCAGTATGGTATTTACATCCTATAGTGATCTGCCAGGGGTACCATATATACATGTGTATGTATTTTCCATATGATCCTTTTGACCTCTTAGGAACAGTTCTATGACCAGCTGCCTAGAAAGAATAGTGGATACAGATGGGTGATGGCAGTACAAGAAACAGTGGGATTGAATGCTTGAAGAGGACGTTTCAGTGCCATTACTTTGACTTAGCATGTGAATCGTCAGAAACAAAAGAATGATTCTTTAATCAGCATTTAATAGTAAATTTAGCCCCCCTAAATATTGAAGGACTTCTGTAATCAAGGAAGTTTTCATTCATCCAACCAAAGCAGAGCAGGTTCTGTTTTCATGTGTCAAGTGGCTAAGGTTATTTGCTTCATAGGAATTCATGCTGCTCCAAAAGGGGAGTTTGAACTGTTTGGTCAATCCCTGCTGTGTTCATTAACTTAAGTGTGTTTGCTTCTGTTACCCCACTGAGAAGGGAATCGGTTTTGTTTGTCTTCGTAAGAGATCGGACCTGAATTATTTAACCAAACCCCACTGAGCACAGAACCTTTTGTATTTGGTTGAACTCGTGCTCCCAGGCTCATTTACATCTGCTCCTGTGACCTTGTCAGAGGGAATCCCTGTTTGTTTCTTTGTTTGATAGAACTGTTTATCTGGGCCCTTCTGAGTACAGAAATGGGCTGCCTACTTGCTGCTGCATGAGAACCATGAGAGCCTGTCGCTCGTCCTAAAGAAGGGCATATACAAGGTGTTTTTTTGATTATTTTTCTTTCCCTTCAGAGAACTGGTAATTTCCTGTCTTAGAGCATGTAGCAGTGATTTTTTTAAGCAGCAGTAGGGAAGGCTGGTGACAGCAGTGAGAAGACACAAGGTCTTGAAGGTAGAGGAAGAAGAAAGGTGATATAAGGTTTCAGACTGCTGGGCTTTAATCCTCAAGATAGTCCAGCAATATACTGACTCATTTTCTGCCCTGCTTTTTAGGAGAGCCATAGCAGCATAAGCTACCTAAAAAACCCTCTGTGCCTCAACATGGAGGCTGTCAAAGGACTGCATTTAATTTCAATCCTAAAATTCAACAGGATAATTAGAATAGATTGAACAGTTCTGTTGTGGACGTTGGGCTGACTTTTGAGAGACGGTTTGTGTTAGTGCTAGGGTCACTATCTTTAAAATAACCTCATGCACAAAATAGCTGCTGTAGAGCTACAGTGAAACTGTATGTTGGTCTGCTTCTTTTAGCTGTGGCAGCTTAAAGTGTTGTATTTGTCTCAAATAGGCATACTTAGAGTGGCTTGAAAGAAGCTGATTAGTCCAGAGAGAAAAAAAAAAAAGTGAGCTGTAAGGGAAAGGTGCTGCTGTTGCAGTATTGAGGCCTGTATCTGTCTCCTGAGGAGCCTCAGTTGGCAGGATTTGTGTGGATTTCTGCCCATAAAAAGAAGCCTGCTTTACCCTTGTAGATACTACAGTAAAGGATTGATCCCTCAGGGGTGAAAGCTTCTGCCAAAACAGCTGCCTCTCTAGGCCAACTAGAAAGACATTATACTACACTCTTTAACCACTAGGGTTTATATCTCCTTCTTGTCGTTAAACAAAATTATTTCATCAATTGCTCAGTATTTTTATCACTATGTTTATATGTTTAAGTAACATATACCCTAGTCATTTTCCCACTATAACACAGACCTACACTTATTGCTTACTTTTTTTAAATGCCTCTCTTAATCATGATCCAAATCTAGATTAAAAGCTGAGTGTACCTCCAACAAATATACCACATAATTAGCAACTTACATATCTGTACATAAATCATAAACTTTCAAGTTAGAGAACATTTTCTTGCAGGTGGGAAACAAGTAGTTTTGGTTAACATAGTAACTGTGCAACAACAAAGAGTGCTAAGTTGAAGGTAAGAGTTACAGGCTTCCACAATTTTTACCATTAAAAATCAATATGCCAACAAAGGCAGTAGTACCACTGCATTCAGGTTCATTATCCTTTTCACTTGTATTTTGCAATGTCCTCATAGCATCCTCTCCCCTCTGAAGAACACAGTTTAGTTTCTAATACTCAGTAAGTCTCAAGAGTGCACTCAGTTTCACTGAACTAGGCTCACATACATTATTTGATCTGACTAGAAAAAGATATTTTTCTACTCAAAAAAAAAAATACTATGAGTATTCTCACAGAATGCTTTCCCACAGATAACTTGTAAAAGACAAGGGAATGGATTTGGTACAAGCATCTGAAGTGATCTGAGGAAAACAGAAAACTTACAGTCATATATTAGTGACTTGGACATATTTGGTCTTCATGAACTATTTCAGTGTTTTAAAGAACTGAGAATGTTAGTGGCCAAGTTTATACTTCTTTATTTAAAGCTTTAGGTGATATTCAAATAAGCACAGCTATACTCTGCCCTGGTAGAGTAGCCTTAAAAGTTACTTTTAAGGTATTGCATTCTTTTATTTTATGTACGATTATCTATGTATTCATATATGTACATTTAAATACAAGATAGTGAGGACAGCTGAAGGGAAATCAAGGAACCAGGGGAAACCTGAAATACCAGTTTTGTGATGAATAAGCCATAAGTCATTTATGGATTAGTTTTTCCTTGCCTTGGACTTTGTATGCTGGTGTGTTTTTGAGTTACTACAGCTGTCAGAGCAAGGAGGGTTGAGACCACCAGCCTTTTAGGTTGGGGGATTAGGGAGAAGGGGGGGAGGAAGGGCCGTGGGTGTTCCGTGGAGCAGGCTGAAGCAGTGTCTGCCATTGGGGAGGGCTGGCAGACTAAGGAACTGGTGGGGAAGCATGCATTTTCATTACAGTACCATTGCAATGAGAGCTAATGTATAGATGGTGAGAAGGAAACTACTGATATTGCTCTTTAACCTCTATATTTGCAACTTGTTAACCCATCAGTGTATTTGGATAATTCTGAAGGGTGGTATACAATAGGGGAGTTATTGCCATTTTGGGTACTGATGAGAAAATCTGTATTTCACATTGCCCAGGTACAGCAAGTCTGGTCTGCTGTTCTACATTCATGGTTCCTTATGGTTTTCTCCATTCACATTTACTATCTCGAGTCTACCCACTGAAAAAGAATGCTTACACAGAAACAGATAAGAAACAGCCCAAAAGCTGGCATGTTGGGCAATGTGACATGCAACATACTTTTCTGATTTGAATTTCCTTCATACTTAACACACACTATCACACCCTACGGCATATCTTATTACTCAAGCTCTTACGTATCTGCAGTTATCTAAGTCAACAAAACTTCAGACCTGCATGATAATACTTTTCAAATAATTCACAGAGAATAGGTTTTAAATTAATATTGCTCCCCCCCCCCCCTTTCTTCTGCAAATGGATCTTCTATGGAATACTTGAGCTTATTCAAAAAGATGTGGCAGTATCTTGGGCAAGCAGTTACTGGTTTTTTTGGTAAGTTTTGAGCTGTCTCTGATGCATATTTGGTATCTACATCATCAGAGACAGCCCTAGCTATTTTGTTGCCTGAATAAAATATATTCTGCTGCCTCTTTTCCACGTCTGTCAAAAATAAATTGTATTTCATACCAGGTACTTTTATAGAACTTTGGAATGCCACATATTCAGATACTATAAAATACAGTTTCACAAAATTCCATAAAAATATGAGACATTAGTAGTATTTATCATTTTATCATTATGAAAATTAATGTCTTTTTAACAATTTAATCACAGTACTGCCACAAATTGGCTCTAAAAATGCTGCCTCTCCACTTCTAAAGCTCTGGGCAACTGTCCAGCCTTTACATAAGATAAGCTGCCCTCTATGTTGTTCTGTAAGGCATTGAATGTTATTTCAAGTTTTAATTGGATGGTTTATGCAGTGAAGTAGTTGACTAAATTGTGAATTAAAATTGCACATATGAAATTTGTCACTTTTTGTCTTACAAGACATAGATTTGCTTTCTTATGCTTTTTTACATAAGATTTGACTTGAATATTTACTTTCAAAAAAGGTAGTATTAGCTGTCTATGGTATGTAAATAAAGCAGTTTATCTGCACCTTCCATAAATTTTCTTCTGTGCAGCCATGATAGCTACAAAAATGCTTGTGATGTAACATTCCTGAGTTGCACATTTTGCAAACACAGAGACAAAATACAGATATTGCAGCACATGCTTTTCAGAGACTCATTACTCAGCTAAACTGAATGTATTTTTCTCAGCAATACAGAAAAGATTGCAAAGTTTCAGATTTCAACAGTATGCTGTTAAGCTGTGGATCTGTTCGAAAGAAAATGAAAAGAACATTTTTAGAATCCAGAACATACATTTTTTTTCACTGTCTTGTTTCGTAAGAGCTAAATAAACAAACAGAGTGACCCTTGTCCTGCCCAAAACACTTAAGATTTAAAAGCATTGAAATGAAAGAAGGAACTGGGTCACTATTTTCAGTCCACTGCAATACTGAGAAACTGTACTATGAACATATAGGGCTGGGTTCATCTGAATACAGAGTTCAGTATCATGTGTATCTATACTTGAGCAATTTATCTAGGTATACTTTATATAATGGAGAGATATAGGCACTTGGAGGCCACATATCATTTCATTATAGATTAGATGTCTTTAACAGGTTAGTGAGAGGTGTCCCAGAACTTCACTTCTGTCCATTGACTATAAGTGGAATCTAGGTATCCAGATCACATGCAGATGTCAGCACTGTCAGTGTCAAAATATGGCTGTGATGAATCCCACCCTTAAATCAGACAAAGTAACAAATTGTGTGTAAACCAAAGAATATCTTGCAGAGCTGTATTACAAGCTAAAATCTTCCCTAAATTGTGTAAAGCTAGAGTATATATATACTGGTAGGAGAAACAGGAGAAATGGAGATTATCACCCAATAATTGAGGTCTCGCAGGAGATTAGACCAAAAAAACATTTAGAAATTCACACCAACAGAAAACAGTTTGCAATCAAACCTCCATTATTAGAACAAAACTCTGTATAGCTTTAGGTACTGTTGCCACTGTGAACGTAAAGCATTCTTTCAAGAAGACCAACATCCTTGGATTGTAGCTGAAATAAAAATTGTACTGCAATATTAACAGTATCACTTGACTTTATGCAAAAAACATTATTTATTTTAAAGTGTCTATTAGTAAACAGACATTGTACTTAAACAGATATTAGTCAGGAGAAAACCTGAGCTGAAGTTCAGATCAGCATCCAGACTAAATGGTTATGATGAGCTTACTTCAATTGTACCACTTAAATCTCATGATCCTGGAAGAAAATCTCAGTCTCCTTCCAGGAAGGAATAGGTACCTTTAATATGTGCCTATGCTTCAGTAAACCAGCTACCTCTAGGCACCTTTCTCAGAGGAGCTCTTGAGTAGCTGGATTTGTATTATATGTAAAACTCCACTGCCATTATTATTCACAAATACACTGCAATTTTAGTCTCATATGATATGGTGAGTTAAGTAATAGCCCTCTTGGTATTGATACATTTTTATAGACAATGGTCCAAGACAGTATTAACTTTTGTTTTTGTCAAGTTCAAACTGACAGTGAACTGCAAGCCAGCTGCCTGCCACTGGCATGCCCTGTGCCAATTAGCACTGTCACTCAGAAGCAGACTTTAGCATTAGTTCTGACCTTCTACCTCATGCTCAGTTCCCTGAATTTAGAAGCTCAGCTTTGGTGTAGGCACAGATTTTAGCCCTTCTCATTGCTTTCCGAAGTGGATGGACAAAAGACAGCTATAGTCCCTCACCATGATGCCAAGCTGGTGCTGTGCTGTGCTTGTTCATGTGGACCATGTGGTCAGCATCCCTAGAAGACATCTGCAGGCTCACTTGTCCAGGGATGCTGCCATGGTATCAGTTAGTTATCCCTCTTTCTGTGGTTCTTTCTCACAGATTCATAAATCCTGAGGCCAGAGATGATTTTCTGTTCCCCTTCCTGGGGTGGGATGGGGATCCTGTGGAAGGAAGGGCCTACTACTGAAGGGCACAGCAGGGGAGAGCAGCTTTGCTGACACGAGTGAGAAGCTGTACCTGGGACTAAACACAAGTTGTCAAAATCTAACGGAAGGTGTCCAGCAATAACAATGCCTCCCTTCCTACTTCTCTCCAATAATAGGAAACATGGTATTGTTGTCACCACAGGGTCTCTGTCAGAATTCAGCAACCCATGTTTACTTTCTTTGTAGTTCTCTTCTTATGTACTTGTGTCAGCAAACACGTTCCCTTCCTGCGGTTGTCCTCAGTGCTGAGATGAACACCCCTTGCAAGTAGTCCTCCCCATAGTTTGGCATTAGAGGCTCACCTATCACTCCCATGCATTATCTCCAGTATATTTCATCCTTTCTGAAGGAACCGTTTCAGATTCAAATTAAAGTTTTAGACAGTACAGAGATCAATTAAATGATAATGCTTTCTCATGATAAGGCTGGTCTCTCTTTAAGCAACTTTCTTTTGGGTGAGCTTCCAGGAATTCAAGACCTCATCTCACTTTTAATGTGAGACTGCCACAGCCCTTAGAAATGCAGATCATCATTAGCATCATTATTTTCAGATAAACTAAGAAATATATTGTGAGAATTGCTTTTTTTTTCTCTGTGAACATTCAAAGTGGTGGGCAGTGAAAGTAACAGCAGTTTTCTGTTACATAAAATCTCTCCCAGACACTGCCAAAATTCTCCAACAAAGCATGTCTAAGAGCTTTGAGGCTTTAATATCAGTTGTTCAGTGAATATCTAGGACAAGAAAAAGTTTAATTTTTTCCAACCTAAGTCATCAAAATGTTTTTCTGTTTCCTTTGGCCAGGCAGTTTCATCCTTTCCAGCATTTCTTGGGACAAAGCCAGTATGGTGTGTGAGACTGATGAAAAATAACAGTTGTCAGGACATATATACCTTGTTAACAAAATAGTTAAGGTCACTTTTGTAATTAAAAAGGAAAGGCTTTTGATGTGAACTTTAAAAAGCATTTTGCTCATAATTATTGAATGAATGTATGATCTGGTATAAGGTACAACCTGCCTTCTAAATATGCATTTATTTTATCAGTTTTGCAGATTATTCCATTTTCTCTTCTATACAAAAATAATGAGTCTTTGTAAAATTGAAGAAATAATGGAAAATAATTTTTGGAGCTCTGCAGCAAATTCTGCATTATCTCCAGCAAAATACAGCTTTTTTAATACTGTCCTGATTAGCATTGCTTATTAATACAAAGTTTCTAATTACTCTATAAAGCCTAGTGCAGTATGTTGTACTATGACTGTTAAAGGAGCAACCTAAAAAAGTTTAAGTTAATTGCTTGTTTACTGTTATTTGCTGGACAATTTTGTTTAAATGGGAAAAAAATTGGACTTTTGCAACATGTTAGTTGCGGTGAAGGCCTCTAATTTTACTTTTAAACTTTTTCTCATGGTCTTTAGAGCATTTTTATTACATTTTTAATTTGTTGAACAAAATAGTATTAATGCTGATCTTAAATTACTGTAGGTTTTAAAAGGCAGGTTCACAACCAGCATCACCATACATGCTGAGTTCCCGTAGCATTAGACACAAACTATGTTCAAGGTCCCCAGATATTAGCACTCATTTTAAAGGCTATAGCATCTAAAAAAAATTTTGAATCTGCACTGAGGATGATAAGGAAAAATCCTTCATGTCAGCCAAAGAAACTGTGAAAAAAACCCTAAACAGACAATGTAGCATTTATAGAACAAGGATACCCTTCTGTGCAATTGTGTTCTGAATGGTGAGCTTCACCATAACCTCTTGTGCCTCAGTAATTTGAGATGCTTGTTGGTTTGGCAATTGGTCACACAAAATAAACCATCCAAACATCATGTGTGGTAATCAGCCAATCAGGTCTCCAAAGAGTCTTTAAATGTTCAAAGTGAACAACGGCTCTGTATCTGTCAAATTCAGATTATTGTCTTGGACAGCAGCTCTCTGCCAGGTAATGTGCTGTTTTTCTATTCCCTTTTAGCTTTATTTAGTAGCAATAGGTAGTTTTAGATTACTGTGGTAATTCATGCAAAACTGATTGACTAATTAAATGCAAGACAAGTTCAATGCACCAGCGCGTTACACAATATTTGCTGTTGGGTTTTAATGCTTATCTAACATGTATTGATGAAAGAGTCTGAAGCACTTTAAAGAAGAAATATTCTTATACTCTGTCTACTCCTAAAAAGTTCTAACAAGGATTAAGGACTGAATGGTGACAATTCCCGGTCTTGCCAGGCTTTATAGATTTGATGGACATTTTTTGTTCATATATGTTGCCAACATTTCTGAGAAAATAAAGACTTCAAAGAAGAGTCTTCTAAAGACAAACTTAAAAGAAAGGGAAGCTTCAGTATATCTCAGATCAGACAGGGAGAGTTAATCCCACGTGTTTTGAAGTAACATCATTTATAAATGCGGCATCAATTTTACTCACAAGACTTCATGATAAACATCTTATTTTCATAAGAATTTAGGAGGGCATCAATAACATAATCCCCTTACATGAAACCAAGGGATGGAATGAATGCTATTCAGCCTTGCTGAGGACTTACACAGACAGTTCTTCTGCAACACCAGAGATTTTTATAGTAAAGGATGAAAGGTTGCTTTAAAGCAAACAACATGACAACATGGGGGTGTATTTTACTGACACAAGTAACTCTGTTTCGGTCTTTTGCAATTTCCTGACTCAGTGTCCTATTCCTCTTTTCAGCTGTAGACACTTAAAAATTATTAGATTCCTGAGAATCAAGTGCAAAAGTAATTTCCAATTCTGTTTTTTCATATATAACAGCCCCTCTAAAATCTCCAGCCAACCTAAACAGGTTTTGCCAATTGTTAGTCCACTAGGAGTTTTACAATGAACCATTATACATAATTTTGGAGAGAAGTTTGCTGAGTTTATTTCATGGAGATAACCTGGTGATTTTTGGTGCTGTTTTTGTTATCCCTGTTATCAAAGTTTGAAGCCTCAAGGTCTAATTCTTTGTTTACTGAGCTCAAAACTGAGTGCTAAGCTGTCTTTGATTTTACTGGGGTAGGCTGATTGCTTAGAGGCCAGAGTTTTGGCTGTCGTCTTCATGACTCTTCTGGTGTCAGAAGCACTGTAGAGGCTTATCAGACAAAAAGATTGTGGACTTAAGTGGGTCATACTGTAAAAAAACCCAAAAGACAAAACACCTCAATGGTGACAGTTTTCACACTTATTTTCAATGGATATTTTATACCTTTCTTTTATATATTTTTATTTGTATTTGCTCATTTTATGATTCTCAATAAATCTACATGAAACATTATTCATAAATTGTTTTTAAAAATAAAATATTGGGGAGGTCAAAAAATAGGTAATATTTTTTTTTCTCACCAGTGACTGAGACCTTGATGTATATGCATGAAGTCCCACTCTTGTGTAGAACTGATATATTGGAACTCTTCAACACTAAAAATATTCACTTGCCTGCTAGTAAAAACAGGTGATAACAGAAAGGTATTCCTACAAAGTAATGGTAGAGAGGTCCCGGGGTACTTAGGTAAGGAGTCATGCTTGAACAAATGATTTTTCATAGTGCTGCATGCAACCTTAGTGAGGTTTCAATATGAGGAAAATTCCTTATGTTTGAACTTACCTCCTGAAAAACCTGTTTTTTTCAACTGTCACACAAAATTGATTAATCAGTACAACTCCCTATTCCCTTAAGCAGCTACAAGAAAGAAAGAAATTGAGGCAGGAAAAAAACCCCCAACAAATCAGCCTGTCTCTTCTCCCCAAAGTCACAGAGAAAAGGAAGCACCATGTTTGATCCACGTAACAGAGGAAAGCAGGAGAGTGAAAGATGTGTATGCAAGGTTGTTTACAGACATTATAAAACAATCACTACATGATGTTTAAACACTGCTTTATGGTGTTTCCACTGAGATGTTCCATTAGTATGTGATGAAAATGAATCATGGTAGTACCTCACTGCTTACACTTCTGGGTTTTTTTTCTACCTGTGGATTGCACAGGGAAACAGGGGAGAGAAATTATTTGAAGAATATAACCAGAATAAAAGCCGTAAAATTATAATACTGCTTAGAAATGGGCAAACTTTTCAATGCGGTTTTATTTTGTTTTGTCAATATTATTTTATTCAAGTTAGAAGTGCAGCTTTAAGTATAGTCTTGTGGAGAATGTGAAAGAATGCCTTTAAAAAATGTCTCTGGGCAGTGCATATGTGTTGACAAAAGTGAGGGGATTTCTAATACTTTTTTTTTTTCACTTCTGTAGACGTAGCTTGTCTACAGCAACTAATTTGAGAAAGAATATTTTCAGCTAAGGAGAGGGATTGAAAAAAGATAAGTGCTTCATTAGTGGTAAGGGTCTCAACATCCATACAGCATCTCAGTTCAGATGGAAATGTTTCTCCCAGATCTTACTCCTACATGCTCAGATGGTAAGTCTTTAGAACAGGGAGAAGTACCATCTGGTGATTCAAAACAATACAAAACTCAAGGAATCAATTTCTTGTAGTTTACAAATAGAACTGGTCATCAGCCTCAAATAAATTGCCATATGTGATGTTAGGTTCTGAAGATCCTTAAAACTGACAAAATATTTGACTATCTCCATCGTCAGATTTCCATTTAAAATTCTATTCTTTCATTGTACTGCAGCAAATTAATATCATATGTTTAGCAGCAGTAGATCATAACTAATGCATTTCAGTAATCACAAAACTGTCAGTGTATATGATATCTGCTGATACAAGAGCTTTATACCATATATACCCAATTATATGAATTATGAAAATTATATACATTTATAGTTATATTTGTCCATTTAGATTAGATTTTGAACTTTGATACATGATTTGTCATTTACATGAATATTACAGAAGTGTGTAAAAGAGTATCAATAATATGTGATGTATGAAGAAACTAGAGAAAATAATAGCTTAAAATAATTCTCTTTTAATAATAAGTTAAAAAATATTTGACAGTTTATAAGGTGATGATGCGCTGTAGGCCTCAAATTTAAGAACAGAAAGACTATGAAAATGGAAAAGGTTGGGGTTCTGAGGTTGCAGAAAAAGAGAAAACAGATTTCTTTGAAGTCAGGAGCTATTTCAGAAATTCAGACTGTATACGTATTTCTATAAATAAATCCTTCAGTTTAAAAAGAAAGGAAATACATAATAAAAAAATGGCATTTAATGACTATTAGACCATATCCCTTTTTCTAAATTTGTAATTTGTGTGCTTAAAAAGGCTTTACTGCAGAGTTGTGTTTATACATCACGGTTAATATACCATCTTTTTTACTTGAAAGCCTTTTGAAAAGAGAAAAAACACAGAAAAAAATTATCCCATTGAACACTTCTGTATCTGAATAGAATCATAAAGGCGTCTTTTGCATAGAAATTCTAATTATCTGCCAAGTATGAACTTAAGGTCTCTTGTTGTACCCTGTGAAGTTATAACACTTTTTGTACACAGTACAAAAAAGAAATATTTCTCAGCCAAATCCTATTTTGTAATCCCCTTTAACCTGCTTTTTCATTAATTTATATTAGTGCCTTGTAATTTAAACCCTGGTATGAATCAGCACTACAAATGAATACTGTCTTACATGGTATAGTTAACTTTATCATAGCAGACAGTATCTCTATTTTAAGGAGATGAGATGATAATTCTTTATATTGACACACAATGACTAGTTGGGTCAGGGTGAGTTTGCATAGTGGAATGAGCTCCCTACAGTTATATCCAGACACCTTGATAATAAGAAGTGTCATGAATGTTTCATTTATTCATTTCTTTCCACTCAGAAGGTCAAAATGAACTGGTATCTTCATTTCTGTTTCTTTAAGTTTTCAAATGAGCTTTACTTTTTCGCTTTCAAGCAATATTTAATTTGAAATATCAAAAGAACAAAATTAAACTCTTGGTGTCTGTACAAAGTTAAGAGAATGAATAAAAGATAAATCCAGTTCATTGCAAATTTCAATAGCAACAGTCTAATTTTAATGCAGCTTAACTGTTTTAGAAGTCAATTGATAGTCAAAGCCAATGTTGCCATAAAGCAGAATGACTGAAAGCTATCATCCTTGTGGTGACTGGAAACTGATGATGACCTTTTTGCATCTATCATGTCATTAGAAAATAAAATAATTTTCTTCTTCAAGGACAAAAAATCTCAAACTGTCATCAGGTATATCAGTTTCTGTTCATAAAACCTTTCACCTTATCTCAAAGAAACAAAAAAAAGAATTTAAGGAACTAATTAATTCTCAGCACAAACAACAGATCCGGACTATAAATGACTGAATTGCTTAAGGAGTTGATAGACAGTTTAGGATTTCCACATTTACAAATAAGAATTGCTTTTCCATTTTTCGAAATGGTTAACTTTGCAACATGTTGAGGAAATAACTCTAACAGTGGCTGCAAATATGGCAATTTACACAGTGTTTTCTGAAATCTTGACCTGAGGCAGAAGGATAAAATACCAAGAAAACACCACTTTAATGTTTGTTCAGAGAGAAAGGGATGAGTATGTGGCTTTTAGGAATATTTGAGGAGTAGGATTTCTAAGGGAAGCGTAGTGAGGTTTTGATTGGTTTTTTTCTCCTTAGGTTTCAGGCAAGGTGCAAAGTTTATTTAGGGAAGTAGAATGAAATACAATTCACTCTTTGTGGATTTGCCTTAAAAACATGCAACATTAAAGAATCTGCTTTATCATTTATTTGAGTAGCTCGTTATTATGAGAAATAGCACATAGTTGTTAGCTACTATCCTTCTCTATGTCATGTGATTTCACTGTGTCACAGACACAGAGCAGTAAGAATATGTGATTGATGTAATTACATCATCTTTGAATTGATTGTAAAGAGCCTTCTGATGTATTTCACTTTATTCTGGGTGGCTATCTGTGGTGGCTTTATGAAGTATTAATTCATTTTTCCATTCTCCCTCACTGCTGTCAGATTCATTAAGGCTGAAGCACTTTCCCTGGTTGATAGTAAACCTCAGGTATTTGTGAAAGAAGAGTATGATAGAAATGGATATGGCAAAACCCCCTCATTAGATAACCATGTTTTGGCTGGTGTGTTTGCTTGTAGCGTGCACTTCCTTGGGAATGCAGAGATGGAGACAGGCTGGTTCAGCCTGGCTGCCCAGATTTGTGGTGGGAGGGAAGGCAGGGTGCACACTGAAGCCAGCGCTCCGAGGAGTTAGGAGGTAACTTGCGCACGTGCCTAAGCTGCTGGCTAAGCCTTGCCTGAAGACATCTGAATTTGGGTGCCAGGAGAAGAGAAACTGAATCTATATTATGGCAGGTTCATATAACTTCAGCCTGAGGTCATTATAACTTCAGCTGACAGCCTGATGGTGGTGTGCAATGCAGGGAATGACTCTGGGGATGCATTAGGTCCAGAGAAGGAGGTTGAAAAGCAAAACTAGAACAGGTGACCTGTGGGAAAGAAAGTCTTTTTGAGCCCCTTAATATTTGTCATTTTGCATAAAGGGAATGATGGCAGATGTGAAGTGAGGTGAAATCTTGAAACATGCAGTAGAAAGGCGAAAGGACTGAGGAGGTATCTGGGATGAAGAGAGCGTGTGTGATATATATCATGAAGAAGGCTCCATGAGAAGCAGCCAAAACCCCCTTTTCTTTTGGTGTTTGCTGGATTAGGACAATGGAATGGGGCTACAAGAAAGAAAATCAGCTGTTTTGGGGCACAGTTTATATAAGTTTTGGGGCTTATCTACTCAAATGCGGAAATCTTAAAGCTGCAAGAGGAAAAGCCATCCCCCTTCTCTCCCTATAGTTTTATTACAATCTTAAGAGTGGAAGTCAACACTTGAAAAGATTTATTTGGATGAGAGCAAGATTACACCTTCTGCAAATCAGAAGACTAGGCATAGTGTGAGGAGGAAGCAACTTTCTGTTTTATGCACCTTCATCCCCACAAAACTGGCACTTAAAGATAGTGGATACACACTGGATAGAGAAATAAAGAAAAATGGAAAAGAGAGAGGAAATGTATGAAAATATTAAAGCATTAACTACAGTCTATAAAAAACCATTGTGAGATGCATTGCATCTTTCTCATAAGATACATTTTTTTTCTGTCCCTCAGTAAGTATTTTCTTGGTTGAAAGTGATGCCGTGTTATTAATTTTTGACTTGGCAAGAATGATATAGATCGACAGTATGTACTAACATCTGGCCACATCTGAATTAGTCATGTGATAACAGTAAGAGAAGAAAATGGCATGCAAATATACATAATTTTATGCTCAAGGGTCCAGTATTCTTGTGCAATGCTTATTAAACAGACTGACACAGCAGAGACAGTGTTAATATGGGAAAATATAATTAGTTCCAAAATAAAAGTTATTAAAATTCAACCATTAGATGTAAACTCAGGAAAACAGTGCTAGCCCTGTGTGCAATCAAATCATACTGTAAGGCTGATGATTTGGTGGTTGTTGTAGAGTTGAAACAGAAGACTTGAAGTGAAATTGCAGCAGCAAGTCCTTCACAAATAGAAGCATTATACATGTCACAATAAAATAGAATGACACAAATGCAGCTTCATTAGTTATTGCAACTGTTCTATCAGCTGAGTCACCAAATTGCTTCTAAAAACTGGGGTAACAGTTTATATCTATTCTTGAAGAGCGTTTAATTTCTAACAGAAAGGCGTCTGAAAGGCAATTTAAGCTTAAGTTGATAGAAATGTAGGTATGCATTTAAGTTTCTTAAAACACTAGGGGAAATGTAGTTTTTTAGCTAAATATAAATTCCTCATCTTTCTTTCCCTGCTAACCATTATGTTGAAGAAGTTGAAAATGTTTCTCCTTTTCTGCCATATTCTGAGATGGAAGGGACCCACAAGGACCATGGAGTCCAACTCCTAAGTGAATGGCCTGTGCAGGGATTGAATCTGTGGCTCGATGTTATCAGCACCATGCTCCAACCAACTGAGCTAATTGCGGGGTTATGAAAACCAGTTAATTCTTTTTCTCTCTCAGGTATCTCTTTATCCATCTTTCTTTCTCTCTCTTTTTCTTTCTTGCATGTTTTGCCTCAAAGCTACCTGTTGTTATATCAGCACATTTCCTCAAAATTTTTTGTGCTTATTTTAATCTTTTAATCTGTTCTTTATTTATTTTCACCTTGATTTCTTTTTCATCATTTGCACACATATATATTAATAGCCAGAAATGCCTTACCTATTTAAACAGGTATTAGGATAAAATGTTTCATGGAAATCTGAAAGGCACATTCAACTTTTTCAGTTTCTGATCATCTTAACATCTTTATGAATAGAGAACCAAGGTTCTATTTCTTTTCTATGCCCTGTAAATGAGGATGAAGTCCATTAAAGATAATGAATTGATGGTATCATGATATCATAATTAAATGTCAATACATTCTTCTAGCCTAAAGCTTGCTTTACAAATTTCTCATTTCATTGTTTAATATGATGCACATACCTGTAATGCTAGTAAAAATCATTTTATTGCAGAATTATTGTAATCTACAGAATAACAGTCATGTTAATAATTAAGAGAATAGCAGTAGGCCCAGCTTCAGGGAAGCAATTATTTACGGTGACTTTCAAGTTTTATTGCATGAGGTTTTCACAAATTTTCTTTTATTACCCTGTGCAGTTGCCATAATAACAGCATGTCTGTTGTTGGAAACCTCAGGCTGTATTTGTCACAGGCATACCATGCAACTAGGAAAATTGTACTTAAGCTGTGCTGTGGTACGGCATGACTTGGTTCATTTGTCTGGGTTTGGTCAGCTGACGGTGGTTCAGCACGTTTTCTGTTAATATAAAATTTACTTCCTTGTCATTTTTGATGGATCATTAATTACCCTTGTCAAGTAGCAGCAAAGGATTTTATAGTTTAAGTCTTGCAACAAGTTTAGTAGAATGTAGGGTTACTGCTGACCTTATGTGGAAAAGAACTAAAGTAAGGCTGGTTTTGGTTTGGTCTTATACCTTTTGACATAATTTCAAGTGTTTCTCACTGTACTTTAGTTGTCTTGTTGCTTGTGTTTCATAAAATACTACATATCATGTGTGACAGCTTAAATTGGTTTTGCTACATATAAGTCAGTGTCTTGGATATGAAATATTCTGATCCTATTCTTCATTTACATTATCAACTTGAAGTTTCATATATTTCCTTAGAAAGAAAATTTTAGTTTTGCATTTGGAAAGTGAAACGAACAGCATTGCTACTTAATGAATTTTGATTTAATAGGTAATTTCTAAATACATTTGGTCAGTGCCTTGCATATATGGAATGAGGTTTCTCTAGCCTTACACCCTAACTATACCATGTTACTTTACAGTGTGTATGAAAATGAACTCTACAGTTTCTGAAAATAAATCTTTTCTTTGTTGTGAGTTGAATACTCAGAAATTGAGATTCATTAAAAAATGATCATTTTAAAAAATAATAATTTCTGTGTCTCATTGAAAGCTAAACTGTTGAAAGCGTTTGCTTTTTTTCTAGAGAAGCTTCTTTTTAAATTTCCATGCACTGGTAAGACAGGCATGCTTCAAACAGAATGAATCTGGAGAATTAATTCAAAGGGGTTTAAAATCGTATTGATTTCGTTTGTTTACCTATTTCAATCAATATTTTTTCTTCAACTACTTTGGCATCAACATTAACATTTCATATTACTTTTGTCTCAGATGTGTTGGGTAAAAAACAACCCCAAAGCCCCAGTTCCATATAGGTTTAATTTTTGGAAACTGCTATTAAAGGAATCTTTGAAAAGTTTTACATAATTTTGCTCCAATAACAAAAGCTGGTTGTTTTTACCCTCTTTGCCCCCCTTCCCTTGTGTGTAAGACCTCTGAAATTAAGGAAGGAAAAAAATGGTTTATGCTAGATATTCCTATCCTCTGACCCTAGTTATTAACTCCACTGTTGTTCCTCTCCAATTTGGTTCAGGATCTGATTGTTCAAGGTAAAAAACATCTTTACTGCTGTATTTTCTTCATTGTAGCTGATCTTTGGCTGTGCTTGTACTGCTCTGTTGGCCAGCAGTATTTTGGAAATCAGGATCAAGCCCATGCATCTGCATTTCTTGCAGGAGATTATGAATCTGATCATTGCAAAGAAAGAATTGCGTGTATGCTGGATGCCAGGAAACAAGCTGAAGATTAAGAAAGCAGTTACAGAGAATAGAAATTATTTTATATTTGCTCGTAAAATTAATGTTTAATCAGACCACTTGATGAAGAAAGCATCAACAGTTAACTATCCCTGAAATTCTATGTTGTTAAATTCTTTCAAATAAAACCCAGCAGTTTGGCCCAGTTGGTTATATTGTTTCCTAAATCTGTTGAATGACTTCACAGTTGAAAGCTGCTTGATGTGGCAGTTCTTCTCCAGAAATACCATGGCATTCTGTGCTGGTCAGCTGAGGTGAGAATAGCTGTTGGAAAAAGTGCTGCAGGGTGTTAGGAAGCCACAAATAGTTTTCTAAAATACCTATGATTGTGCCATAGTGTACCTTTGTTCTTGTGTGAAAGACAGACTTTTTCTCTGGCTTGACTAAAAGAGCCCAGAAAGAAAGAGATAAATGAAGACCACAGAGAGATACAAACCTTACTGAGAGCGGAGAGTCAAATGCTTCTTTTCTAAGAAGTGTATAAGGTTATACACATTACTGAGCCTGCCCACATTTTCTTGCATAATCCTTCCCATCTCCTTACATGGTGTAACTCAGAATATGGTGTAGAGGCAAGGTCTGTGAGGGTGATCCAAAAGCTCGAGTCATGGAGCTAAAAGGTGACCTTATTCTGCTGTGATGTCAAATATCAGCTGATGCCTTCTGAGAGATCCTTGAATATGAGCACAGATACTATAATATTGGAGAAATAAAAGATAAATGTGATTATACAGAAGGCAAAATGAAATCAAGCCTTCAAAAAATGTTATGCATGCAATGCTAATCCCCCAGAATGCTTTCCTGTTTTGTTTATGGCAACTTTGTCTTTTTTATGAGTTAATTCTACTTTGGCACAGAAAACATGCTAATCTGCTCCTCTGTGTGTGTCTTTTAAACAAGGACCTGTTCTTGCTGCAAAATGCAAACAGGCAATAACTTGACTAGGCTGAATGCGTAGATTTTGCATGTATGGTTTCAGCTCAGTGATGTATAACACCAAAGCCAGCATTGATTTCAATTTTCCCAGTAAACCCTTATATTTTGGGATGAATGACAAGTCTGTTATGGGTTGCTTCTTTCATTTGCAATAAGTAAAAGGAAGAAGTTATTGCTACTTTATGATTTCAGATTTTCAAAATCAAGATGTCATATGTTTCCAGTAGAAGAACTCGGATGTTGGATTTCCACTTGGCCCAATGAAGATGGAATCCATTGTATTCAGGATAATCAAAAATATGTATTTCTTTGCCTAGGAGAAAGAAAAACGTGGGATGAACTGCCAAGAGACTGTTACTAGAATGTAATCAACAAATTTACACTGCTACTAGGCTTCATTCACTGACAATTAAAAATGTGATTGGCAAGTTTGTACTAAAGACAAAGGGAAATATTTTTGCAAAGACTGAAAAATTGCCTTTAATCTTTAATGGTTTCACATATCACTAAAAATTCCCCTCATTCGAAATACTGACTTTAATGCATTTTATCTCTTTTTCAGCTAAAACTTGTTCACCCTGCAAAATATATCTATAAATCTTAAATGAGTGTGCTAGACCAAATAAGAAAGTTACATTCAAAAGTCTGGGCATTTTATGAATTTTTGCATGCTTTTTGTTGCTGTTGTTTTATTTTATTTTGGTTTGGTTTATTTTATTTTATTTTATTTACTTTGGAAGAGAGAGTGAGAAAGAATGTTTCTGAAATAACCTTTTTCCCATTGATTAAGGTTATTTGTATAAATAAACCATTGGTGGTTTTCCATGAATATGGGCAAATAAATATATTAAAAAATGTGAAATTTGGGATTCCCCACTACCATTCTCATTTTGGAAAGTTTTACGCAGAGCCTAATTTTTTTTATGTTTCCCTTGATTGTTCAAGAGAAACTTCATGGTATCACAGTACTCTGAACACATATATTCTACTGCCTACCTGCAGACAGCTTACCTGTTGGGTTTTAATCTATGTACACTACTCTAGTGGCAGTGCAACAGTGATAAATGCTTTAAAAATGCAGATAGATTAAATAAGATTTGACATTGATCTGTGCAAAAGGCAGCTTTAAAGGGCAAAAATAATACAGTGTTGAAGACCTTGCTTTGAATAGAATACATGTGGTCTCACACTAAAGACTTGAGTGAGGAAAGAAGCAGCTGATAGGCAATATCCCTTATAACAGTCCCACTCATCACTGTATTCCCATAATGTCCAAAACAGAGATGACAACACCGACTATATATATATATATATATAAATGGAGAGCTTTTCATGACTGGAGAATAATTGTCTTGGTTTCTGTTTGCATTAGAGACATGTATTGGGCCAGTTCTCATCATCCCTTAATTTACTACAATAAAATCTGATACAAAAAGGAGTATAGGCTTCATATGTAAGCTTGGTATTTAAGTTTCATACATACATGATAATAAAAATAAGCATACATATAAACTTCACTAATCAAAACCTCAAAGAACTGCTGCATGATAGTGAAGGCCCTTAAATTTCTTTTTTCTAATTGATTCAGAGGGATAAAGTTCTGCATATCTAGCACATTCAGAAATGCCCCAGCCTTTATTATGATGGATGTCTTACTTCCATTGGGATCTATTAAGTAAATAACATGAGGTCATTTGGTAGGTCTGGTCTGTTCTACATTTCAAAAGGTTACCTGATCAATAGGTAGTCACACTGTTGGTTGTGTTAAGTGACATTGGTACTTCCTTTTTGGACACTTGCACAACGATCAGAACATTTCCTAAGGTTCAAGTTTGCTTTCTATGGAAGAAGATTCTAGCCAACATCTTTTCCATTTCAGGAGAGTACTTCAGTTGTGAGACTATTCAGGACGCCGTTGTCAGTTCATCTTGATAAAATTGCTCTATTTTGGAGAAAATACTCACATATTCCTTGGCTGTTGAAAATGCAAGTACTAACAAAATGCAAGTACTAACTCCTAGCCTAAGCAGGAGAAATTGCTGCTTTGGAGATGGCTATGTACACTTCAGATTTTCCTGAAGTGATTGTCTTTCCACTACAGACATTAGACACCTGTAACCAACAACCACCTTGTGAAGGTCTTGAGCCTAAATGTTTTGTTTGAAATACAAATGGATGTGTGCACATTATTAAGCTCTTTGTTGAACTGAGACATGAAAGGCTTGCCTAAAATTAGAAGAAAAGTTTGATGCAGAATGAGAGAATGGGTCCAGGTCACATGAAACCTAAGTCATTGCCTTTGATTAGAAGACAGTGCTTCTGTGTCAGGCATATAGTTAAAATAGTCAGGTATATACTTTATATTATTTGTACACTCATAGACAAATACAGATGATGAAAAATTCATCATTAAGATGAAAGAATAAATACAATGGAATCTATGGAAAAGCAAGAAGCTTCAAAAAAGGAGGAATTAAATGTGTCAATCAACTTGATACAAACCAATCAACTCATACTGGGATGGAATTATGTTTCAAGGTGTACATTAGCTCTTTCAGCTTGGAAGACTTTAAATATCTCTTTGTTCCATGTTTCTTGTGCTGAGTGCATCAACCTATTTAAAAAATAAACATCATTTTTCACATTCAGCTACTCAGCATTCATATCCAGAAGAAAAAAAATCTGCAGCCAATTATATTTAAATTTATCTGTATGTTAAATTCTTCTGTGAAGCATAATATCCTGGAATGCAGATAATAATACTGTTTTGGATAGTGGTTTGTTAATAAAATATATCTTTATTTGTAATCAATAAGGATAAAGACTCCATTTCAAATTGTAAAGAAGACATTTTATGTCAGTCCCATGGTGAAAATATGCAGTAGAGCCATCTTTGCATTTCTTAAATAAGCACTTTATTTCAAATGCTTTATTGGCAATTACCAATGATTTTGTAGTTACTTGACAGCAAATGGCAGAGTAATATTACATTATTTCACATCGGAGCAGGTATGTAGGATATATTAAATAAATCATCATTTTACTTTGTTAACTGACAAAAAAATAATTTTCTTCAAGGAAGGTGAAACTATACATAGCTTCATCAAAAAGACATGTAGAGATATAATGTATCTGAAGTATGTAAGTTATTTTTTCCTTATGTGAATAGGACAGAGGCCCAAGTACAATTTTTTTGTCTAGCTTATGTTAACATCATTACTATGTCTATGTAATTTTCACAATTTTGAATAATTTTTGACATTATATAATCATTATTGACAGAGGTTATTGTCCTATTTCACTTTCTTATGTTTTTAGAGAAATATACTGTTTGTAAAGATTTTCTTTCAAAATGTTAACTTTTAAATGTTTTTATTGTAACTAAAAGAAACCAAATCAACTAAATAATTCCATAGTATTTGCATTAACATATGAGCAACATAAGAGCAACCCATAGCAATGAAATATGCAGATAGTTGTAATATGTGGGGAAGGGGTTCTTGATATTTTTGATATCTGGATAAACAGAAGCATTTATAACAGCACAATTTATATCAGGTGATCCAGCCACTGGTCTGAAATACATCTACTATGCATTAAATAATGAGTAATTACTCAGTCTTATCCTTGAATCTAACAAAGCATTGCTTTAGTATCTGTTTTACATGTAATTTTATCCTATGTGCCTCAAAGGAGATGAGCGCTTTGTTTTATGTGTTTTTTCTGGATCACAGAAGTGATGCAGCTTTACATGACAGCAGTGATGGTTGGTTGGTTTATTTATTTATGTTTTCTTTTTTATAGTGCTTCTGGACACAATTTTGGTCAAATTCTCTTATTTAGAACTATATTGTAGCTCTGTGTTTGACTTCTTTAATAATACAAATTAAGTATAACAGAACAAGTATTCTAAATGCAGAGCTTCAATCTGTTCATTTTATATCTAAGAGCAATTCAATTATTACAGTATCTGTTCTATTTAAAAAAGGTTTAATCTTTTATTTTTTTGGGACAGCTTTCCATCTCAGAGGTAATTGTCAAATCCAAATGAAGTTCAGGGGAGCTTTTTCTTTTAATTTCAGTGAGCATTCATTTTATTTTGCAGGACATAGATACGTAAACATGCATTTGTTAGAAACCACCACCTGCATGTTCAAATGTGACGTGAGAAGTGACAAAAATATGTAAAAGTTTGTTATCATGCAAAAGCAGACTTTTGCATTATATGCCATTGTTTTCCTGCTCTTTTATTGAATTGGTGTATGGAATCACCGCTCTGTCTCTTCCAGAAATATGACTGAAGAAGTGTATATTAAAAAATATTTTTTTATTCATTTATGTACAGAATTTGTGCATCATCGTTGCATGTCTATGTTGTTTTCTTTTAAATAGTTGTAAAAAAAATCTATGAACCGACATATGAAAAAATCCTAAAATAGTCTTATTTAGGGATGATGCTAGAAAAATATTTTCTCTTGATTAATGAAAAATTAAACAGTGCTCAGTGCTAATTTACCATTTAAAATATGCACAGCATCATAGGTAATAATAATATCTATTTTGTAATGTATATGTACCACAAATGTGTGCAAGAATGCAGCTAACCCTTCATAGCAGGTTTAGGTCAAATGTGTAACAGATAGAAGCTAGAGCAGATTGAAAAAATCATAAATAGTCAGATCTGGATGATATCTCAGGTACTCCACCCCAAAACCCTTTTCTAAAGGAAAGGTCTTTGTTTTGCAAAGAAAATTAGTTACAGCTTTACTCACATTTTGAAGATGAAAACAACACTATTTGCTTTATCCTACTCTCGGATACTTACTCAGGAAATCTGAGCAGGTACATTCTATCACTGTCCTTTCTTACTTCCTAAAAATTTAAGACTTATCTGTGCTGCATCTTTTAACAGTCACCTCTATTCTGCAGGGGCCAATCACACTTTTTCCCACAAAGGGCAAATGAAAAATTCCGTGCATTCAAATTTCATTTCATAAGTATATGTTCCGAGATGCACAGGCACAAAACCACAAGTTAGGTATGTTTTTCCATCATATGCTTCTTTTATCATGTAAACAATGAAATAAGTATATAAGTGGCATTTTACAGACATAGTTTTTGAATGAGTAAACTATAACTAGGCAGAAGAGAAAGAAACAATCCATGCTTTTTCTACACATAAAAGCCATACAGATTTATTTGGAGCTCATCAGGGCAGTGTTCATTTTACCCAACTGTTCTGTTTTAGTAAAAACATTTTGTTGACTAATGAATCTCATCATGCATAACTTACTGGGAAGAAAAAAAAAAGAGCAAACCCGAAATTCCATGTTTAATATTCAAATTGCAAAATGTCATGAAAAGGGAATAATAATGCTAAGGTTGAACAGATTTTATGCTTGAATCAGACTACAACAAGTACAACTTCCTCTTGGTAACAGCTCACAGGGTGTCTAGTAATATTCTGAGAAGTAAGAGAAATATTGAAAAGTGTGTTTGGAGAAGAATCTGCAAAGAAAAAGAAACATACTTAAGCCCAGTCATTCCAGAAGGTGGTTGTTGTTTCCTCTGCAGACTGAGAAAGGATCTAGATAAACAACAATTAGAAACCTGGATTTGGAATTTAAGTCCCTCTACTGTGCTTTGAAGTCAGTTGGGCTGTACGTAAAAGTCTATGTATAGAAAGTCTATGCATAGTCTACGCATACCTATGCATAGGTAGGATAATAGTTTGAGACTTCAATGGAAATGAGTAAAAGAGGGGTCTTCAAAGGTTTTAGAAAAGCATATAAACTCCAGAGTTCAGTGTTCTGTACTCAAAGAAGATTACTGTCTTGAAGATTGAAAGAGTAATCTTCAGTGGAGTATAATGCTTAGACTGTGAATCCCAGCATTTTATTGCATTCTCAAGGAAAAACCTTGAGATTTACAAAACTCCGCTGCCACTTCCTAGACAAAATGAATAGGTATGTGGAGTGTACTGTACATGTTTTTACACATTATGAACAAATTTATATATAGAAAGTTTGGCCTTTAATAGAAATCATATGAACAATGAAATGTGTGCATATACCTGCTTTCTACTAGGAAAACCACAACTCTGTTTTGAGTTTTTAAACTGATTAAACTTTTGTCCTGAAAGGGACAACAGACTCTTTTCTTAGATTGATGTACTCATTGCCCTACATTCGATATGCCTTACTGTTGATTTATTAAGCTTCTAGATAAATATGATTTAGCTAGTCTCTTCTGTGAATATTTTTACTGTGCCCTTTTGCTAATTGGAAGCTTGCAAATGCCACAGAGATATTTGTATTACTTGTTTCATTTACTATATACTTTTGTAAACTGTATTGCTGTTTCTATGTAGCTATTATAGTGAAATTTTGAGGATTTGAATTCTTTTGATCTAATGAGAATAATGAGTATTATGTTATCAAGAAGCATTTGAACAATACTCTCAGGCACGTGGTGTGATTTTTGGGGGTGGTTCTGTGCAGGACTAAGAGCTGGACTTGATGATCCTTGTGGATCCCTTTCAACAGCATATTTTGTGTGATTCTATGTGTGTGATACAGAAATGTAAAAGCTGATGCTTGTGAATCTGTTTACATTGGCATGGCTTTGGCAAAGAAGGGTTATTTAGAGCAAAGCACTTTGGTACATGGGAGAAGTTTTACAATTAGAGTCCAACATAAATCAACAAAAACAAATTTTTGTATTGGATTTATCAGGTTGCTTTTGAAAAATGAAACAATGCTACCCTGTATTCTTTGTCAAGCAAAATTACAAATTTGCCAGCTAAAACAAAACTAATGCAATAGCAATTTTATATCCTGTAATTAGCAGACTGTTGCACTTCAGGGCTTCAGTTTTCAGGTCTGCTTTTTGGGTCTGCAACACAGACAGTGGTGCATTTGGTTTGTCCGTAGTAAGAAAAGGAGTTCCTCTTGTCTTAATGTTTGAAAGGAGCGCTTTCACACCAGGCTGAGATAGCTGGTAAGTTAATGTCAAAAGGCCTATGTTCCAGAAGGCTTATGTTTCCCACTGCAAAGGGAAGAAACGGATATTATTAAGTTAAATGCATAATGCTGGCAGTAAGTGGAAAATTTGTAATGGGAGATTCAAATATGAAAAATATGACCAAAAATGTTAAAAAAAATTGGTTTCTAGATTCTTCAGAAATTGTTGAGGTCAGCATGAGAAAGGAGGGATTTGAGAATTATCTAGCACTTCTTGTGCATCCTGCAGTGGTTGGTCATCTCTTCTGAGTGTATTGACAAGCACTAAACAACTTTTCAGTGCCACTGCACCAGAGCAGAACCACAAGCTCTGTGTATATATTTGGGTGTTCTATGAGGGTTTAGTAAATGGCAGAGTAAAAAATTGCAAATGATACATGTACAAACAATATTATTTATATTGAACTCTTGATAAATTCTAAAGCTTGTTGGAAATAAGTTGAAGGTTATTTTTTGCTGTAGCATTGTAGAACTCCATTCTGAGAGGTACAGCAGTGTGTTGTACTCTTTGGGTGTTGTGTACTTACTGTGTTAGGAAAAAGTGTCCTCTGTAATAGTCAAGAGAGGGTTTTTGATCTCCCCATGTTCAATTTCTTACAATGGGTGGAGGAATACATGTCAGAATTTGATTAAACCATCTTGATCTTTAAAGTTGTTTTGTATATATATCAGCAGGTCATCTCATTAACACTTGGACAAAGTACATAGTAAGTTTGTAATTAAACATCCTCTTCCTTCCTATGGAAATCAAATGCAATCATAACTTCTTCCTTCCCTCTATTTGTTTGTGCTAGAACATTGCCATTGCCTAAATTTTATTAGTTTTGGTACATACTTCAAATGAATTTTTTATCATCGTGTTCCAGATTGGGTAAATAAACATATGTGTACTTATTTTACGTAGCACAGTGCCATGATACTCAATTAGAGATAAGTCTCCTCAAAGAGATACTGGGCTAACATAGCTAATCTGTTCCTTTTAGCCATGTTTAGTCATCAAGAGATGACTAGTGTACCTCTGTAGTACTACACTGTCCTCTGTAAATGTATGCCTCCCCATTTGTTTAGTGTCTGCTCAAAGTTATGGATTGTCAAATAGGAATAGACCTTCTTTTATAATCTTTTACCAGCATAAATGTCAACATGAGAAAGACTGCAAGTTGAGTGTTGTAGACATAGCTGTCAACTTTAATGATAGGTGGTTAGAAATGTTACATTCCTTTGCACAGCTCTCAAGGAACCGTTAACATCTGATTTCTGCACTTAAGAAATGGCAAGTGCATGTTCAAGGATGGCCCCTGGTTGGACTCAAACATGAGCACTGTGTTACCATATCTATCTGCCTGGAACTGGAGACAGTTGGAGAGAGGAGCAAACCTTGCTGTCATTTTTGCTTTTTCAGAGCCATGGATATCAGTGGTCATGAGATTAATCAAATGAAAATTAATGTCTCTAACTTGAGAAAATTCTCAGATATGTCTGTGATAAAAGTGTTGCCATTTTTAAAATTATTCCACTTTGTTTTATAAAGCTAACATTGATTCAGTTCTAAAAATGCTTTTATAAATGTATAAAAAATTTATGTCTGCTAAATTCTGTTAAGTTGGATGAAGTTTTCTTTCTTTCTTTCTTTCTTTCTTTCTTTCTTTCTTTCTTTCTTTCTTTCTTGCTCCTAACCTAGTATGTTTTAGTAATTCTAGAAGGATTTCTGGATTAATTTATTTTTTTGGCTATATTGTGCTTGGAATCAATGGCTCACATTTTAACTTTTACTGACAGAAAGAGCTCGCACATCAAACCTTTAAAGGCACAGCTGAATCAGATGGATTTTTCAGTTCAAATTATCTGTATGTTTTTAATTTTATTTCATACAAATAGATGGCTTACTTCTCTACTGTCACACAGTTTTTAAAATCTACATTGGTTGAATGGTGTCTTACTTATGACCTAGATCCTGGGGAGTTTTTAGACTGGATACCCACAATTGCAGAAACTGTTTTTTCCGAGATGTCATAATCACCAAGTAATTTCTTTTAAAAGCTATTTACCTCATTGTAATTTTTGGTAGCTCTGCCCTTTTCCTTTTTGCCTTTTTTATATAATTTTCTATATAGTACCTAAGCTAACTGTAGCTTTGCTAACAGATGATTTATAGTTCATTACTTTCCCAGTTCACAATTCTGAAAGACTATGTCATCAGAAGCATCCCTAAGTTTTTCCATTTTATTAATAATATAGAAAAAATTCTTAAACTAGTAACAGTTTCCAAACTGGCAGGAATAAATGAAATGTGAACCCTGTGTAAACTTTTGCCGTCTGGAGTTATTTTCCAGCCTTGGCCTGCCATATATTCCCTGTCATATGCTTTTAGGAACAGAATCCAGATCAGTTTACTTCCTATTACATAATCTAAGTTGTCACTGAGACTTAAGCATTAGTAACTATTTCCACCCATGAGAATCATGTGTTTGCACAAGAACAGAAGAAAAATATTTTCCCAGTATGTGTGAGATGGTGCTTCCAAGCCAGGATTTAGACAAGTGGTAGGACATATACAAAAAGTGCACTGGGCCATAACACTGGAGCAGAGAAGATAGCCAGGGGCTGGATTCTAATCTCAAGAGCCTATAGTAACTTTGATAAAGTTTACAGAATTCTTTTTTTTATAACATTTATTCAATGTGAATTTTAGAGATGTGGAAGTAGTGGAAAGGCAAATATTATCAAAAATGGTTAAAAATTGGTCTATAAAGAGTTAAAATATGAAGCATCTACAAGTTGTAAAGCTGGTAACTACCATAGTTAAATATGAGGGAGTAGTGCTAGAATTTAAAAGATGATACAAGTGGTTAGAAATTAATTAGTAAGTGGATCAATGTTCTTGCAGTACAGAGAGCTAAGACTTTGACTTGCAGAGGATGTGTTTAGCTGAGCTTATTAAAACTATTCCTTTAATAGCAGAACAAAGTTTTGGTTTGGCTTTTTTTGAAAGACTGATTAGTTTGGTTGTTTATTTTTTTTTCAGTTCTGCAGAATTTTTCATCAACTTCAATCAACTTATTGTTAAAACTGATTAATTCTTCAGACTGAATCAGTGACATTCTCAATTTAGCCATCAACATTTAATTTCAGTGCACTTCAATTTGGGCAGAGTGCCAACCTCTTTGGGCTAGATATTGTATTGACTGGTTTTTTTTAAGTAATTAAAACAGAATTGCAGTCACTTTGGTCAGAATTCATTTCACTTAACTGTAGTCATGTAGGTATTTTGTCATCCAGAGTAAGCCAATCATTTAGGTTTCCCTTAAAATGGGTGAAAAAAGGTAATAACAGAAGACATGATAAATGGAAGTCCAAGTCATGACTGTGACTGTGAATACAGGTAATGGTTCCCTAGGAGAATGTGTGGCAGCACAACATATGAAGTTAAAAAAAAAAAAAACAAACAAAAAAACCAAAATCAAAACCCAAACGAACAAAACCCCAACAAAAATCAAATTAATTATAAATGCTACACTAATATTAGTTTTGACATATTACATTTGTCATCTCACTACTGACTCAGCAGTGCTCAAAATCTGATTTAAATGTTGTAACAATTCCAATATATTTTCAATATAATTTTTTCAGATGGGGGTTCTAGTATTGTAAAAGCCTCACTGACTGACAGTAATAGGTTTTGGCTTCAGCTTCTGTTTAAACCATGATGAAGTAGTGCCTTAGTGCAAATGCAATTTTAATTACAATAACAGCATAATTTATATGTTTTTGCTATTTATAGGGCAATATCTTAACAGGGATCACTTCTGTGTCAGTAGTCCTATTTTGAGTCCTCAAACAGGAAGAAGGAATTACATGATGTGCCTTTATTCCAGTCTTGTTGATAAAAGTGAATTAGACGTTCCCGTATTCCCACAGCCATCAGGAGCTCACATCTGTAATCATCCTTGTTTAGCAAACAGTTTTTGCTTTTACATCTAATTATCTGCCCAGTTGATGGTGTTACTAAGAATCAGCCTACTAAAATGCCAGACCCTAAGAAGAAAGAAAGTTATTTGGATTGGTTATTTATTTTTGTCTTACAGCATATGCCTTTCCCTCCCTTCTGCTTCCCTCCACAGAGCCTACCTCTGCTAACCTCCTAGACAGTTGGAAAAGTGATATAAATGTTTGCTTTGGATGTATGAGGGGCTCTTACTTTCCCACACTGTCTTCAAGAAGTTGTGTTGTTACTGGTTCAGTGGGTTACAAAGTATATCGCAATACTGATTCCTATTCTTAACTGTAAATAACTCCGTATTCCTTCATCTCCTCCTCAGGAAAAGAAAAGTTTATTTTTTTTTTCTCAATAAGATGTAGCTTTAGACTTAAAATACTTGTAGTAATATTTTTAATATTAGTGGATATTGTGCTATTAAAGACTGAAGTGAAAAAGACTTTAAAATTAAATAAAGCAGGTGATTTTGTTGTTTTGGGGTTTAGCAAAACTTTTAGCAAAAATATAAAATCCTAACATAATCCTCATAAATATATTTTAATATAATATAATATATATAATTTATGTTATTGTCACATAGAAGTCTGGAAAGCATTCATAGACATAATCCTTTGATTGAAGCCTGCTGGAGAAACTTTATAAACCCCAGGATCTTTCTAAAATGCTAGGTAGCCTAGGCACACTTTTAGCAGTTTTGGTATATTTGTCCTGCAGGCTAGACCCTAGTGGAAAAAAGGCAGTGAAGTCAAACTCTGCGTGTATCGTCTGCCTGGGTTTCATTCATCACATACCCCTTAATCTCTAAATACAGACAAAATGGAGACTATTTTCCTCATTCAGGAAAATTAGCCCATTCTTTAAGGCTAGGTACCAGAGCTCATTAGGAGCTACTTTGCCTTCAGATCTGAATAGTTAGAGCTAAAAGCAGAGAACAGGCTCTCTTGATACCTTGTAGTCAGTGTGTTTTCACATCCTCCCTCTCTCCAGGAAAAAAACCCAAACGAGTAAGAACAAAACCATCTCACAAAACTAACAAGGTATGTTTTTCTTCAAAAACTGAATATTGTTTCCAAGATAATGACAATAACTTGTAGGACTTGTTGAGGCAATACCATTGGATGAGATGATACCTGCTATTCTGCCATCTTGAAATTCATTAGAGTTGTTAATAAAAATAAGAAAATTGGAAATTTTGCAGCTTTTAAGCAAGGATCTTTTATAGGAGTATCATTCATATATAACTCATTATTTTACTAATGCTAAAGCAAATTAACTTATTTCAAATACAGCAGTGTAATTAACAGTTGTTAAAGGTAAGTTGGAGCAGCAAACTATTCAAACGTGTAAAGCAAATGTTGTACCCTACCTGTGCTCCTAACTCTAGTATAAGCAGTACAATTAATCTGAATTAATGAGATTCTAAAACACACATATACTTAAAAATTTTAGTCATAACTCACAGCTTATTTGGGCATTACTCCATATCCCAGCTCTGCCACTGATCTGGGACAGGACTTATGTTACTTAGCCTGTTATTACATTTGTGTCCCATGTCTAAAAGTGGATGATAATACTTAGTCAGCCCACAGGGATGTTACATGACTGATATTGGTCAAAATTGCAATTGTTTGTGGTTCTTGACTTACTGTGTGGAACTGTGCACTGTGTGCAGTGCACTCAAGCCAAGTATTCCCACTATCCTACAGCAATTGGGGACAGATTTTTCACATACCAGCTCTTTTACTTTAGGACAAATGGCTGCTGAGTCAAGTGGTGATGGGGCACATTCAGGACAAGGCAGACAAAATCCAAGCTGGAAAGCAAACAGTTACTCTAATATTGCAGAAAAACAAAACTAAATCTCCCAGTAAAATCAGAGTCTCTGTAAACAAGAGAGCAACATAACCCCTTCTTAGAAGGGTCTCTGACAAGCTGTTTTATTGATATCTGATTCTGGCAGCTGGCAACTGCAGAATATTAATGAAGCATGGGTACAAGAGCAGTTTGAAAAGGTTGATTGTAACTAACTGAAGTACACAGTGCATGATATCAAGGTACATTATTTGTCTGTAGCATTTGCTCTTAGTTTGTTTTGACCTTGTTGTTTGCTTGGTGCTTTTTTCCTTTTTTTTCTTTTCCTCCTCATTTTCCTTCTTTTCCTTTCTCTTCCTTCCTTCCTCCCTCCTTCCCTCCCTTTCCCCTTCCCTCCCATTCTCATTCTCTCTTTCATTCACTAGTTTTCATATGCCTAATTAAGTTCAAATGTGCTGAAAACTACACAATGAAAATATTGAATATCAGATGTTTTAAAAGTGCCCTCTTGTCTCTCTCCTATTGTTTCTTAGTAGAAGCACACAGGTCTTACTACAGTAAGCTATGTTCTTGTTCACTGCTTACGTAAATGGGATTTATACAGGGGAACTAGAAAGAGCTTAGGAGAAAATCCTTCTGCACAGTCTGACTCAGTATGTAAGGGCTGAGCAATCTGTGTATCTGACAGAGAGAAGGGAGATTGATGGCCTCGCTCAGGACACACTTCAGTCACTATTCCCCCGCTGCTTTTCTGGGCAGAGGGCAGGGAGCATTCCTCACCCACTGCTTGCCTATAAAGGCATAGGTATGAGCAGTGCTCGCTTGCTAGCTTTAAGCACATGATGGAATTCATATGACTGACTAAAAACAGTGGTGGTGACCCTCATTTACTCAAGTGCTGCTTTTAACTTTTTTTCTTTTGCGCTGGCACTATGTCCTTCACATTAACATCATCACACATGCTGGTTTTATGATTTCTACCATATCTTTTTATTCTCCCCAGCTCATAATAAACTAAGAGTTCTGAAAAGGCATTTTGCTTGTCACTGCTTCATTCCTTCATTTTGTGCCTCTTCCTTTATTAACTTTTGTATCCACTCGTGTAAAATCCTGTTTTGATTTGGTTGGTGATGGATTTTGCACTTTTCTGAATACTACCTATACTACTCAAATCTTACTAGTTAGGCTTAGGTTAGAGCTAGGTATATTAATGGACTAGACTTCTTCAGGAAGGATTCAGTTTCAGGGATTTTAAGTGCAGATTTTACAACAGAATATAGCTTTAGCTCCTGAGCAGATATGGAATGTTTGAGATGCTGGATTTGATGTTTCTGACAAAATGAATACTTTTTTCCCTCTGGCTGCAAACATAATTTTTTTCCTGTTCACCTTTTATTAACTGGAGCTAAAATTGGCCAGGACGATCATAAAGGAATATCAGGGAAGCTATTATTAACTCTACTTTGTGGAATAAACAGGAGGTGTGAGATACAATGATCCAGGCTCTTCTTCGTGACAGCGTAATGCCCAGTGCAGGTTGGCAGGCAGGGCCATTTCAGTGGGCTTTGAAGCAGTTAGCCTCTAGGCTGAGGAACAGGAGCAGCCAATGCCCCTTTGCTTGGCTCCTTAATGCCTTCTTAATTTACTGTGAAGCATCTGAAGGGAGGAAAGCACTGAACTGTCAGAGCCTGTTCTTATGCCCTAAGGGGCATAGTGAACCAACTAAAGCATTGATTCATTAGTGACATTCAGGAACCTCCAACATTTTTCTGACTAATATGGTGGCTGTGATTTTTCAAAGTGGTTGTATATTATTTTTAGGAGAAGGAGTGCTTCCTTAATAAATTGATAAATCCTTTCCATTTTTGTGAAGAGCAATGTGTTGATGTTGTGTGCCATTACAAAAATTTGTAATAGCAATAGAAGTGTTGACATCTGAATAGTAAATATGAAAACAAATATGCTCAAGCCCTTGAAGTGTAGAAAACAATAGTTGAACTTTTTTTCATGAAATAACCAAAAGTTTTCTTAGATGAGCAGAACAACTGCTTTCTGAGATAGATAGCAGTCTTGTTGTTTACTGTCACTTAAAAACAGTTTTGCTTTTCATGCCAGTTTGAGGTTTGTGCTTTTGAATGCAATCAATCATTATTATGTGTGCTCTAAATTACAGTAGACTTTCTGAGATACTCTTCCTTCTTGTGTCCTGATTAGCAAAAACAAACTAGTGTTTAACTGCTTTGCCGAAGTTAAGTCTTAGCAACCAGAATTGTTTCTACTTGTCCAACTTTTCCTGGTGGCAGGCCCGGGTTTTCCTCTCTGATGTATGTTGGTGAACTAATATTAAGCTGTAACTAGGATAAGCAGAAACAGAGGTTCTTTCTGGACAAGCACATAAAAAGATTTATATGTTCTGTGTACAGAGAAATAGATACCTATTGCTGCCAGCAGCAAATCTCAGTTATATGGTACAGAAGTCAAACTACCTGGGCTTTTTTTATCTTTCATAAAAGCCAGATGTTTTAGTCCTTGATTTAGCTTTCCCCAAAAGGTCTGCCAGCTACATCAGATTGTAGCTGATATCTACAGTCGCTTAAGTAAAGAGGAGAATCAGAAGTACACTGGGTTTCTATCACCTAGTGATAGGTAATCTTAAAAGCAACACTTTGCTTGTTTTGTGGCATATACTACATGGCATTTAGCCTGAAATACTCCCGGCACTATCCCAAGAGATTAATATAAGCTGACGCAGTTAGTTTTTCAGTTTTTGTTAAGGTAATCATATCACTCCCACTGCTAATGCAGTTTACTGCGAGAAATTGGAATATGCTGTAAGTGGCACAGAAGAAATCACGTAGAGACTTACTGGTAATCATAAGCATAACAGCAACTTAAACACTGTTATCATCCACAGCTTTCGATACTGGTACAGCAGGAGAGAGTGAAGAATAATAAATTGTCTAAATGCCTGAGAAAGAAACAGAGAGGAAGGAGGAATTTGCAGTTCATACTGTCTGTGTAGGCTGGATTACACAGAAGAAAACACAGTGTACTCCAGGACTGTGTTTAATAATAAAGAGATTTGATAGTGGAAAAATCTCAGAATTAAAAAATGGATTATCACTGCTACATGTTTTCTAAACATGTTTGCTAAAGGAAATGCAGAATGTAGAAAACTTAAGGTTTTAGATATGAAGATGACATTAATAGGGTGACATTTATTTCAGGCCTTATGAGTTTTATGTGGATTACCTATGATTTCTTGAGCTGCGTGAATGCATCGACTACACATCTCAGAACCTCTATAAGATATGGCTCTGTTGGCATCTCTATGGTCAATTCTAAGTTAGAGAATAGCTGTGGAAAGCTTGTGAGGTTTATTAGGGAAAGGTTTCCTGATGTCTTCTGACATGTGGAAACAACAAAATTAACTCCATCAAACTCCACTTTGATCCTGCAAATAATATCAACATAACTAATATGAAGATGAAAATCTTGAAAAACAGAAGTACAAAGTGGAATTTTAATATTTTGTATTTACTTATGGGTACACAGGGAATTTTAAATCTCTGCTTAGAACTTGCTGTTCAGTTGTTTGCAATTCGTTCCTTTCTGCTGTTGCTGATGATTTTGCTGTGGTACCAATAAATCTTGCTAACACAATGGCATTTAGTTATAATTTAATGTAACTTTTTTCCATTGTTTCTCATCCATACTGTAGATGGTAGAACTATGTAAATTAACCCACACAAATTTATCATTTTCCAATAAGTGAATAATTGCAAATGCAACTTTAGTGACTGAAATCAGTGATTTGTAACAGTTGCCACATGTTGAATAGGCTATTGGAAATATTCTTGGCAAAAGCCTTTTTGCAGAACAGGTTTTGCTTCTAAAAACAGGTACTTGCGTTCTGTGATTCCATGAAAGCTGGAAATTGGTCTTTGCTCTAAGGACTGATTATAATCCCTGCAGATGATGATTGAATACTATAGTTTGATATGGAAAAGAGAGAAAACTAAACCCCTGTTTCTTTTCTTCTTTTCCAGCCTAGTTGGTGAAGAGATAGAGACCAAAAAATGCCACCAGCAACAGGAGCGCCAGATTACCCGCCTCCTGATGGAGGCTGGGGATGGGTTGTGGTCTTTGGGGCTTTTATTTCCATTGGATTTTCCTATGCATTCCCCAAAGCCATCACGGTGTTCTTCAAAGAAATACAAGAAATCTTCCACACATCTTATAGTGAGATAGCTTGGATATCATCGATAATGTTGGCTGTCATGTATGCAGGAGGTAAGAGATTTGTGAAATTTGTAAATACCATTGTTTGTTTGGGGTTTTTTCGTATGCTCTTAAAGTGTTTTTTCCCCTTAGGGCCTTTTCTTTGATCTTCTACCTAACTCTATTTTGCAATTTTTTCCTAAATTCACAATTTCTGAGAAAATCATTTTTCCAACAAATCAATGCCCAAGTAACTTCATCTGGGTCTGGGGGTACATTTAATCAGTTTTCACTGCCTTGGTGAGATCTCTCAGTATATCTGATGATGGAGCTTAATCATAGAAATTTATTTTTATAGGGTTCGTTATTCAGGCACAGGTATTCCTGTGTAGTCAGGGATTTTACATCTTGTCCTTATTTGTCCTAAAATCCTACTTTCCACTTAGGCCAAGAGTGATGTTTTAAACAAACCATCTCTATGACAGCTAAGATGCAGACAATCTTATTTTTGGGACTGAACAGTGAACATAAATTCGCTGATATCTTTTTTATTGTGAATAAGCAAATAAAGAACAAGACAGATGAAAAAGAATTTTAAAGTATAAAGCTATGTTTAAGAACTGTCAAACCTGCTTTGACAGGTTTTGTGTCTATCAGCCCCAAAGACTAACTTGTTAAATTCTGCTTGGTTTCTTCATTTTTTCAGAATTGCTTTCTTTTTTTAAGTATTGTTGAGAGCTAGCTGCTGCTTAGGCAAAACACTTATTCGGGCAGTCCAGAGGTCTGAATAAGAGATTAATTCGAGCAATAGATCTGGCATTTCCCTTTCTTTTGATGTTATAAGGTAACCACCTGAAACATCTCAGACTATTTGCAATGATGGAGCAATTAAATGCATAGATTTATAAATGTGTGTATATGTATAAATCTATATACATAGAAACTGAAAACATTGTCCCAATAGCATATTGAGATTGAAACGCTTTAATCACTAAAGAGCATACTCCAGTATTTTTCAGAACTGATATCTGTGTAGCAGCAAAGTATTATCAGGTCCTACAAATGATCTGTTGAAGGGTGAATAAAGCCTCATAGCATGGTAATTTTTATCACTGATTTCAGCCTACCTAAGTTTTGACACAGGAATGGCCCCAACTCATTTAGCAGTCAGGGAAGGGAGGAATGTTCCTACAGAGAGGAATTCAGGCTACCTGAGTTGCTCTCTCTAAGTACCTCTTTTTCCCCTCTAACTATAATAGTGAAGCTGAAGCCAGCATAGCATTAGCTTAAGCACCTCAGGTAAGTATTTTTCAGTTGATGAGATGGAAAAATGGATCTTTTCTCAAATGCTGGAAGTCACAGAGACACATCTTGACAAGAAGAATCAATATCAACAAAAGCTTCCTGTTCAGATATTTTGATCTATTTTTATTCATATACTAGTAGAGAATCATAAGTTATTCATATACTAGTAGAGAAATATAAAGGATTTTATAGGACTGGCAACAATAGGCAAGTGATTCACCAGGTGAAGAAGTAACTCGGTACAAATAAGACTGAAGTAAAAGACCAGGTATGTCTTATCACATTCAGGTCCCCTTTAATGTATCTGTTTCTTAAGGGTGCATCAGCACGTGCACCTTAGACGGTAACTTGTAACTGTGGAGGCCCCTGAACAAGTGCTGAACCCATCTGGAACATGGGAAAAACAAGTGTTGAAAGGCTGGAGTTTTTTTCTTCTTTTGCTATGCTGTGACTTGCTGACCTGGGCTCTTTTAATCATGTGAAGCAGGTTTGCTTCACAGCGCAGGTGCTGTTTTGTTATGTTCTTTGAATAGCATTTAATTTATGCTGTTTCTGTCGGGTCAAAGTTCACCCAGGTTTTTTTAACAGTACAGAGGCAAATCTCAGGACATTTAGCTGTGGTCATTTTTATCTGTGAGTTTCAATGTGCACAACTTTTTATATAAAATACAAAGGATTTAGTACTCCTGCCTTTTTTTTTAATACTTCTTTTACTGTTCTGAGTACCAGTTTACTAACTTCATCTCTACATCGAAATTAAAAATTACAAAATTATTTGCTATTCATTCTGATAACACCTACCCAAGTCACTATGAAGATTATCAGCACAGGAACAGTAGGCAAAGTTGTTTGGACATCTAGTTACGGACTCGTGATTTTAAAATGCTGAGAATGACGACCCTGCCTGATATAAACACTCTTTGAAGCCATACCTTCTCTAGGACTACTTCCTAAAAAATAGGCCATTTAGACAATCACTGGCAGAATATGAAATAGCTATCAGGAAAAACATTTCTGAAGGAAGTCACTTCATTGTTTTTATTGTCTGAAAGTGGTTTGATTCTTCCTTCATATTTGATGTTCTGCAATGTGAAATACTTGTTCAGGCCATGAGTACAAGGTATATTGTTTACTGTGAAGTGTGATATGTACATCTGCAATGAACACTGTTTATCATACTACTAATTAAGGTAACCTGAAAACATCTAAGATCTGCCATCCTCATTAGAGCTTAGCATTCAACCTATTAATCACCCCATTGGGGTCAGTGAATAAGTTAGAGTCTGTGCAGACACTTTTTGCTTTAGAGGCTGCAGCCTCTTACAGTAATTAGCTGGCATCTGTGTTTCAGCAACAAAATATTAACTTACCTTTCGATGCCTGAGAAAAAAAAAAAAAAAAGAAACCAATAAAAGGCATCCAGTAAGGAGCTAAAAGAATGTTAATTATGTTTATCACTTACTTCATGCTTAGAATAAATGGCATTAAATTATAGCAGACCATCTGGCAATCCATATGGTCTCCTGCAGTTCTGGTTAATTCCAGCAAATAGGTCAAGCACAGCATTCACCCTGTTAGGAAAGCACTAGGCAGAGGTGACAATTCTGATAAATCAAAACGATATGAAACTCCTTTTCCCTCTCAGTCTGGCACAATATGCACCTACATCCTGTTTTTTGTTGTGTTTTGAGGGGTTGGTTTGTTTGTTTTCTTAAAGCTCTCTCTTCCTCCTTCCCCCACCCCTCAAACCCATCTCCTGAATCTTTTTTAGAGTTTACTAAAAAGCCATCCCAAAAAGCAAGATGTGATATGATCAAGGTTACAATCCTCTACTGTTCAGCCCGTGCTTGATAAAAGCATCCTCTGGAGAAGAGCAGTAGTTCAGTCTCCATGGTAACTCCTCCTTCTGCCTCTCTTGAGCAGAGACTGTCAATTGCATTAAATTAAGGGTGATGTTTTGTGATGGATTCCTACACCCAAGGGACTGAGATTGAGACCACCAGACTTTTGTTACTGGAGGACAGAAGCTGGGATAAAATGGAATTAGCTGAGTTATACTGACAGGACAGGCTGTATTTCTGTACGTGTGCAAGCACATACGTTTATAAAATGCATGTCCATGTATGTATTCACATATATATGAACTATATATGTATCCATATACTTATAGAGCCATATTTCTGCTCTAACACATGCAAACAGCAAGGAACTAAAGAAAAAGATAAATACATTTGACCTCAAATTTTCTTAGTTCATTCTTCTCTTTTTCAAAACTTTACCTCTCGCTTTGTGCAGCATTAACAACCAAAGGTGATTAGGGAGCCTCTTATCAGAGCTCTATCTGTTTCCAGTAAAAATGTTTTCATTGTTTTCAGTGTAGATTTGATGGGAGCCATAGTGGCAGCTATGAAAGCCATGTGACAAGTCTGGTGATTTCAGACAGAGCTGACCTTGAGTTTTAGATTTCCTCAGGGAAAAAGCAGTTTGTTTACTCACTAGGCTTTAACTCTTTTTCTGTCATTTTTTCAAGGACAATTTCCAAGGACAACTCCCAAGTTTGGGGGTTTTGTTTCTTTTGTTTGGTTGTGGTTTTTTCCCCAAAAAGAACTTTTTGGGTATGACACTGGGTTAAGATCAGCTTGAGAGCTGATAAATTCTTCAAGCCATACTCAGCTGTGAAATGTGGGACAGTTTTGCTGGTCTAAAGTTCAGAAAACAAAAAAGATTCATTTAAATTCTGGATGATATTTCTAAGTAAATAATTTAAAAAGCATCTTTAGACCCCTTTTGAAGAAAGATGCTAAGTGTATGTAGTAGGCATTACAATTTTTCAAAACACATAATTAAAAATTGAATCATTTATTCTCTTTTTCTTTCTTCTGTATTGCTTAAGTTACTCAAGTTTGAAGTCAAGTATTTCCAAGCAGTAGCAAACCCTTAAAGGATTTTTTCATGTGGCAGCACAAAAGCAACCTATAGACAAGTCCTCATTTTGACTTTGTCAAATGTTAATTTGGAAAATAACATATCATATGGTATGTTCAAAATATTTGTGATTTTATCTCAGTGGGTGTTTTGGTGATATTGCTGCGAAGATGAAATGGTGCGCACAGTGGAGATGACAGTTGTGAAATCCATGTAACACAAACAACAGATGGTTATGGATTTTTACTTTTGGACAGGACCTGGTTTCCTACACTTTTCTTCCTCCCTGGTAACGTTTTCTAATTTTGGTTTTACAAATACTGGCAAGAGGAATTCAGTGTCCATGGATAAGGAGGTTGAGAAGCTTTCTTGAATCAACTTATCTCCTTTGTTGTCAGACAAATGTTTTTCCCATCAGAATATGCAAAGTGTTGAATTTTAATAACCTCCTTTAGAGTGTCCTTGAAAGGAGAACTTACCAACTTTCTGAATGCCTCATGGGTATAAGGGAATACTTCACATTTAGCCTAAAATATATGTAAAACATTGATGTCAAGTTAATTTCAGACTCACAGATAAAGAAAAAGGAGTCATAATGAGGTTTCACAAGAATAGAGCATTTTGAAACTTACTAGCAAATGGAGATGAGTACAAAAAAGAGGTACCAAGACTAACAAAAATATTATAAATTTATATTAGTTCAGTTTTTAAAAAATAAGATCTGAATGCTAAAGCCTCTGAAGGGTAATACAGATAGGTCTCATATTTCTTGAAAGGCTTTGAGTTTCAGTAAAACTGGACCTTGTAGGGCAGTGTTCTGCAGTAGCAATGGCTGTTTTAAACAGACGCCTTCCTGGATGTTTAGAAAACACTGTCAAAAATGATCAGGGTAAGAAAAATGAAAAAAAAACCAAACAGATCTGTTGTAGATGGTTTTAAACATTTTTTTTCAAACAGATTTGTTATCCTACGTACTGGAACAAACTGGTTTTTCAGTCTACAACTTGTTACATTTGGCTGAACAGTTAAGGTCTAATTGCTAAATACCCAGTGCCTTTTGGGGATCCTATTTTGTCAAGTTTTCATGAAACACAGGTTTTGCTGGAATCTACTGAGACATACTCAGGAAGCCAGTCTCAAAGTTAAAGACATGCTTACACTGAGAGAAATAAGGGGGTTTTTGTCTTTTATTGTATGCTTATGTTAATTTTGAGTAATTGTCAGAAAGACATTATATGACATAGAGTTCCCACAGTGCTTCTACCAACATCTTTTGGTATTCTAACCATAGGTTATTAGTAATGGTTTGATGCATATAATGACTTGGGGGACGTGGTTTAGTGGTGAACACAGTGGTGCTTAGTTAGTGGTTGTATTCAATGATCTTAGAGGTCTTTTCCAACCTTAACGATTCTATGATTCTATGATTCTATAGAAATATTTAATTAACTTGAGCTCTTTACTAAAACAGGTCTCATTTACAACAAGTAGGCAATGTGGATTACATAATAAACAATAATTACTCACACTTTTCCTTTGTAAGGCTTTGTATTTGTCTTGATCTTAATTTGGTTTTATAGCCAGGGATTTCTGTAAGTAACCAATTTTGACAGATTTTTTTATTTGCAAAAATTATTCTTTTTTAACTCCCTCTGAGTTTCAAGTAATAGGTCAAAGTCTAACAATAATAAATAATGTGCATCTAAGGGGCTAAAACTTTCAGTTTGTTTAAGAAAGGTATCAAGGGACAAACTTACGCCTTTGATATGTTCATTGGGCTTGTAAAACTTAGACGAAAGAATGCTTATTTTGTGTGTACTACTAATATTGGATGAGTTCCCATATAGTTTTCCACTGGATCATACAATGATTGTGTTCATAATGTGTGTCGGGCAATTCAAAGGTAATGAAACAATAGTGTAGTGCAACTGGGAATCATGAGATATTTAAGCAGATACCAGAGAAGAACTGCGGGGAAGGAAAAGTCTGTGTATACCATTGTAGTCACCCAGCACTTCAAATGAAATAATAAACCCAGCACTTTACAAAGAACTTATTATAGAATTTCAGTGGTCCATTGTTTTGGAATGTCTAAGAACTATTCCCTTGTTTATTTTGAAGGGTATATTCAAGGGAAACAAAACTGTACTGATATGTTTAGAAGGTATTCTAAGCCAGTATCAAATGGCAACAGCTGAGACTTACTGTGATTCATAAAGATATGTAGTTCTGTAGTCATTAACAGAGGTAAGTGGGCCAGGAACTTAGTGACAGGTTTATGCTGATGGCAGAGGAACAACAGAAATCAAAGAATTAGGTAGTTTTAGAATGTCTTTTATGATTATGTTAAACATTCTTTTAACTGATTAACTGATTTTGAAGATTTTTGCAGAGATCAAATGGCACGTATTTCAATGTATATACCATATGAAGAGTTTTTGAAGAGTCAGAACCTTTTCATCTAAGAGTGTAATTCTATTAAGATTCTGCATTGTCAAAGAGCACAAACAAATGCGGCTTTACTAGCTAATATATGTTTTGTTGGTGCATACAAGCAAAAGAAAAACTTAACTTTCTTTTCCACAAATTTTGATATGTGTTTTTTTTCATTGTCAAGAAACAGTTAAGTATTTTCACTGCAGTTCTACCTGGTTTTTGTTTGGGTGAATATCTACTATGACTAGACATCCAAATGAAAGAATGTGATTAAAACAGGAGATTGTACTGTGAAATAAGACATTGATTTCCTCATACAGTTCAAACACTTCTTGTAACACTTTCCCACTGATGACAGGAACTTGTGCCCTGTTTGCTTTTCTATGTGTAATGCTTTGAAACAGTTGCCATTAAGTGCTTTAACTTTTAGAAAACTTTGAAGGAATTAGTGGTATTACTACAGCTTTTTAGCAATAGTAGCTGGAGATTATATGAAGAGGATTTATGTGTTATAGTCTTCCTCAGCATAAGCACCTACATCTGATTCAGTTGTCTAGACATCTTCTGTTGTCAGTCAGTAAAAATGGGAATTTCTAATTCATCCCTTCCTAAGTTAAATGTCCAAAACAGATCAAATGAATCATGTTTGAAAGACTTCTCTTGTCTTTCGAGTGCTAAAGGAATCCAGAGGAAAAGTTCTAATGTCCATTTTGCACACATCTGAGATGATGACACCTTACATGATTGTTGCCCTATACTAATACATTATATTTTGCTACCTAGAGACCTTAAAATATAAGAATGTTCTTGTTAGAGACATGCACCCATGGTTAGTGATTTTCAGCTTGTTATGTCTTTAAACTTTTTGTATGTTGCGTGGGTTATAATTCTCCCCTGTTTCAGTGACACTGACTCAGTTGTGCTACTTTTAATACTATTAAAAATATTTGGTTATTTTAAGATTACTTTTTAGCTAGTAAATCTTCTCTCATCTTGAAATGACTTTCCTCATACTCACAATTCCTTTTCTTCCTTCACCAGCTAAGAAAAAAAACACAACTGGGAGAATAACTAGTTTGTCTAATAGTTGGCCAGGTTTACATTCATTTGTAGCTGATTTTAAGCTGATAGAAATCTATGGATCTGTTGTATTTTCTTCTATTCTGTCAATGATTTGAAAGTTGAATATAGTTCCATCTCTTTTATAACAAGATCTCCAAATACTTCTCTATCAGTACAAGCTTGCAGCACCAATTTTGTCATGATACAAACCTTACTCACTGCTCTCCTATGGAGGAATCCTTTCCTTTTCCTGGAACAGAGCTTACTTGTCTGAAATTTTTAGTTCTTTTGAAAGGATGAGCTTTTCTGTCCTACACATGCTGCTTCCAGATTTACAGGACTTCTGCAACGGCTTTCTGGATAGGACTGGCACAAGAGAAGGCAGCAGCTGTCCTATTTGGCCTTCCTTAGAAGGAGGAGTAATCTTAGGTCCTTGGAAGAAAAATTTCACTCAGAAAAGCTTCTAGAGGAGTTCTGTTCTAAATTGAATTATTGTCATATACTCAAATGGCAGAATTAATCCCCCCTTATTGTGGCATTTCTAAGCTTTAAGTGTGTTTAATTAAATTGCTGAATCTCCTGTTACTTGCCTCATCAGAATAGTTGTAATTTCCAGAACAGCAAGTAAATAAAGTGCAAGTGGTTTTACTTCTGGACTGTCTTTTCAGAAACTATTCAGTCCATAAGAAACCAAAACTCCATAACTGTTACCATGAAACATTTAATTAAGGAACTTAAGGTTTTAAAACAGCAGAGAATGAACATTTTCACTGATGATGTTATGCTCTTATCAGAGACTTGTAAAATAACTGCCTGGGACTGCATTCCAAGTATGAGCACTGGTGCTAATCCTGCAATAAATGCTTAATTTTGAATACCTTAGTGATCTTATAAGGTTCAAAATTAAATTAAATTTTTTCCCTTACCTAAAGTCAACATATAAACATTTATGTATTTATGCAAATATGTTTATCCTTAGGTGTTTGTAACGTCAAGATCTCTTGACAGTGTACCTTCAATGACTTAAGTGCTCCCAGAGGCACTCATTAAAATCTCGTTTTTATTTATATTCACCTTAAAAAGACATGATCCATTAATGATTCATGTATTTTTCCCCCCCAAAAAATCGGATACGAGCTTTGAAGATTTACAACAGTTAAGCAAAACTAATGGTATTCAATTTATTGAAGTACTCATTTGATTAAACTTTTGACTTCTTTGTTAGTAAGCTTATCTCTGCTTCATAAACAGAAAATAAAATCTAAGGACACAGTACAATTTGACCTTAAATATGAGTCCCCTAACTTCAATTTTAATTTATTGGATTCCATAGAGTCTCAGTGCCCCAAAGTGCACTGAGGAGTGGAGAATCAGGCACTGTGACTGTAAGGATTGTTCTGATTTTTCATTGAAGCAACAGACTCTGTAATGAAACACTTTCAGGTGTGACCTGAAATTGTATGATTCTCACATGAGAAGAGAATATAATCAATATTAGAGGTGGTTGTAAGAGGCTTGTGGCCCCTTACATGAATAATCACATTGGTTTAACACGTTTTTATTGTCATAGAAAGGTATAGCAAATCTCAAAAAAGACACAACAAAACCAAACCAGAAACCACTGTCTTCTGTGGACTAGACTTGCAGAAGGACTACACCTCCTAGAATGTGATGTGGCAATTCATCTCAGAATAAGGTTCAATGTGTGTTAGGTGACTAACGTGTTTTTCCAAGATGCTTTGGTTACGAAATGCAATATGGTACCTAATAGCCTTAAACAAAATGTTTGTAAATATTTTGAAAAGCTAAGAGGAAGAATTAGTTTATGGTAATGCCACATAGTTATATTTCTAATTTGTTTATTTGTATGGCAGAAGATGTTTGAGATATTCCAGAGTGACTTTTTTGAAGAGTTTTAATTTAACTGAAAATTCTGAGACTTGAAAATTTTATTTCAACTTGGGAATAAAACCCACAAAATTGGTTCATGCAGTGCTAGTTCTAATTTTCTGTATTGTTCCTTAAAAATCAAATAGCATGTCACATAATACATATGGGAGTAGTTCTCTTGTCTTTCACACAGCACCATAGTTTATACCTGTGCAAAAAGTGTGCAAGGTAACGTTTGCCATTGTGATTTAGAAGCACTTTATATTTACTTACTCAAATGTAAACAGTAGCCTGAGTGCAAAGCACTTGACCCTATGCTCAGAGAAGCAGAGCTGATGTGGCAAATGGAATTAAGACAAGAACAAATTTGTATCATGGAATTTCTTCTAGACTATTTCACTTGATATTACAAAAAATTTACCTGACAAGGTATTCAGATATACATATTGCCTAGATCAGTCAAAGTTCTAACCAATTGCTTTCCAGTAAGATGTATTATCACTTACTAAAGAAACATAGGTCTTCCTGTAGGAAGAAAGTAATCCTTTCCTCAGTAAACCTAAGTAATATTCTCCTCACAGGCACAGATTTTAAATCCTTGCAGAAGCAGGTATGTTTCACTGGATTATTTTAATATGTTCTTGCTGAAGAATGTCAACGTAACTCTTCAGATGAAAGGTGGCTTTAGGAATGCATGATATTTAGGCACAATCTGTAATACAAATAATGAGAAGCCTATATTTTAATGGGCACTAATTTATTGTTGTGAATTTATGATGCATCACAATCATTAGAAGGAACCTGCTTGACATTACTAGGGGGAGATTAAGGTTTTTACCAGTGGCAGAAACAGCACGCAGATAAACCTGCTTTTTAACACAACAGGTAAAAACCCCCACCTTGTTCAAAAGCCACACAAATACTATCTTCAAGCAAAAAGATGGGACTAGGTTACCAAGCCACTTCATGTTGCTTTTTGCAGGAGAGCTCAGATATTCCTTGTTCATGCAAGCAGACCTGATCTAGACATCCTACGCCCCCACATTTTCAGAAGATCTTGTCTATGGAGGTGTATCCTCTACTGGTACAAGGGAGAGGACTGTGTAGAGAACAGGATAAACGTTGTTTCCTCTCTAGTCCAGGCGAAACACAAAGGCCATAAAGACCTTTTCCCAAATCCTTCATAATATATTTCTTTTCCACTGCTTAAGTCCCAGGCTTCTTATACTAATTTTTCATGACTCTTTCACTCCTCACTGGGTCATAATTTATGATAATTTTTGTTGAGTCCACAGAATAAATGCCATGTGACTCTACATAGAGAATATCTGAAAATGTGAAAGACTTGTCGAGTACAGCTCTTTCTATTGTAGATGGAAATCTAAAAATGACAGTTCAATGGCAAATTCAACTCTGATGACAAAAAAGTATGTGAGTTGGATATGGGAACAGGCAAAGATAAACTGGCATCTACTCTGATATATAGATTAAAAATAGGTACCTGATTTCTCTTTCAGATTGATTGGATAGAGTTATTCGGAGACATGAATTTTGCTGTATAAGGCTAGAGAGAAACAAGGAAAATATAATGAGGAGAGAAGAAATTAGAACTCGCTATTAAATTATTGATTAATCAGTAAATATTTTCCTGAATATTATTGTTTTTAAAAGGCAGTTAAATGTGGGTTGTCTTAAGTTTAAGTAAACTGGAAAGTCATAGACTCAGAGTCATAGAGCGGTTTGGGTTAGAAGGGACCTTAAAGGTCATTTAGTTCCAACCCCCCCGAGACAGGAAGGGACACCTTCCACTATACCAGGTTGCTCAAAGCCCCGTCTAACCTGGCCTTGAACACTTCTGGGGATGGGGCATCTATTTCTCTGGGCAACCTGTGCCAGTGTCTCACCATCCTCACAGGGAAGATTTTCTTCCTAATATCTAATCTAAACCTACTCTCTTTCAGTGTGAAACCATTAGCCCATGTCGTACAACTACATGCCCTTGTAAAAAGTCTGTTTCCATCTTTCATGTAGGCTCCCTTCAGGTACTGAAAGGTCACCCTGGAGCCTTCTCTTCTCCAGGCTGAAAAATGCCAACTCTCTCAGCCTTTCCTGATACAGAAAAAGTTCCATCCCTCTAATCGTCTTCATGGCCCTGATGTTATACTGTGAACTTGTGAGACACTTTCAGAATTTGTACATTTTCACTAAGTTGTCCCCAAAGTTTCCGCTTCTTTAAGGGTGTAACAAAGGCTACTGCTTTAGGCACAGTTACAATAAAAAATGCAGTGAAAAATGGAAAGCGTAACGTAAGTCTTGTTACTATTTTTGATCAAGAGTATAATATTTTGATAACTTTGGGCTGTTCACTATTCTAGTTTTGACTTTTTCTTCATGTTTCTAGCCATTTAACAGTTTATATTGCTTTTAGTCTTTTTGACCTGGAAGACAATGTTACTTTACATATCATTCTATAATTTAACAGATTTTTCTCAATATAAATACATACTATTTTTTAACTTATCTGAAAACAGGAAAAAAGCCCACAAATGAACTTCCACAAAGATTCTCAGTTTTAGTTGAAAACTAAATGTAGTTTGGAAAATACTGGGAAAAGGCAAATTCTGTGTCTGGTATTATCCCATTAATATGCTACCATTGTCTGCATTTATACTCTAAATAGGTGCCAAAAACTAATGAGAATGCTTAGTTCCCATTTTATATGATATTCTTTGAAACATAAATAAATTCCCTTCACCCTTCTGGTTCCTTTACCCTTTTTCTTCTTCTTGCTCCTTCCTCTTCCCCTTTCCCTCTTTCTTCCCATTCCCTCAGCATTTATTATATTGTTAAAAAGAACCGTGTCTTGTTGATACCACCTAAGGAGTCTTTCCACTGTGCTTTTTGCAACTGGACTTGTCTGTCTCACATTGGCCTTTGTAGCCAACAGCGTGCTTGTAGCAAATGTGGGTAGAGCCCTTCTCAAATCTTCATTCGCGAAGCCTAGACATGATGATTAAATATTAATATTATTAAATATTTACCTTACACAGTTCTTTATAAATGATCTAATTTTGGGGTTGTAAGGGAATTTGGGAAATTCCTACACTTAAGCTTCTAAATCTTAGAAAGATTTAGCCATATGTGAAAACCACCATATGTATTTGATTGGATAGTACAAATATAAAATTATAATTAAAATTATAAAATTATGTTTTAGCATTTTTTCTATAAAATAGAATTTAAGCTTAATGATACTAATGTGTTAAATGCATTCAGAAATAATCTTGTTATTGACAATGACCTAAATATGATGACTTCTCAGGACGCTTCCAAGTTATAAATTCATCTAGATTTATACTTCTCATCACATATATTCTAAATATGTAGATGAGATTTAATGATCCACTCACGATCCATAATTCACAGTAAGTGGTCCGTGAAAACATCGTGGGTAGTAGACTGAGTATTTTCAACTTGAAGTTTAATTATACAGTGCAAAATTGAGACCAGAAAAGAACATGATAAAGGAGCAACTGGGAAGAAGCAAGTATCTTGTACTTTCTCTGAAATTACATATTATTGGCTGTAACAATATATAAGGAATAATTTCTAAGCTGAGTTAGTTATAATATTATTCTGGAAGAAAACAAATACACTGTAGGATGATGTGCAGGATGAAAATGGGATATTGTATGAACATTAATGTGATGGGCAATTTGTAGAAGACAGAGAAATCCAAATGACAGTACTAATCTTAACTGAAATTGGCTGAATTTTTCACAGCGAATGCATTATCTAAAAAATGTACTGATTTGAGTTGCAGAGAATATACCCAACATTCATAAGAACTGCTAAATAGCCTGAGCAAGGTCTTCCGAAGTATTTTCTGTGACTTTTTTGCTCTCTACAATTCTGCTAGGCTTCCAAATGACAAAGTATTATTCTGCTTCCAGGAAAAGTATCTAGAGATAATTTTAAGTAGGGGTATACAAATAGTGAATGAGAATAGGGAATAATAAATAGGAAGTGGTGAGTAACGAACATTTATGAATATTGTGTTCACATATGTATACACGGATTTTCAGAAAAGACAATCATTCCTCAAAGAGAAAGAAATTAAGAAGGAAAACCTTTGTAACTATCTAATAACATAGTCAAGGAAAATGTCTATGAAGAATTAAAAAAAACTGTTTGGGTTTTTTTTGTAGGGTTTTTGGGAGGGGGTTGTTTTGCCCTTTTTTTGTTTGGTTGGGGTTTTTTTTGTTTTGTTTTTTTTTAGTTCCCAACAATTATCTCTGAGATTAACAACATATCCCTTATTTTCAAGTTACTATAATGGTAATTGTGACAGTAGATACTGTAATCTCTCTTTCTTTTCAGTTTTATGATCTGCAGAAAATTGTGTCCCCTTTGTAAGAGCGGAATATACAGAACGTGTTTAGCAGTCTAGTTCATACATATTTAGCAATGTAAAGACAAATTTGATAGCTAAAAATTGTAATCTGCTATGGCAAGGCACAAAGTACTAAACACGAAGTGTTCAGTTACAATTTTTCAAGTTCCTCGGAACTGAAAGAGTTAGTTCAGAAGGTTTCAGGTGAAAAATACTTACAAATGGGATAAGTACCTTCTATTATCCCAGAAAAAAAACCCTCTCATTTTTGTCATTAGGAGCCCAACAACCAAACGAGGAAAAGTGTTGGGGTTTTTTTTATTTTTATGGATGTGTTTGTGTGAATATGTAGCCTCCATGTCTGGGTAAAGCAGTTTTTTAGTAAGATTATTTTTGAGACAGAAAAACTATTAGATAGAAATATTGGATAGCTATGAGTGAACCTCAGGTTTCTGATTAGTACTAATTTCTCATTGTTCCCTGAAAGTAGACATACTAGGATTTATTTTAATATTTTCAGAAATGTGATGCTTCTTTCAATACATGTGCTAAAACACAGATATTACCAAATGGAGCTAAACCTTTCCCTTGCAACCATTCACAGAGAAAGAAGGAGCAGCCACTGATGAATGGATAACACTTCAGAGATGAGACCTGTGAAAGAAAATCACTACACATTTTCATGAGCAATTTGAGTTATGCGTCATTAAATTCCTGCTGAATCCCTGAAAGGGATGCAAATTTAATTTATTATTAATACCTTGTATATTCTATACTGCTATAGGTAATTACATTTATTAATATTTATATATCAGTATTATTATCTTTACTGTATTTCTAAGGGAGAAAAGTCAGGAAGTCCTTGTTTGGTCTTCCATTTGAAGAAGTAACTTTTAATGGCGCAGGTTGTGAATTCCACAGTAATATTACTTAAGTGAAATCCCAAGCACATTTTTTGAGGTTTTTGATTCCTGCAAGCCTGTGAAGTCCTGAGGAGTTAATTGCTGTTAAATACTAAGCTTTAAAATTAATTGGTTTTTATTCTGAAGAAAAATTTCATTCATTCTTCCCAGCACTTCATATTTGCTACTGAATTTTCTAATGTTTATATTGATATACTACATGCTCAAGTTACAAGCTGATTGCTTTGGTTTTCTGTGAAGAAAAGAACATTTTTGTGAGAAGATAATTTGCAATGAAATATCATGTGCTGATGCTATTTTCATCTATCCCAATTACAGAGGCTTGCAGATCTTTTTTTGAAAAATATGTGCCTGGTGTTACAATATATCTATTTATATACAACTCTCTTATAAGTGCTTTAGTTCCATCTCATCACTAGCTTGTTCCCTCCTTTCTTCTTTCTTGTTTGTCACCTTTTTCTAGATTGAAAGACTACTTTTTGCAAATATCTATGCACAGGCATCACTTTACTCGGTAATACTGAAGGTAACAGGAAAATGAATAAAAGGAGAGTTAAAAAATGCTGAAATATTTTGCTGCATCTAATTCCCATTCACAGCTTTTTTAGTCGGTGATCATATATGCTTCTGAAATCTGCTGAGTTTTCAGCAGCTCATAGAACTAGACAAATTTCCTATTAAATATGATGAAGTTTGATATTGCTCATTTCAAAAGAAAGGTCGTAATTTCCTTAAAGTCTTCTGTGTTGTGATCAAGTGTTTTAGCCTTTCATGAAAAAAATTCTGCAGCAGAGCATGCAAAACATAATTAATACAAAGCATTGATACGTATCCATGAAAATAATAATCAGCTTGGCTACTCCTTGATTAAAAACTGGGCATTTTTCCAACTTTTTAAAATTCATAGATATAGAGTAATTTGCTAACTTGAAGATGTTTTCTAAATTACATGGCCCATAATTCCATACACATTCGCACCCTAGCAAACAAGGAAAAAAACCTGTAAGCTAAACAACAGCTTTAATCAAAATACGTACTACCCTTGGTTCATGTCTCTGAGGTATCACTGGAAAACAAACATAAAATACCAAGGCAGATCAGAGATCTGTAGTTCCTCCATAAAAGCAATACATTTAGAGCAAGTTCCAACACCACTGATTGCTCATTTTGTTTCTTCTGAACATTTCAGGAAAAAGACAGCTTATATCTGCAGTCAGACATATGTTTTTCTGACTTAAACACATCAGTTCAAAATTATCAAAGGTAACTTTTTTGGGAGGAGGAACCATGAAGAATTACTATGTTTCATATAAACGTCCTAAGGACTAGCTGAAGGTCAAATTAATCTTCATTAGAGATCAAGCATAAAAACTTGAAAGACTTCAAGGCTCCTTCAGGACACAAGTGAGAATGTGAGCATTCAGGGTAATGACACTGAGGAAATGTAGTTAAGAAGTGGTGAGCAAAATGTGATGGATGTAACTGCGTCCTCCCTGGCAGGTTGTACTTTCAGCTGCTGAGCTATCCTAACTCATAGTGTAGGAACCCATTTCTGTTTGGTGGTATTTATTGCAAGAGCATTTTCTTTCTCTTTGCTTTCTGTCAAGGTTATTATATTATCCAGGTTTATGGAATCAGAGCAGCTAGTTGTAAATGTTATATGAAATGGAAAAAAAAAATTCTGCCAAATGCACAGAGGAACTACAGAGAAAGCTTTCCAACAATTGTTGAACTATGTTACTTTCATTGATGTTACACAAACACATAGGATATGTCAGAAATGCAAGTTACCATTCCCAGAAACATGATAAATAATCTAACATAAAAATAGGTGCATGACATTTTAAAATTTTCAAATTTATTGATATTATTTTTATAATTTTTTTCTGTCTGCCTTCTCTAAAGCCTGCCCAAGAGTACTGAAAGAATTTAGCCAAAGGTTTTTGAACTAGAGATAAGACTGTCATGGAATGCTTAGTAATTTGACTTAGTCCTGCTTGAGAAAAACAGCATGTTTTGAAGGTTTTTTCCAGCTTAATGAACAGGTTTTAAACATGTTCAGAATCAATTTTGAGTTGCCTTTCCTCTGAATGCCAAAGATAGCAGTCCAATAGCAGTACTAAGTATTTACTTAAAGCCGTTGCAGTTGAATGAGTTTTTGCAAGTGGACTTCATATTTTGTAAATAAAAAATAAGAAAAAAAGAAAAAAAAGGGAAAGAGAAAAAGAAAGAGAAAGTTGAACTGATCTTAGTAAATAGCTGATACTAATATTAATTCTTGGAGCACCTTGGGTTTTTCCAGGCTTGTAGGAAACAGAAATAAAAAATAGAACTGGGATGGAAAGATATCTGCATTGACTTTGCAAAGCAGATGTCTGAAAATGTGTTTAAATCACTTGACTTGACAGGATGGAATCTACAATGTAGCATTAGTGCGATTTGAAATAGTATATTGCATTTATTTTCAACTTCTTTCAGCTACTCCATTTAAATAAATGTCGTATTGTTCAGACTGAGTCATGTTGCTTTGGCTCGATGACGCTGTGAACACTGTAATGACATTGTCAATATATATTTAAAAAATTAGCGTTTTATCATGAAAGTTCATCTCTAGTTCTATACTAAAATTAATGCAGGTGTAAAAATAAAACCCATAAATGCACTTGCAATATGCGAAACAAATTACAGAATGATCTTTAATTATATCACTGCATTACAGCAATGAGAAATCATACTAGGACAAATGGAACAGATCCTCTTGGAAGCTGTGCTAAGGTACATGAAGGACAGGGAGGTTATTTGAGACAGCCATCATGGCTTTGCCAAGGGCAAGGCCTGCCTGACTAATCTGTTGGCCTTCTATTATGGAGTGACCATATCAGTGGACAAGGGAAGGGTTACAGATGTAGTTTATCTGGACTTCTGTAAAGCCTTTGACTTGGTACCCTCCAACATCCTTCTCTCTAAATTGGAGAGAGATGGACTTGATGACTGGACTGTTAGATGGATAAGAAAGTGGTTGGACAGTCACATCCAGAGGGTAGTGGTCAATGGCTCAGAGTCATGATGGGCTAGGTGATGTTTAAGGTCCCTTCCAACCCGTGCCATTCTATGACTCTATGATTGTTTGATCTAGTTCCAACCCCACTGCCATAGACAGGGACACCTCCCACTAGACCAGGTTGCTCAAAGCCCCATCCAGCCTGGCCTTGAACACTCGCAGGATGGGGCATACACAGCTTCTCTGGGCAACTCTTTCCAGTGCCTCACCACCCTCACAAGGACGATTTTCTTCCTGGTATCTAATCTAAACCTTCTGTCTCTCAGTTTGAAGCCATTCCCCCTTGTCCTATCGCTACAGGCCCTTGCAAAAACTTTTTCCCCATCTTTCTTGTAGGCTCCTTCCAGGTACTGTAAGGCCATAATTAGGTCATCCCAAAGCCTTCTCTTTTCTAGGCCAAACAATCTCAATTCTTTTAGCCTTTCCTCATAGCAGAGGTGCTCCATCCTTCTAATCATCTTGAGATCCCTTCCAACCTAGGAAATTCTATGATTCTGCGAAGTAAATTAAACACTAAAACGTAGATTATATGCTTCTAAAGAAACTTTAATTCCTACAATGAATATACGTATAAATTAGATCCAAAGATGACCTCATTATGGATGTAAAAGACAATGATGACAGTTTGATACTGCTTGTATCCAATTGCTGCTATTATAACCATTCTGACTAGTTATTATACATTTTTTCATCCCTCAGAGAAAGTATTGACTATTTATGGGAGAACTGTCTAAAGTATTTTTTTTTTTCATTTTGGTAAGAAAAACATTGATGAAAAAGAAAAGGCAGCAAGAATTCAAGTGTCCTAGATTCTATTATAGTTGCTGTCTTATTCCTTCTCACAGCCTGGTCATTTGCCTGAAACGGAAAGATATAAAACAAAAATACAGCTGGGAGAGTGTTAACATATTATGATAATGGTCTTAAATTTGGTTTACGGAGTGTATAATCTTTTGTGGCTGATGGTTTGTAGGTGTTAAGGGAGAGATCAGAATAAATATTCTTGTGGGTCTGCTGACTTAACATCTGTTACTTCAGGCTTCGGGAAAGTAGATTCCAAGATCCAGCAGTGCTTCAGTACATTAATATGCATTAATGTATAGCAAGATTTTGGCAGTGTTAGAGTATATAAACAGCTTAATCTTCCTTTAGCTAAGAAGAAAAAATATGAGAGAAATATAGACCCATGTTGGCATGCGAGTATTGCTTAAATAATTGTAGAAGATATTACATGTGAAATGAAATTTGTACATGGCTATAAAATATATGATGGCAAGCAAACAGCTGGAATGTATGTAGATTTGTCTATGTAAAGGTATGAATATGCAGTGTTTTATAAGATTCCAAAACCAAGTGTATGCACAGATGTCAGAAGAAAATTTTCAACCTACTTATCAGATTGAAAGGGTCCCTAGATAATTTAGGGACCTTAAACTAACTTTATGGCTTATGGAACAATTAATATTCCCCATATGCACAAATTTTAAATAAAAAAACTGGAATACACATAAAGAAAACTTCAAATTAAGTGGAGCTGTGGTGGTAAATACACATAACTAACTTAAGGAAAACATCTCAAAGAGAGTATTATGTTTAAAGGAATTTTCAATTCATCATACAGTCCAGATTTAGGTCATTTGGTAGTACAGAGTCAGACTGCTTTGCCTTTCCTCTTGTGGCTTCATCAACTGCCTACCTAAATTAATAAATCCATATTTGAACTCAGCTATCAGGTCTTGTAGGTGAAGCTAACATTGCCTACTTTGATCTGAAGATCTGTAACTGGCCTGGTGGTCCTGGCCTAACTGCCACAGTGAAGATAGGCAGAGATGCAGTTTTCTTGTTCCTGATAAGGAACTGTCTGCACAATTATTTCCCTTAAAGGAGAGGGGAACTTAACATTTCTAGACAACCCTCAGAAAATGCAACCAACCAAACACTAAAAACAAATTTCTTCCCTAAACCCCTAAACAAACAAGACTGCCTCATTTTCCTGCAAGTCAGGAGAAAAAAGGAAGGGTTGATGGAACTGTATTAAAATATATTAATGTTATAGTCAGTGCTCCCTTGGAGAGAATATTAGAGAAGAACTTTGATTATGGTTGGAAAACTTTTGTCAGTACATGCTGTCTTTTTGATTCATAATTTTATTTAAAATGCTAAAAATATAGCAATAGTGCTCAACAATCTTTTCTAATGTCATTCTTCTCTTTTCAACACTTGATATCTGTGTGTGGTTTTACATCATCTTTTTCATTTGCTCTCACAGCTTTCTTTCTGGCTTTTCATGCTGTCTTTGTTTAATGGGAAAACAAACAGACTGCTAACAAGTCTATCTACATCATACCTGAAGTATTTGTGTACGGGTACAATTCCAAATCCTGTCTGTAGTGAATGAATTTAGAAATAGTATGGTCAATTATTTCCCTGCTATGATACCTCTTTCCTGTGGAGTATTTACAGGACAATGGACACTTCGTGAACAATCCATATGACCAGCTCTGAGGAGCAGTAGGCCTCACTTGACATAACTTTGGAGGTTATTAAAAGAATAGTTTATAGTTGCAAGTTGTGTGAAACTGTGTGTTTATAGTTGCAAGTTATGGGAAAACTGTGTGTATGTGACCAATAAAGAGAAAGGTGGAAAGTCCCCTGGAAAGTCCCTAAGGCGGATTGGAAGGAGGGACTTTGGGCGGCGCAAATGACGTCAGGAGGCGTGGACAGGGCATCGGGACCAATGAACTAAAGGCATGAAGCGCGTGCACGGACTGAGCTATCCAATCGCTTTGTTGTAATCACGTACTCGGAAGGAGCTGACTGTATAAAAGCTAACTCATTTAAATAATAAACTGAACATCGTTTGATCATATTGATTGTCTGTGCGTTGTTTCTGAACTCCTGCCACCGCACTTTCCTACATTTTTCTGTCTTATCAAAGGAACATTTTAAGTAAGACTACAGCAAGGCAACATTTATTGCAACGGTAATTCGAGAGAAGGTTGGAATGTTAACAAACATTAAACAAATGTTTCATTTTCAATTTTGTAAATATTTCCATATCATCACAGGAAGAAGAGCTTGGAAATAATTTTTAAAATAATTTTTTAAATCATTATTTTGATATCTTTTAAGTGAAATACTGTTATTGTGTTTAGCAATAACAACAATTAAATATTTTTTTTAATTGCCTTAGGTTTATTTTCAAAATTATAAATATTGTTTGATATTAGGTTGAAACTTTTTGCAAAGAGTTCCACTTAAAAGGGTCTTTCTTTGACTCATGGAAAATATTTATGTGGTTTATGTATTTCAAACAGGCTTTCTTTCTAATTCAAACATGAGCCAAACCACTGATTTTCCAAACATAGCTCTATAAAAAAAAAAAAATTGTAACTGAAGTTATGCTTTAGCATAGTTATGAGAGCACAATTTTATTACGACAGAAGAAGTAAACGTGATACATTTGGGATGTGCTTACAGTGTAACTTCTCTGTCCTTCATATTTCACTGCTTTCTCCATATGACCTCAAAGGGAAAAGCCTACCTTGTCACCATTGTGCTCAGTGGTTCCCCCCAAATGGAAGTAAAGAAATGTTAGATATGTCATCATATAAGCTGTTGGTTACATGTTTTAGTGCTTCGTGTTTTAAAGTCTTTTAATAAATCCCTGGAGTATTGTCTATTTGGTGGTCCATTCCATGCTGAGGATGTTTAAGTCTGTTGATTTCAATATATGGTTATGCTTCAGCTGCAGTTCAGTGAGCAGCTGAGACCATCTCCTATGCTTCTGTCTGTGAGATGAGTCCTAATGCCTTAAGTCTGAGAATACTTTACCTTCTCAGTAAAATAGACACCCTGTTTATCCTCTATGCCCCACTTACCTTGAACTGGGCAGGAAAATAGATTGCGTTTACTGGTGACAAGCTGAGTGTACTGGCCAGTGACTGTGCTGCTTGGACAGGAAGCCTATAGGACCTTCCCTCGACTCCTTGGCACCCAAGCTATTTAGTGAATGCACAAACTAAGATCTAAACATCACTCAAATCTTTGCTTTCTAATCCAGTTAATTTCAAGTTGACCTCTGTATTCACAGAGCTATTAGAAAACACTGGCAGGCCCAGGGCAACTCTATTGTAGAAGCTTTTTTGCATAAGGAAGTAAGCTAAAACTTGATCATTTGGCACATCCTTAAAGCTTCTGTTGTTGATATTCAGGTAGTACTTAACATTTGCTGTCTGTCCATGGTAATACTCTAATACATTTAAGGTAATTCAAAGAGTGGAGTCTATAATAACATGATGCCTGTGAAAGCACACTTTTAAACTTGGCTGGATTTGGCTTTTTCAAAACATGGAGTTTCTGGCATTTATTCCTTTAGATATTTTTTTAAAAATAGTACTGTTAGCAGTACTGTTGCTAGTGCATGATTTGCAGTGAAATCAGCTGCAGAGCATGGCATTCCACTTTATACCATGTGCCTACTTTATCTTAAGTTTGAAACGCATTGGTTTTATATTGGGTTGGTTTGGATTTTTTTTTCCTTTTTTTGAATTGGGTAAGTTTAGTTATTGCAAAAGTAAGACTATTTGTAATGGTTTATGTCAAATATAGTGCTGTCAGATGCTATGGAAATTTACCTTAAGAGCCTTGACAACCTCTTAATCTTGATATGTAGCACACCATCTATTCTAGTCATGGTCATTTAAAAAACATATAATGCATGTCATGCTAAATTGCACAGTAGATGTTTGTTTAGTATGGATGCAATTACACCATAAACTGAATTGCAATTAAAACTGAAAAATAGACCTGTAGCAATATTTTCAAAGTTTATAGGTCTTTATACTAAACCACATTTTAGATTTTCCCAAACAACTTATAGTCATCTTACTGCCTGTTAACACTCCCCTCTTGATGAGGTAAGGGAAAATGGGCCGCAGGGTCCTGGGATTTACATTCTGATTTGACAAGCTTTAAGTTTTAAGCTTATGTATGGTTCTAAGTAGGGACATGCTGCAGTATTAAGGGCAGGTTTTAGTTTGCTGTGCCTGGAGATTCATTCCTCCTGCTCTGTGAATTGTTTTGATACCTGTCTCATACTTGAAATTCTTCCATCCTTGCACTTTCAAAACTTCCACTGACCAATCTCAGTATTGATTACTCATTAACTGTAACAATCCTTCTTGGTTGTTTGATATCTTTAATCTTTTTGTCCGTCTCCATAATTAATCAATATTTATATTGTCATGGAGACAATATATCCGCATCCAGGGTCATGCATCTGCAAATTCACAGAGTATGTTTGTAAGACAGACTGGTATAGAAACAGCTTAACGCTTTCCCAGATCGAAGAGGAAAGCATTTCAACATATTGTAAATACAAAGACATGTATGACAGAGTTACCTCTTACCTGTCATTGCATTTTCTTTCTACCAACAGGTCCCATAAGCAGCATTTTGGTGAATAAGTATGGTAGCCGGCCTGTGATGATAGCAGGTGGTATCCTGTGTTCATTTGGAATGATTGCAAGCTCTTTCTGCAATAGTGTCCTTGAACTATATATATGTATTGGTGTGGTTGGAGGTAAGACTCCTGTTTAAAAGGTTATATTATATGTTGTTATATTATATGTTGTTATATTACATTACATATATTACTATATAAAATTATTTCTAATAATTTTCTACCAATGAGCCTTACTGATCAAGAATCCTCTGTGTACAGAGGCAACCCAAGAAGGTAGCAAGATCTGTTAATTTCAGCTACCTGAACTATCTAATCCTTTAAATTAGCTGGTAGGCTGTTAAATTATTTCTTTTGATAATTCAGAAGCAACTCATGAATTTATTCAGTCAATGATGTATGTATGGACTGTTCCACACTGCACTATAATAATGGTATAAAAATTGATTAGCTTGTGACAACACTTATTACAGTCATTTGTGTACAATTTCACATTCCTTCTTCTAGCTTTCTATCATGTTGCACTGCAAGCAGGTTGAGAGATGCTAGTAGAATTTTAGTAAAATTGTGAAAGCTTGTACCACTTTTCTTTAGGTTTGTACATACATATAGTCTTTCAGAAAAGTATAAACTTTCAGTGCAATACTTTTCTGTTTAAAAGCTGCCCAGTGTAATAATGAAATTATTCATAGTCATCTATCTGAGGCCTAGATATTGCCTAAAGCAATGAACTAAAGTTATCGCAATGCCAGTGAATTAAATAACCTCCTTTTCAGAAGTTGTGGGTTTTTTTTAAATTCCCTTCACAGAATAAGGAAGGTGAGGCAAAAAAAAGACAGGTAATAAATGAATGTATATTACATAAGAATATGTATTGTTATGAATTGTATATTCAAGCTCATCTTTCTTTATGTTAGGACTAAAAGAGTCCTTCTTTACTTAGTGATTAATTCTTAAATTTCTTATTTTTGATATCCTAAACTCAGGGCCACTGAAAGAATAAAGTCAGAGTCCAGGAATGGGCCATCAGAGAAGAAAACTTCAGTGCCATCAAGCAGATGCAAAGCTACTTATATCTTATTGCCCAGATGTCTTTATAGAGAGAGAAGACCTAGAGGTTCAGCTTAGGGTTCAGCTTATACATTCAGCTGATGTGGATGGGTGATCTGATCCGATGTGTGTCCTCTGTAACTCTTCCACTATTAGTGATGACATGGGGAACGGGAGCTGAATATGCTCTACAATAATTTGCTATTTTAAGCTCCAGTTTAGTAGACAACTTGGATCTTAATTAGGGTTGGAAATAAAAAAATAGGAGATTTATGCATTTAAATACACCCTGCATTCATTATAGCTGAGGCGACATTTAATAACTTTGATAAAATGAGCCAAGAGAGTATTGCATTATAGCTTAGCAAATATAAATGTGATGAGTCAAGGCATTGGTAACCATAATTCCTCTCAGTGTGATTGCCCTGACTCTATCATTGCTGAAACACATCAATTTTGGCTTTTAATGCAGAGCTACAGGGGGGAATGGACAAAATGGACAAAATTTCACCATGACACAGTCTTGACATTAACACACGTAGACGGCAATGAAACTGTATTTCATCCTCTGATGCTAGTTGGTTTTTATCTTTATTGAGAATCACTGGATTAGATAGTGGTCATTTTAAAAATAACTTGAAAGAGGTGCAATATGTTTTTCAATGCATGACCTGCAATAATATTGTCTTTTATGTGTCATTTAGGTCTGGGTTTAGCATTCAACTTACAGCCTGCCTTAACCATGATTGGCAAGTATTTCTATAAGAAGCGTCCCATTGCTAATGGATTGGCCATGGCTGGAAGTCCAGTGTTTCTGAGCACATTGGCACCTCTCAATCAATTCCTCTTTAATGCTTTTGGCTGGAAAGGAAGCTTTCTTATTCTGGGAGGACTTCTTTTGAACTGCTGCGTGGCTGGGTCGCTTATGAGACCTGTTGGACCGAAAAAAGTCCCGACTGTGAAAAAAGATGTTGAAAAAGGCACAGGAGATTCTGCCTTGCACAAAAACAACAAGAAGTCTTGTTGGCAAACTATGAATAAGTATCTAGATCTGTCCCTCTTCAAACACAGAGGGTTTCTGATCTATTTGTCAGGAAATGTCATTATGTTTATTGGTTTCTTTGCTCCAATAGTGTTTTTGGCTCCTTATGCCAAGCACAAGGGAATTGATGAATATTCTGCTGCTTTTTTGCTATCTATCTTAGCCTTTGTAGACATGTTTGCTAGGCCTTCAATGGGACTCGTGGCAAACTCCAGGTTTATCCGGCCAAAGATTCAGTATTTTTTTAGTTTTGCTGTCTTGTACAATGGGGTCTGTCATATCTTGTGCCCTCTGGCAAAAAATTACACTGGCTTGGTGATATATGCTGTATTTTTTGGGTTTGCATTTGGAATGGTTAGCAGCGTTCTTTTTGAGACATTGATGGACCTCGTTGGGGCTGCCAGATTTTCCAGTGCGGTTGGACTTGTCACCATTGTGGAATGTTGTCCTGTGCTTATAGGCCCTCCTCTAGGAGGTAAGAATCTATTTCTTTCCATTTTTTCAGACATTACAGCATAATCTTGCAATTTAACATTGAATAAATATAAACATTGTTCTTAACGTTGTTTAATGTTTTTGCTATGACTAGAAGTGTACTGTAGCAGCAGTATCTTTGGGCTTTGCAGCTGCAGGTTCACATGAGAATCTAAAGGCATTTATTGTGTGCATTTGCAAAAAATAGATTAAGACCGTATCTCTACTGGCCCATAAATCCATGTGGTAAATATATGTTTTCCTGGTAGCACACAGAGCTAGTTTTGCAACCTTGAGTTACATATATTCATCTCAAATTTGCTCTTTGACAATGAAGTTCTTACTCTCTTGAATTGATTCTGTTTTTGTGAAGATCTCACAGAGTGGCTTATAAATTCTCCAACCTAGTGACAGCTCAAGGAGCAATCTCTTACACTCGCTTAAACAATTTTAGTTTGTCTACACAGAGAGGATTGACAATCCAGAGAGAAGAAACTAGCAGGGGGGTGTCAGAAGAACAGGGGCATCCCCAGTAGCCTAGGCAGGGTGCATGCATGGTGGGATTCCATCATGGTGCCATGGAGCGTTGCGCCCTAGCATGATTACACACCACAACTCTGCTCACATTCAGTTCTTTCACATGTTTCTGTAGCCAATGCATAAGGCAATTCAGAATGTGAACTGACTGAAAGATGGCAATGTTACCAACTTCTCTCTTTCAAGTGTAAGGGGAGCTTGGAGAGAGCCTAGGTGTATAGCTTAGACTACATTCATAACTTCTTGGCTTCTTGCAGCAAAAATGATGAAATCTTATGTAAAATATTTTCTATTTGCTAGCTTTTTAGTCAGTATTTAGTAATGCTGCTAGTAAGCTTTATAATTTTAAGGTCTCTGATGATATAAGAAACTAAAAAATAGACGCTTGAATCTTGTTGAGAAGCATTGGTGTGTATCTTGGTGTGTGTGTTGCAGTGTAAACCTAACAATATGAGAATACAAAGATAGTGAGATTGCCAACTTTGTGAACATATACTATACCCACATAAACACTGCCTCAGAAGTCAGCAAGATTATGTGTGCCTAAAACAATTTCTGCATATCGAAGTGTTTTAGATTACTGTCAGTATTTCTGTGAAAATAGCATTGTTGTGTGCAATTGTAAATATGCCAAAACAATTCCACTCATTTCAGTAAAATAATATTTGTACAAGTAAATTTTTAATACTTCTCAAGGCATTCCATATTTTTATCATCATTTAGCATACAAATTCATAAAAGTTGAACAAAATACATTTTTCTCACACAGACTCTTCCTATGCCACCTAGTGGGGGGTCTGAGCCTGTGACCTCTGGAGTGCAGCCTTTTCAGTCAGGTTCTGAAATCAGTGTTAACTCTAAAGATATTAAATCTAATATTTATGGAGTAATAGCTTACACAACTATTTTTTTCAGTATATTAGCTTTTCAGGAGTTTTGAAAAACATTTGATTGTGCTATAGTTTTATGAATAATTGATTTAACTTGTTAAATAGAGACAACAAAAGGAATGAACACATGGAAAGGCTAAGTTCCAGTTTTGACTAGTTCATAGCCTTTAAAATATTATGCAGAAGTAATGCCAATTCATAATTTAATTTTTAAACGTCAGTTTTATGAGACTGCTCATCAATAAAAATCAGCAAATTGCACTATTTACACTAATAAGTGAATTGTACACTTGCAGTGCTATTTTGAGTTTTTCCTAATACTAGGTTTGTGGAAAAAAAAAAAGTCTAGAATAATTTAATGACTTCTAAATTTGTATCCGGTGAATAGACTAGCATTATGTCTTCAACACAGTAAAAGCCTCTAAATACATACTAAATTGAAGTGTGAAGGTTATCCTGAGAATTTCAGTTATAGTGTAGCAGAGTTCAGAGCTAAATACTTGGATATGTACAAATGTTGATTTGGGAATTGTGAAAATTTAGAAGGAATGGCTGACAAATGGAAAGAACTGTTATAATTTATTTTCCTTGCCATGACCAAGTTAATCACAGAGGTGTGAGCGTAATTTTTATGTACAGGCCTCATAGTTTAAAACTCATCAGTTAAGCATGATGGCTGAAGGGAGAAGTCTTTCTCTTTCAGCAGTCACAGGAAAGTAAACTTGAAAAGCAGGCATTTGATGCACAGACAGCAGCCTAAGAAGGCCCATACCTCTTCATCCTATTGTGTGTATACAGCCTCAGTGAGTACTAGGCATTCCAAAACAATAGAACAATTAGAACATGAATAAAATGAAAGACTGAAAATAAAAGAGCTAAAAAACTGTCTGTCATTATTCATTAAGCTTTACTTACATTGTTCTTCAATATTCTATAATTGTTAGTGACTCCAATGACAATTGCTAGCTTCACTAATACAGGTTTTGTTATAGTTCCACTGTCTATGTTAGAAAATTTTAACATGTTGAAAATACTTTTCTGCTCCTACTTCAAAACCAAGGAATATATAGATATTTCTCCAAGAGAAGGATGTGGATTGTATTTGGCATCCTAGTCTAAATACTCTTTCTTGTCTTTGTATTTCAGGTTGGTTAGTAGATGTTACTGGTGAATATCAGTACATGTATTTTGTCTGCGGAGTGATTGTGACTGTGGCCAGTATCTGGTTGTTCATTGGCAATGCCATCAACTACAGGCTTTTGGCAAAAGAAAAGAAACTAGAAGATGAGAAGCAAAAAGCTCAGAAGAATGCTGACTCAAAGGAAGTGGAACCATTAACAAATAACGAGAATGAAGATGCTTCCAGCAGAGCCGACAAAGCTCTTGATGATCCCTCAGAAAGAGAAACCAATATTTAATCTGCATTATAGCTCAGAAGGCAATATTTATGACTTCCATTAGGAATCAAGACACAGGCCAAGTTTTGTGGTAATAATGATCAGTCACAATATTGGATGGGAACAGATTTTTGCCCTATGGCAAAACTCTAAGTTAAATTTCTATCTACAGTTTATTTATTTCAGCAATACAAAATTAAGATTACAGAGGTAGTGATTCCATGCAAAGGAATCCATCAGACTTAGACTCTGGACAATCAAGAGTCAGGTAAACTAGACTATAAAGCCTTCCAATGAAAAACATTTTTGTTTCAAATGTATATCTACTACAAAAGTATCTTCTACTCTTATTTGGGAAGGTACTTGCATTCATCCTGAAAGTATGGTTAAAGTCAGTTGAAATAATCTGCCCAAACTCTACTTACCACTAGTACTAAAGAGAATATAAGTTCAAAGATTTGTTTCAAAAGAGGCAGAGTACCTGACTGAAAGCACACAGAAACTCTTTTCGTATTTTGTATTCCCACTAGATAAAAAATACATTTCTGTATAAACAATTATAATGTGGATGTAAAAGTTAGGGGTAGAAGATGAACAACTAGTGGGCACCATCTCTAAAATACAATAAACAGCTGATTTATAATATATTCCAGAAGTAGTTTCCTCCTGTGATAGCTGACTACATTGTACTTCAACATACGCATTTGAACACAAAGTACATTCAGATCTCACTAATTCAAACTAAGCTAAAATCTGCCTGTACATAAAAGATTTAAACCCAAGATTTGCATTGCTAACAAGTGTGGCAATTAGTTTGATTATGCATTCCTATGTGGCTGAATGATCTGGATCAGACTGTGAAGCCTTTTTCCTAAAGGGACTAGATTCAGAATCTGCTGAAGTTAAAAGGATACTAACCCTTGGCTTTTGTGGCCCAAATCAGTTTTGTTGCAATGACTTCAAAGTAAATGCTTGGCTTTATTGGCAAGTCACTAGTTATTTGATGGTTATTTCCTGAGAGGAGATTTAAGGTCTAACTTCAGGTCTTTGCAGATAGGTATCTTCATACCAGTTCTCACTTCCCTTTCGCATGAATTTAGTGAAAAGCTGCTGCTTTTTTTTTGTAATGCTACTTTGAGCAAAAATGCTGCAAGGCACCTTGACAATGCCAGTCTAGAAGTTTTGTGCAGGAAGCTTTGTCTGGAAGCTTTGACATATCAGTTTTGTGCAGAATATTTAGTCTTGTGTGTACAATTTCACGCAGACACTCATATAAATTAAAATGTACACAATTGTCCTCCTCCTTTAGACAAAAGAAAGCATAAGTCTACAGTTTTACCTTACAGAAATCATTTAGCATTGCATTTGAAAGATAAAAGTGCAAGCTTCTGAAGGTAATAAATGAAAATATTTCTGTTGTATTTCTTGGTAAGGAAAAGTGCTATTCGTTTTGGAGAGATGCATATAAATGCCTCAGAAATTGTGAAAATTAAGGATCTGATTGATAAAACATTTATGCACTGTTTATGCAGGATAAACTTACATTGAATTCCAGGAAAAGAATATCATTCCTTTTAGCCCTCTTCTAAATCTCAAAAAGTTGGAAATATAGTGCACAGCTGTGGTAAACACACTTTAAAGTGCCAATAGCAAAAGAAAAAAATTATTAGTAAAATTTAGCAGAGTGCTTTTAGGAAGTTATTTCTTAATATTATTAATATTATTATGTTCAATATGATTATTTTAATTTTTCTTCTAAAAATTTTGGTTGTGCTTATTTCAGTTTTTCTGGGTTAGCCTCTCATATACTATGATGTTCCACAGTAGTGCTGAACTTTTTAATTATCTCAGCACTGTTTTGGGGGAGAAGCATAATGAATCTACTCTCAGCATGGTACGGAAGTTAATACCTACTTTTTACCTAATTATATTCAGGAAAACCAGACATCTCCAATGAGTTCTGTAGTTTTACAGAAGCATCAGCAGCAAAATATATGCATTTCAGAATTTTGGGAGAAAATATGTTTTGGATGTTCAGATTTGAGCAGTGTTCTGTGTAAAGGAGAATGATTTAGTCCCAGTAAAAGTATAGTTCTTCTCCCAGCCCCCAGCTTCAGAGAGGAAATAAATACATTGCATCTGCTAGCACCCCATGAGATGGAAGCATTGCTCTCTTTTTTGACTATACAAACATACTGAGTGCATTCCAGGACCTGTGGAGACCCTGTGTGCCCATAGCCAGAGGGTGAAGAGGACTCTCATAGACACTAAGCTTTCATACAGTGAGGAATATCGGTTATAAATACTGGATTGCAAAAGAAGAACAGAAATTTTAGCTAAAGCGTAGTCATCAGGAACATCAGTCTGCTCTTACAGCAACTGGTAAAAAGGCAGAGATTATTTGAAAAGAGATTAATACAGAGACTGAACAAAAATGTCTGAGGCAAAATTGTAGGTGCCTATTATCTCTTTGCAAAAAACAGCATGATTAAGAATACGGGGTAGAAGGCAAGTGTCAGCTTTTGACTGAAGGCTGTTAAGTGTTGCTGTTGCTGAGTAAAAATGATGATAAAAAAGTCTCTCAGGAAATATGCAGGGAATTTGCCTGTTCTGTGCAGGATCTCAGAATACAATACAAAATGGCATAGGAAATAAGGGAAAAACAAGGTTCCTTGAGCCACAGACACACCTGACCACTAGTAACAAAAATTATGTTACTATCTCAGAGGAAATAAAAATTTCTATAAACCCTCTATGGAGATGCTGCTCTTTCATCTCTGGTAAAGTGTGGTAAAAAATAATAGGAATGAAAGAGCTACTTTACCACCACTGACCAATGTACAGTTTTTAATCCTGTAAGGCTAAATGATGCAGCAGACAACTGCATATAAAGTAGGAAGACATTTCCTTACACCTCTTTCATTACTTTTCATCTTAATACTAGCAATAGAATAAAAACCATCAGCATACTCTTGATATTACTGAATATTAAAGAAGTTAAAATCCGGAGATTAATGGAGAAAATTGGAACCATATCTATGCAAAAACTGCCTTCAATTAAAAACCTTTGTCTTCCAAATAACATGTCCTAAGGGGGCAATTGCCTCATAGTAGAGGTAGGTGATATTTCTAAAAGTAATGATAATAATAAACTGTCTTGAATCAATGATATACTGAGCAACAAAGTAGCAAAATGAGAATAACTTGCCTTCAAACCCCTGAATATCACTCTTACTTGCACTGAACTGTAATTTGTACTGTAAATCATTTCATCATTACATTTCCGCTTTTATAATTAGATCTGAGTATATACACCATCTCTCTAAATTCCCCTGGTTTCTTTTAATTACCTCACCCTCAGTCTGAACCACTGCAGGGTCAGGACTAAGAGATTCCCCTGTCCAGTGATGAAGAAATATACCACATGCATCTGTTACGCACTATAAAAATCTGTAGTCTCTCTCAATCAGTGCAAGCAAATCCTTAATTGGTCTTATTCTCATTTATACTCATGTATAGCTCATTCTTTTCTCTGCCACAATATGACTAAGCCTAATTATCCTCTTGCTCTTATTTGATCAATCCAGAAAAAATAATGCCAAATTTTAAAATTAGTAGGAAAGTGGATAACATCAAGAATATTTTTTTCCCATTTAACATCAAGGTCAAATTTCAAGTCGTTTTAGTGAACACATAGAGATACTTTTCTTTCTTTAGGTTTTTTGATACAGAACTCTCTACTAGCTGGAGGGTTCTCTATTGCCCTTTCCACTTCCCACTATTCATTTTCTCTACTGTTTCAGGAACATATAAAAATTTCACCCCTCCCACCTTTTTGCATTGAACTGTGGTTGCAATTGTTGTCAGTTCTGTATTTCCATTCATGAGTTCAAAAAAGCATCTTTTTGTATGAAATCCTGTGCATAAATAGTCAGATTACAGTGCTTTTATTTCAGGAGTGTGATTTGTGAACTGTTTTGACAGAGCTAGGGAAAATCTGCTTCACCTTAAAACAGATTTTTTAGTGATGCTGTCCTTATGAGAGGAATTTCAACTTTTACTGCTGAAATGAATGTCAGGAATTTCACTGATATTGTGATTCAAAATTCGTGTGAATGTTAATGGTCACTTTGCATATCAACATCTAGTGTGCTTAAAAACATTTGTCAATATATACATGATTTTTCCTCTTTGAGAATTCTTGTTCCTCTTGAAAGTTTCCCACTTCCACTACCCATCACATTTTTCATTTTGATGTAACACAGAGAATTTGGACCAGGAATGTAGTGACTTATCTTTAATGCTTTCTTGTAGTTGTTTTTCCTGAAATGCCACATTTGCCATGCTGCCAAATGCAATGTTTTTCACTTGCTACTTTCAGGTCAGGTTGTGGGTATTAGTGGAGAGGTATTACTGAGATACAGAATAAGCTACAGATACCACATAAAGCCAGATTTGGGGCAGCTATCAGGATTTCACTAAACAAAGCCAGTGACCACTTTTATAGATGAACATGCTGACAACACTGACAATTTTGCCTATAAAAAAACTGAATCAGGCAACTTTTGTTAGTTTCTCTATAGATGACTATTTTTCTACTCACAGAGAGGAATATAAAGGGAATTTAAAAATAATTATTTTCAGAGATGGCATATCAGTTTTAACAAGGCTGTCTGGATTTTTCTTTGGCGGGTGCACTTCTGATATTTGTGCATATGTATACATTGAAAGTTCTTGCATGTACTATCACCTTTTTAATCACAATTTGCATAAGCATTGCTATGTGATTTCAACATAGTTTGCATGTCGTAATTTTGCAGTTCAAATTTTTCTCATCATCTACCTCTTAGTTGAAGTTTGGAGACTTGCACAATCCTGGAAGAATAGAGTTGACAAAATGCACAATGGTAAAACCTGTACAGACTATTAGAAAGTCTCACAAATATTTGAAGCTGCTTACTGATCTATTTTTAAGGCAGTGCATATCTAAGACCAAATTCTTTGAATCAATTGACACAGCTTTATTAAGCCTAAAGACTTAACCCATACTTATGAAGTTTTTGCATCACTGACATGGTATAAAAATTCAAAGTGTGATTTAGATATCCGGAGTCTACTGACCTTTCTGTGAGATGTTGGCCTGCCTTTCTTTTTTGTTTGTTTTCTTATAATTTCTGAGTTAATGAAATTGGTAAAGTTAATACATCCAGTTTTTAAAAGTATTACAGAACACTTTGCATTTTGTATCCCTCAAAAAAATGGTTGTGTTTTTTTTTTTTTTAAATTTAGAAATAATATCAAATTTTAGCTTGTTTTTCCTTTCATGGGGCAGTTGAGGGAGATGATCACAACATACTGGGTTGGGGCCACGAATAATGATTGTTCTTCATGCGCTCTTTATAAAACCAGAGATGATTGTTTCTTCAGAGATATTCTTCAAACCATTCTTGCCTTCTAGGACCTAGTACAAAGTCCACTGAAGCCGACATAAAATACCTATCAAAGAGCTTTATCAGATGTTGGGGGTGATGTGGCTTCAGTGGAGGCTTGAGCCTTATTTTCTCCATACCAAATCTCAGGAGTATCAGCAAATGTGGAATTTGTTATAACTGGCAAATTTGCTATGCCTGCATATTCCTAACTAATCAGTCCCTAAATTAACGCACAATGTGTATTATTTTAATAGTCTGTGTATATAAATAAATTTTAAGAATCCCACCATAAACTCTGAATGTAGATTATAAAATACAGAGGACATATTTAAATAAATATCCAAATAAATATCTGTTAATCCCAAAGGAAATTATCTATTTCCTTTCAAGCCTTCTTTGAGCAGTGTATAATCATTCTTTTTCTTTCTTCTGGAGAAAATGGTTTATGTCTTTTGTGAATGTATATATAGACATATATATATAAGGGAATATATATGCAGAAGTGGTATGTGTGTATATATGTATTCCCCTATATATAAAACTCTAATTTATATATATTATATATATATAAAATATATATAATATTTTAGAGTAAGTTGCATATTGTGCCTGATAAATTCAACATATTTGTAAACAAATAAAATACTTCTACAAATGACAGAAAAATTTAAAGCTTTTCTGTAAGAGTATGTGTTATTTTTCACTTTCTGCTAGATTTATTTATAGTAGAAAATTGTTCAAAAAGCTGCAGTATTACATAACACTGATTTCCAACCATGATTCAGTTCAAAGCAGCCTAAGATCACTGAGAATTTTCATTGATGTAGGTGATAAACCCTACATTGTTGGTGAATTTAATTGTTGGGTGTTTTTGCCATGGAAATCTTAACTAAATGATCTTTGAACAGACTGCAATAGGCTGAGTTTTCATTTATTGTGGTATGTATGACCAGTTCGTACAAAGTATCAATGGACGTGATATTCTTATAACAAGTATGGAAAATGAGAATACTCTTGGGCCTACAAACAAGATCTTGTTAAATTATTATGGGAAACTCTCCAGAACACTAGTCACTAAAAACACTGATAATTTATCATACCTTTTAGAGGTTTTGGTGTTTTTATTTTGTCTGCAAGTGGGCAAGCCCATGAAAAGTCTACATGTGGCTCTCACTCTTTAAAAAAGTGCTACCTTAAAATTATTGATGGGTTTTTTAAAAGTGGTACATAAATCACTTACATAAATACCCTTCCTGCAGAGTGATATAGCTGCATTTTCCATTTATGGCCTACTAGGAAAGATCACTGTCTCTGCAGTTTATCAACAGACTTTGGTATTGCTATGCAATAATTAAACATGCAGTAGCCATTGTTGTTGTCTAATAAAATTGTTTCTTCCTTTTTGTATTTTGCAATACTGTATGGTTTTTACTTGAATATATTGGCTAGATTTTTTTTTTTGACAATCATTTATTAGCTAGAGGTGCTATTTATGTTCCAAAGAGATCTGAGTGAATGACAGCATTCTCTTTCCAGATGCCAAATTCTTTTCTTGACCTGACAAAATTAATTGTTCATAGTGTATATTAACCCTGTAAAATGCTTATGCATTGCATTTCATTGTATTTAAACACATTTTTGCTCATTAATTTCTATTCCAGACTTGTACTACTGTGTAATATGTCGAGTTTGTCCATATATATTTATGGAAAATTACAACAAAAATTGTGTATAATAAGCAATTGGGGGGGGGGGGGAGAAAAGAAAAATTAAAATAAAATTTCCATGTAAAGTTTCTGAAAGGATGTGAATGGTGTTTTCTTAGACTCCTTAATAGTCTTACACCTTCAGAGTGTGCCAATATTCCTTTTATTGATTGATTCATTATTCAAATGTAGCAAAAAATCCCTTATCCTTGCATACAGAAGCAGAACTTCAAGATTTCCTATGTAGAAAAGATACTACCAGTAGCAGAACATGCTACCAGCTACTTGCTATTCCTGATTCCACCATAACTAAGATTTAATATCATACATTACTCAAAAGCACCTTTACAATAAGGATTTTTTTCCTCATTACTTGAATTGGAATGTTTTTCTATATTCCATGTACATGCAAAAATCATTCTCCAATCACCAATACTTGTTTTGATACAGAGGAGTTTAACCATATGGCTTGAAACATTGTATGTAGACAACTCTATTTTGTAGCAGCTGTCTAAATGTTAGAAGTTCCTATGTTTTTGTCAATTGACTTAAGTTTACAATTGCTTGCCTCAGTTAGATAAGTATTTATTTACAGAAGGTGATTGGATATTTAAAATTAAGATATGAAGGAGATGTTTGAGACATTATTAGAGATACTGCCTTTGCATACTGTCTAAACACCTTTTACACAGACGCACAGTAAATTACTAGGAAACAAAGGTGTAACAGATGAGCTATTGAATAAGAAAGAAATAACTTCATCAGAGCAAATGGTTGTTATTTTCATATTTCTAGTAACTGTAAAATCTATTTTCAAAGAATTATGTCTATATCCTCTTGACATGAAAGTTTTGATTCAGCTACCAGAATATGTTTAGATTTTGTTTAAATTACCCTTGTAATATATGCATATCTCTGTGTTTTAATATTCATAAAAATACATTTTCAGGAATTATCCGGGGCAAAAAGAAAAAGTTAAAAATACATAATGGTAAAATTGTCCTTTTGGCACAACAAACAAGGTATGATATTGAACCCTGCTCAAAGACATAGACGATATCATTTTCATGCGTAAGAATATGTTGCCTCACAGAATCTGATCGCATGACTAAAATACATTGTTAGGAAATAAATACTGAATTCAGAAAAATCATTCCTCTTCCTGAAGTTTTTTATTTTGATAGTGTAGTGGCAAGACAGGTGGAGACTTCAGTCTGTAGTTTGTCTCTAAGATCAGCTGTTACTGTTTTCCCACATATGGTATTTTATTCTACTAATGAGCCCTTTTAGCTCTGCAGGTTATCCCGTGTTCAGTAAAGAGGTTACATTTGCCACTGCAGCTCAACATAAATAACTTCAACAGTTTTATTTCTCTGACCAGGAGTTAAAAGCATTACCATTCAATAAAGTTCTTAATCCATAACATGCAGTCGACCCTTAACTTGTGTGGGATCTGTGCTCCAACTGGTTCCCTCTAAGTCTATGGGACTTGATGGGTGTAATCTGAGAATACTCAAAGAGCTGGCTGAAGTCATCATGAAACCTCTATCAATGATTTTCGAACCATTTTGGGAATATTAAGAGGACCCAGTTGACTGGAAGCTGGCAAATAACTGCATTTGCCATAATATATTATGCTTTTCTTCATTTTCTTATATTGAGATAAGACATTGCCCTAGAGATCAGAGATGCTAAGTTTATTTTTTTAAATATAGAAGTCTGAATCATAAATCAAAGAAAATTAAATGCTATACATAGTGCATTAACAAGAGACACATAATTGGTGATTGTCATTCACTGGTCAAAAAAGTAGTTCAGTTTTCATTGGATGACTTCTAATTACCAGTGCCTGGTGACACCAAGATGTAAGTCCATCCCATAACATAACAAATATTTGGTTAAAATATATCCACTCTGTTGAACAACTTTTTTTCTCATAGAAACTTCTTACAGGATCCTACTGTATAATGTAATGATGTTCCACCTCAAGACTCATATGTGAAAATATGATTCTGTTCTTTCTTTACTAGCATGAGACCTCCATCTTGCTGTCTTTTCTGTACAAAGGAACTCTTGACCTAATCTGCGGTTCCACTATTTTTTCTCACAAAATATAAAAATAGATCATACACCTGGACAAAATACAAAACCACTGAGACAGATTGATATTTTAAGGACATTTTACCCACTTTTTGTCCTTTAGCACAGATGGATCTTAAAACATCTGGAACTGTACTGTCTTAAATTCAGTTTAAAATTTTAGAATTGCAGATTTCATATATTATTTGCAAATTACCTCAAATCAATATTTCAAATTAGTATATCAGAATGAAAAATAATTTTTCAAAACTAATATTAATCCTAGATGACTTTCTTTTTAGGATTTTGTCAAAATTTGGAGTAATGGGCTGGAAGGTAATTACTTCCCCTCTTTCATATGTTCTTCTCCTCCTAACTTTTTCACTGATACTGATCATACAAAAAGTACATATCAAGTATAATAATATATTTTAGCTACTAGACTTGGATCTTCTTCTAAAAAAATACACCTAAACAACAACAGAAAAGGTAAAAAAAGAATTATTTTCCAACCATTTGGAAAAAGAAAACCCCTCAGACCTTATGTGATAAAAAGCATCTCTGAGAAATTTTTTGGAAATGGCAAAGTCTCCATAAAGAAAATATTAATCCAAATGCTTGCCTGCAGGAGATACTGCTCAGCATTTAAAGATATCATCCTAAAATCTTGCACATATTATTTCAATTAAAGAGAGAAATAGGTGTTAATATCTGGAAATTGTCAATTTTAATTTGAGTGCTTTTAAGCAGTAGTATCTATGCAAGGGTTTCTTTTGTTTTGTAAAAAAAAACGCCAAAAAACTATGAATTTTCTTTGTTTTGATATGTCTCTTTTCTTTTCCCGAATTTAATTATATTTTTTTCAGCTGGAAATTGTGTAACTTTATTTAATCAAGCAATATATATTTTCTCTATAAAATTGTGACAGCAGAATAGTTTGGGTGCTTTCGACATCGACTATCTAGAGTCCCAAACAATTCTTATGGCTGTTCCTCTTCCTACTTCCCTTCATATCATTTTTCATAAACCAGAAATGTGTGCAATCTATTTCGACACTTTAATGTCTATGGATTTTGAATGGAAAATTTGCTAATGCCACTTTCCTTGTTTTTTAATTTAAGAAATGTAGAAGTTCATCAGAACAATCTGTTTTGGTTTTGTTGTCCTCATCAAAGCTCATGGACACCTACAAACAGTATGAGCATTTAACTAAACTTTTATATGGCATTGAATTCACGGCGCAAAAGTAATGTGAAATATTTAGTAAAAATGTGTTATTTGAACATCTTAAAACTCTCAAAAGTTTCTTTTAAAATAAGTTTAAAAGTAACACTAAAAGAAAACATTTGTTTTATATGATCTCATTCAGATATCCCTAACTTGTTTGTGCTTGTATTTTCCACAAAATAAATATTTTCAGAAATGGTCCTCTAGAACCCTAAAGCTGTATCTAGGTACCAAAAAAATGGCAACATTTTCTGAAATATCACAGATGTATCAGTTTTCACTGACAAAGAGTTTATGTTGGAAGAGCAGTGATTCATTTTGCCAACCATCATTATATATTTTGATTAATAACTGCAATTCCAGTTTGGCCTGAATGATAAATGAGTAACAGTTAGGCACTATAATTATTCAGTTCAATCACTGAACTGAATAATTGGGGGAAAATGGTTGAGGTTGAAATGCAGGGGGGTTTTTCTCTTCACAGAAAAAGTGCTTATTTGCTTTAATTACAAAAGAAAGCTTTTCGATTTCATTTTGAACCTTCTAAATGGAAATAAAGAGAGAATTGGATATGATTTATAAAACAACAGGATTTGGCAATGATCACATGATTCATCAGACATAGAGACAGATTCTGTTCTTTCTTCTACCTGGCATGAATGAACCCATGATTCCCTCTTCTAAAGCTGCTGGAGATTCAGGACAGAGTTGCTATCCTGCTGATGATTTTTATTGCTGCAGAGATTAGCAATCCTTTGTTCCAGTTCTCATGCTGACACTCTACCACCTGGACTATATGTCTTTGAACAGCAAATACTTGATGCAAATTGAAGGAACAACAATAAAAGAAATTTCTAATACCTGCACACCAGAAAAATCCTATGGAATTGTGTTTGGGGTATATCACCACAAATGCATTGGTTTGAAAAGATACAATACTCATGGCTTTTGAAAGACTGAAAAAAAGTATATTAGCATTAATAATCTCCAATTTCTTTTTACTCATGTCCATTTTACTAATGTCCAGTGCAAATAAAAAGGGGTTTTTTGGGTATTAATAAAATCCATACTCAGCTGTTCTGTGTTTACATTGACACTGGACTTGTTGTATTTGTTTGAGGTACAGTCTGAGTTGATTGAAAATTACTTCCTCATAGAACTTGATATTTTTCTTCTCATCCTCAAACCCAGAGGGGTAAAAGTTTGGTCTGGATACAAAAAGTAACTGAAAATGGGAAATAATGCCCCAAAGTAGCAATTATTTTCCAAGAGAATTAATCTTTCTGGCAATGTTATTCCCACAAGTAACAGTGTCATTAAATGATCTTAATTCTAGGTTCCACTCAAGTTTATTAAAGCAAGATTTTCTCTTAAAATTAATCAAGTGAAAAGATAGTAAAAACTCATTCTTAAATTCTGCATTTGCAACACCAGCAGCAACAACCTGGAGAGTCAGTGCATCTGGCAAAGGGTTGCAAGTGGGCTGTTAAGTATATAGTCCCAGGTGCTCAAAAGTGTGACATACCTAATTGCCCCCCAGAATTTGACATTAACAGGAGTTTGCAGCCAGAGGACTGCTTTAAGTTCTGCACTTGGTGGAGGGCATCAACAACAAGCATGAAACACCCTGGAACCATTTACAACTCCATTTTGTGTATCAGTTAATAACTTGTTCCCACATCTCTGTCCTCAGACTCAGCAATGTGTTTTCTGTTTATTAAAGCAACAGTCATTGAGAGGCCTTCTCAATAACCTTTCTCTCACCTTCCTCCAAGTGCAGACCAAACGGCTGACTGTAAAGCCTGGAGTGGAAATTGCTTGCTTCACACTTTTTGCACATTCTCCAGAATACAGTTAAGCATCCACAATACACAACAACTAAGCAATGCCTTGCGTCAGTGTTGCAAGGTGCTCAGGTCAGTGCCTTGTCTCACTGGGTTGCATCAAGCAGTATCTGTTCTGATGACAAAAGTTTTAGGATGAGCAGTTTGTGTGATTCTTTCTCTTCTATTTGTAAGCTTCAGTGTGCAGGAACATAATGCATGGGGAAAAGGTTTTAAATTTGTGGAATTATCTTTCTGATAGATTTCGCCAAAAACCTGAAGATACTCACATGAATTAATCGAAAAGCTTTGTGAATAGATTTTTGCACTTGAGGGTGCCTGTCCTCAGGAGGGTTTGTCTGCCAAGAAATTTTCAGTTACTTTATTGAAAAATACATTCTTGGCCAAATTTTTTTGACCATAGTATGTGACTGTGAAAATTCTTAGAAATCACATGCTGGAAGTACCTTAAGGCGGTTTGAAGGAACACATAAAACCCTTTAAATATGAGAAAATTCAAGAAGAACACATATATGTCTCTATTCTACTCCTAAAAAACTTTTCTCTTTTGATATAGATTTTATAGGAAATCTTATAATATTTAGAAAGTTGTCCCTTTAAAATAGAGTCACAGTATAAACAAAAAGAAAATGCAAGATAACTGGATTTTGTTTCACAACTGTAGTATGGATTATTTTAGGAAATTTCCAAGCAACTTTCTGGAACTGATTTCTCTCTGTTTTCCTACATTTTTGAGTATATGAGGACTTGTGCCTAGACACTTCTGTAAAAAAAGGTGAAACCTATGAATTTAAGGGATAATATCACTGATTACTCATATTTTTATGTTCTCAGAACACATACTCTGTTTCTTGTCACTTTCAAGCACTCGAAGGACCACTTCCCCTGATACAGAATTGCAGGCAATGAGTTCTCAGCACGAGGTTGTTAGCATCCCTCAGAAAAGAGTACCACGCCACTACTCACTTTCTAACACCTCTGGCCTAGAAAGAACTTCATAGTTCAGCCAAATTCAAAGAAACTTACAGGCATTTCTCTATTACTCTGCTTTTTTCTAAGTGAGTTTTATTACCATAGGAAAGAATAGATACAGACATTTCTAACAGTGCTAATGGAATAGATGCTAAGGAACATATTATGCTCTCTGAAGCTAAAAATATAAATCAAGCACTGGTTTCAGGAACATCATCTAATCTGTCATCTGACTCACAGTCACCATATGTCCTTCTCTACTATGAAAACAAGTATCTGTGAATCCATCTGGTTACCCCTACATTGAACCAGTTGGTTAAAATTATGCAGTTTTGTGGACCTGCAGAGGGTGTGCAGGAAAGGAAAGGTCCATGCAGCCTCCTACTCCCTTGAGCATTCCTAGCTGCTGTGCTGAAACACAGACAACTGCTTTTTGTCACTAATGGTTGAAGAGAAGGCCATATGCTGCTAAACCTTTTCCATCTTTTCGTCCATTTCACCAGATAGGGCATGCTCTCTCATTGTATGTTTCCCCAGAATTTGTATCTCCCGGGCGTGTCCCAGCTTGTTCACTTCCCTGCTCCCCTGATTCTCTGCTGATTGGCCGGAGAAGCTGCAGAGAGGAGACAGCCCCCATTCGCCCTTTCCTTCCCCGGTTCCTCCCCCTTTTGCCCTCGTCCCTATCCTGGTTTGTCCCCCCGCTTGTCTGTCTCATGCTCCGTCCCATGTTCTGGCCCTTTCTCCTCCTGAGCTGATAAAAACCCGTGTGCACGTTGGAATACAGGATTCTATCGGCACCCTACCTTGTGTCCTGGACCCGTGCTGTGCCACGGCCCCCCCATCCCCCCCTTCGGACCGCGGCAGACAGTGCCCTCTCAGGATAGGGAAGTAAGCTTTAGATTCTATAGCACAAATAAAAGGAGAAGGGAGAAAGGAAACAATGAGTGCAATCCTCAAAGGACATGATCAGCTCTGTTTGTTTCTTGGTTAATGTCTCGTTTATGAAGTTCAAAGTGTAGCAGTCTCTTTGCTCTCTTTGCTTCAGTTAACAATAGTGTTTCTGAAACTTTTTATGTACTAATGAAGATCACTTTTAGCCTCCTGCCTTCAGTTGCAATACATGACAGAGACTTACAGGTGCCTGCATAGTTTGTGCCTGCTGTGATGAAATTCTGAATGGCGCTTTCTATTTAAAATATTATTTCCATTACATTATAGAAGAGTTGAAATGAACAGATCTTTAAGAAGGTCTGTGGGCTTCTACAGTTAACCTTTTAATATAACACAAGAATGACCATGCCTATTCTGATGTTCATCTAAATCATTGGATTTACCTAATTTCTGAATACATATGAAAACACAGAGTCTTCATGGAGCTCTACAAATTTCAGACTTATCCAACTGGTTTTTTGTTTGATTACAACCTGATTTAAATGAGTTGGTGATTCTCAGCTGGAGATGTCAGGAGCAGCTTTGAAACTACCAGGCATATATTTCATTGGGTAAATCTTACCATTGAAATCTATCACCTGTTATGCAGGTTGCAGTTCTGGACACTGACTGTGATTGCAGTGAATTGCAATTTTAAATAAATTCCCAGGAAGATATATATGTAAGTATGTATGTATATGAGATATATATATATAATGAATACAAACAGAAAAAATATGCACATATTTTTAAAAATTGTTTTATCTCATTTATATACACATTTTATTTAATGTTCAGTAGCTTGTAAATGTCCCTAAAGACAAAAGAAAAAAATAATTTGCTTCAGAAAGCAAATACTTCTCAGAGCTATTTACTTGCTCTCTTTTACATTAAATGAAAATAGGGTTATAAAAAGAGTCAGTCAAGTTTTCACTCAGCACTAACAGAAAAAATTCTCATCCCAATCAAATAATTGAAATGTCCATTCTGAATACACCTTTTATCTCTTCACTTTCATTTTGCCTAGCATGTATGCATGAGGTTCCATAGGAATCTGCTGTACTAAGTATACAATTTCTGTGGAACTCTCCAGGTAACTTTCAGCTGAATTTCCATTTGATTAATTTCAATTTTAAAATATTAATTATTAAAAAAGTTTCATATTTCAACTTTTAAAGTTTTCCTGCTCATAGGGAACAATCCTCATTTAATTCAGGCAGTTTTTCTATATTCATAATTAACTGTCTATTTTATATTTCATCTACTTAAGTTCTTTTGTTAGGAAGATTATTAAAAAAAAGAGCATATATGAAAGTGTCAAAAACTTCATCTGCTTTCATGGATCAGTAAATGAGATCTATCCTTATAATGTGAGTCATCAAGAGAATCTTCTCAGAAGATTAAAGGATTGGCCCTGAAATGTTCTGGCAATCAAAGTCATGTAAAGTCAAAAAGCATACTTGCTGCTCTGTTCATGAAATCTGTACTTCCACAAAAGTAATGAAAGGCATCTTTGGCCTTCTCAAACTTCAAGCCTGTAGCTTAGAACTGAGCTGAGGAGAATAGAAATTTAGTTTTAACCCTTAAAAGAGTGATGCAAGTCTACCTTTAAGAAATCCAGTTGGGGCTCTACGTCTTTTAAAATAGTTTGTTGTACTCAGGTACAACAAATTCTACCCATTATAAAAATTAAAGTTCATCAAAAGCCAGGTTAATTTGGTGAAGCAACTCTTTATGCAATGATCTGAGAATTTTCAATTTTATGTCCATCTACAGCTTTCTGACCCCTTCTCTTAACTTGATGTTCTGGTGTGCTGGCAAGTACATTGCAGTAAATACCAGTGCAAAGGAAGCAGTCCTCTTTCTTTTATTTCCACAGCATTGTGGAAAATGTCACCATCATGACTCTTATCTAGCAATAACTTCTTTGCAATCCAGTGGATTATTTCTGCTAGATATTTGCATTCAGCACTGTGAGGGAAAAATAAATTGTGGACAGAATGCAAGAAATAGTTTAAAAATCACAGAATCAACTAGGTTGGAAAAAACCTCTGACGTAGGACCGAATACCTAACACCGTGTCAACCATACCATGGCACTAAGTGCCACGTCCAGTCTTTTCTTAAACACCAACAGGTACAACTTCACCACCCCTACCTGGCTACAACCTCCTTTCAGGTAATTGTAGAGTGATGAGGTCTCCCCTGAGCCTCCTCTTCTCCAGGCTAAACAACCCCAGCTCCCTCAGTCACTCCTCATAGGAATTGTGCTCCATACCCTTCACCAGCCTTGTTGCTCTTCTCTGGACCTGCTCCACCACCTTGACATCCTTCCTGAACTGAGGGGCCCAGAACTGGACACAGTACTCCAGGTGTGGCCTCACCAGCGCTGAGTACAGGGGAAGAATCACTTCCCTGGTCCTGCTGGCCACACTGTTCCTGATACAGACAAGATACTTTCGGTGAATGAATTCAAGCGGGACAGACTTTTGTCCAGGAAAAACTCTCTTGTAACTTTATTACTCCATACCTATATACAGAGTCTCTACCAACCCTGGGTCTGAGCTCTCCAGCCAGGCAGATGTTTCTTTATCTCCCCACATACCACGCATACCCGTGTGACGGCTTCCAGCCACAGAGAACAACTATGTTTCAAGCAGCTTTCCAGCTTGACCTCATTATTCTTTTCACACACGCACTAATCTTAGCTCTGGCTTGGTCAGGACCACAATATTTTTGCTTTAGTATTTTCTTTTTCTTCTTTTATCATCTGGGTGGCTGGTGTTGTCCATCCAGCCGCTCCTACAGGAGCCAGAGGCCCTGTTGGCCACCTGTGCACACTACTGGCTCATGTTCAGACAGCTGTCAATCAGAACCCCCAGGTCCCTCTCTGCTTGGCTGCTCTCCAGCCACTCTGTCCCCAGCCTGTAGTGCTGCATGGGGTTATGGTGGCCAAAGTGCAGGACCCGGCACTTGGCCTTGTTGAACCTCATATTATTGGATTCAGCCCATCTATCCAGCCTGTCCAGGTCCCTCTGCAGAGCCCTCCTACCCTCCAGCAGATTGGCAGTCCCCCCACAACTTGGTGTCATCTGCAATTTTTGCAGATGATCATTCAGATCATCGATAAAGATATTAAACAGGGCCCAACACTGATCTCTGCAGGACACTTCTAGTGACTGGCCACCAACTGGATGCAACACCATTCACCACCACTCTCTGGGCCCAGCCATCCAGCCAGTTCTTACCCCAGTGGAGAGTGCACCTGTCCAAGCCTTGGGCTGCCAGCTTTTCCGGGAGTCTCCCATGGGAGACAGTATCAAACGCTTTGCTGAAGTCCAGGTAGACTACATGCACAGCTTTCCCCTCATCCACCCAGGTGGGTCACCTGATCATGAAAAGAGATCAGATTGGTAAGGCAGGACTTGCCCCTCCTAAATCCATGCTGGCTTGGGTCTGATCCCTGGGCAGTCCTGTAGGTGCCGTACGATCTTACTCAAGATGATCTGTTCCATAACCTTACCAGGCACTGAGGTGAGGCTGACAGGCCTGTAGTTTCCCGGATCCTCCTTCCAGGCCTTCATATGGATGGGCATCACACTGGCTAACTTCCAATCATCTGGGACCTCTCCAGTTAGTCGGGACTGTTGGTAAATGATGGAGAGGGGCTTGACAAGCTCTTCTGCCAGCTCCCTCATCACCCTAGGACAGATTCCATCTGGCCCCATAGATCTGTGAGGATCTAAGTGGCTCAGCAGGTCACTAACTGCTTCCTCCTGGATTACAAGGGTGCTATTCTCTTCCCCATTCCTGTTTACTAGCTCAGGAGGCCAGTTGTCCTGAGGATGACCTGTCTTATTGTTGAAAACAGACACAAAGTTGTTAAGTACCTCAGCCTCTTCCTCCTTTTTGGTAACTATGTTCCCCTCCACATCCAATCATGAATGGAGGTTTTCCTTGCCCCGCCTTATACTATTAATATAGTTATAAAACCACTTTTTATTACTGGATTACCCTCGCAGAATTAAATGACATTCAACAGGTATATAAAAAAGCTATATCAATTGATACTTGGCCATTTGAGAAGCTCACTGTTTAAGTCATACATCATATAGAGCACTCCAAACCTGGTACTAAGAGCTGTGAATTTGTCATAAATAATTTGGGGAAAAATGAGAGGATTTGATGTGTCACATGTCTTAACTGTGGAAGTGATTGAATATATATAGAAAAAATGAACGTATGTGTTAAGTAAAAATAGGTCCAAGTAAAACTATATTCATAATACTTGATTAAGTAATGGTATTTAAGAACTCAGGTCTTTATCTGATATAAACCAACACTATTACTATAATTTTACACAGGACAAGCACAATGTATTTCTTTTAAAAAAGTGGGGTTTTTCCTACAGAATAATTACATTCAGTAGCAAGAAAAAGAGCAAAGGTTACAGCACAGGTTTTATGAAGTTTGAATAAGTCATAGCAGAAAGCATTCCAAGAAAATAAATGGAGCTCTTAGTCTCCATGAGCTCTATTATTAAATCCAACATTTTCACTAGAAATGCATTGGCTACATGACAGATCTGATGTTGTAACCCTATTAACAATAAATGGATATTTAGGCATGTATTGTGCTATTGAACTAGTTTCATACTACTTGAAAATATCTCTCTACTGGTATACTGCTTATATTTGATACCTCAGCCATTTAACAGATCAAGTCACTTGCCTCTTTGTTGTCATTAATTCTAGAGGGGGATTTCTTCTGCCCTCAAAGCTCTAAGTAAGGTAAGATTACTTAGTTTTTCGAGATGCCTATCTCTTCCTGCACTCTGTGGTTGGGGAATACCTCTCCCTCTCCTGCTCCCTCTCCCTCTCTCTCTTCTTTGCCCTGATTAATTTTCTCCCTCCAAAATTTAATTTTTCTTCACAGTGTTCAGGTTTCACTAAAAAATACAAAAAATTGTTTTCATTGATCATCAACAAAAAAAAAAATCAACTAAAGCATTATCAAAGTAAAAAGTTCATAAGATCTAATTTTTTTGAAAAGCAGTAAAATCTAGTATTATAAACCCAGTTTACCCCTAGAGTAGGGCTAGATCAGGCTGTGGTTCATAAATTTATTTTTCACAGAACCCTGATCCTGATGGTGTTTTCCAAAAAACAGTCTTTGTGAACTATTTTTACTCCCATCAGGAACGGTCTAATGTTCACCAATGTGATAACAGTAGTCTAGTCTAGGAGTATTTTTCCCTATAACATTAGCAGCAATGGAAATGATGCAGTAACCTTGCACTGTATCTATTGAAGAACATAATATTTCAACTGTTACGTTTTTCTTCTTAACTAGATTCAACACTAGAATTACTAATACAGCAGGCTGAGAGGAAGATACGATACGATATATGATATGATATGATTTTACTCCTGTTGAAATATTAAACTGAAGTCTGCTGTTTGTTAGCAAGCTTACTATTCCCCATAGCTTTATCAGAAAGGGACGGCTGTAGAGTCCTTACCTTATTACAAATAACACAATATGGAAATCAAAAATGCAGAAAGAAAAAACACTCTAAAAAATAAATCAAGATAGAATTCATTCATCACTCTTATGCAGTAAGAGAAAAATATGTACATTTTCTGAGAGTTGCTGGCTGTATCTTAGATAAACAATACATTGTTTACAGAGACAATTTCTGTTGATAAAGCCAATTAAAGCAATCACAGTTAGGAACATTTAGACCTGGACTTTGAGCTGACACTTCACTTCACTGACTATGTTTTGTTCTCTTTATGTTTTTTTAAACTCAGCAACAGATGATAGAGCTGGACAGTCAGCACCCATATTCCAGCTAGGCTGGGGATGCTAATCAGGTTCCTAACATTTTTAAAAATTAAAGTAGCTGTAATTGAGCAAATACATTGATAATCTAGAGACAAAACCATTAGCTATCCAAGGGTCAATAAATGAGAACTGCTGCATCCTGTATGTTTTGAAACTAATCTACCTAATTGGCTCATGTGCTCTCACTTCAAAAATGTACTTTTGTTTTGTGATAAAAGATGCGTAATTACTAAGGGTGAGATTGGGTCAGCCTTGACAAGGAATAGAAAGAAAACCAAAATGTCTTGGCACCCTATCTAGTCTTTTTGTCACTAAAGAAATTACTGAAATCTGTATGACTATTTCAATCTTTTCCAATTTGCAAATATTCTTCCTCCTCTCCCAGTCTTGTTGCTGTGCTTTCCTGTCACTTTTTTTTTCTTTGTTTTTCAACTTCATCTTCACAACTCTACAAATGTGTGCTGCTTTATACTTTAATATCTGAGAGTTGAAAGGACAATAATAGTAATTATTGTTTCCTCCGGATCATTGATAAGGATAAGATTCTGCTGAACCAAGTATAAGTCAATAATCAAATCTAAACTAATACAGAAATCAGCTCATATACACATCTTCAAATCATAATAAGACCTAAGGTCTTTAATTTTCTGGGGGTTTTTGCTAGTAACTAATTTTCTTTTCAGTTTATTCTTATACATCTTCTACTACAAAGCTCTTTCTACATATTCTATCCCACTGAAATTATTTTCTCAGCAGTCGATGTAGGGTGCAGAGGTACTGAGGTTATTTTTTGCTTGTTTTGTTTGCTTCTTTCCCATTTTGAATGGAGCATCATATGAGACAAATCACAGAATTCACTTAAGCCGGTTTTATGGATTTAAAGGGAATAAAAAAGCTTTTATTTTAACTTGTTTCTAATTCTTTCTCACTTGTCACTGACATATAAATGACTGTAGAGTAGGCAAGGATTGAGGGGTTAGAGAAAATAAAGCAAGGATAACTGCCATCCATGTACTGAACTCAAATCTCTATGTTAACGGTTGAAAATGTCTTTCCCATCACTAGTCTTTGATTCACTCCTCATAATTTATCCAGTTCAAAACAAAAAAAAAAAATAAATTACTCCTTATATCTCTTAAGGGAACATGTGCTTACAAAATAGAATTTGCTTTTCCTTTGTAATAATAAGAAAGAAGTAAATCTGGAATTATTACAGAATAACATGTGAATGTACTATACTGCTTATTTAAAAACAAACAAGTATTTCTAAATAACCCCTTTAGAGCTGATCTTTGTTTATGATTAGTATTAATAATGGAACACTACCTTGGATCTAGTTCTCAATAAAATCCTAAGGAACATCCCCTACACAAAAATACTTTTAGTATAAAATCCCTTTTATTAGCTAATTAGTGAATAAGAGCTCAAGAATGCAATCAGTTTATTTCTTTAATTTTAATGAACTATAGTTATAGAAAAATTGCTGCTGCTTTATGTTTCATCTTCTCTCACCTGTTAGCTCATTTTTAAGTCTATAATTTTATTTCAAGATTTTTTTTATTTTTTTTCTCTTGTAGAGTTTCTAGCTGGTTTTTTCTCTCAATCATTGTTATTGACTCTCATCAACCCTGAAACTTTTGATCTATATAATGACATACATATAATGAAATCTGAAAGCTTTTGCTTTGGATTGTTAGTAAGAAGAGAATACAGTTACAGGAAAAATCATAGCATACAGATAAATATATAAGCCAGAAGTGAAAAGTTTATCAAAATTCCTATAAATGGAAAAAGAAAACATAAGAGAAGGGAAGGTTTGGGAAGGGAAGGTTAGGGAAGGTTAGGGAAGGTTAGGGAAGGTTTGGGAAGGGAAGGTTTGGGAAGGTTTGGGAAGGTTTGGGAAGGTTTGGGAAGGGAAGGTTTGGGAAGGTTTGGGAAGGCTTGGGAAGGGAAGGTTTGGGAAGGGAAGGGAAGGTTTGGGAAGGGAAGGTTTGGGAAGGGAAGGTTTGGGAAGGGAAGGTTTGGGAAGGTTTGGGAAGGGAAGGTTTGGGAAGGTTTGGGAAGGTTTGGGAAGGGAAGGTTTGGGAAGGTTTGGGAAGGTTTGGGAAGGGAAGGTTTGGGAAGGGAAGGTTTGGGAAGGGAAGGTTTGGGAAGGTTTGGGAAGGGAAGGTTTGGGAAGGTTTGGGAAGGTTTGGGAAGGTTTGGGAAGGGAAGGTTTGGGAAGGGAAGGGAAGGGAAGGGAAGGGAAGATGCAGCAAATATTGGAAAAAAGAAATCCTAGCTAAAAATACTGTAGAAAATATCTGTTCTTATCTGACACTTTAAGGAATGGACTTATATACATAGTGGCAAAAATAATATTAGTATTTCTAGGAGCACTCTTTTCTGTCCCAGGGGGTTCCACATACACTCTCAAATATAAAATCTTGATTTACTTTGAGAAATGCAGTCTTACCTATTGCATTTAATAGGTTTGAGAAAATCACTTTCAAGACAGGAAAAGAATATTACATTTACAAACTGTATTTCTTCTTTTAAATAATCTAAGAAGACTGCATGTAAGAAGTAAGGCACAGATACATCTGTACTTGTTAGCCAACTTAATTTGTGGAGTAATAATGGAATCTCAAATCCAATAAAAACAGTCCTATATGAGACCTTTACAGATTCACATATACTTGGATTTCTCTCTGTTTGGAGGAATGGAAATAAAATGGGGATTTCATTCACCAGTCTTAGACTGCAGTAGCACAGGAATACGATGACGCTGGGGTAGCCCAATGCCCAAGTTACAGATATTGTGGGGGCTGTCCCAGGGCAGTCCCATGGGCCAGAGGACACCCAGCACTAGAAGTCAACCAAGAAACTGCCCACAGAACAGGGGTGGGAAGAAACAAGTGTGGGAATCCATGACAGAGGTTTGGGAAGGAACAAGTGTGGGAAAACAGAAGAAGAAGAGAAGACAAGGAGCCAAGGAGCCAGTCCTGTACAAGCAGGCTGTGGAATGGATGCCTGTCTGGCCGTTCCCACACCTGACTAGGGCAGTCTATCATGGCTGCTCACTAAACTCCATGTTTAGTGCATTTCCTGGATGCAGGACTCTCTATGGTGTGTGCATGTGTGCATGAGGGTGCTGAGTGTAAGTGCTGAAGTGTACTAATAGCTGGGGGTGTGTGTCTGTGGTGCCAGCACCTGCAGACACTGTGCATGCATGTTGTGTGAAAATGTGTATGTCGGTGCATGTACTGGCAGCTGGAAATCAGACTGACCACCTGTCTAGGCTGGATACTGGAAAGACAAGGGTTCTGTGCATGACTACTGAACCAACTGTGAGGTCCAAGCCAGCTACTGGAGAGGTCATGGGGTCTGGAGTTTGACAGCGAGACCCAATTGCCTCTGTGTGCATATGCACGTGGGGTGGGGGTGGGGGGTGGGGGTGGGCTGTGCACATGTGCTGGAGGCAGTGCAGGAGACACCTGAGGGGAGCGAATCTGCAGGCTCAGTTACTAGACAGACTGAGCATCTGAATCCAGGACTGGAGAATCCACAATGTGTCTGTGTGCATGTGTACCGGCCACAGGACTGTGTCTCTGGTACCTCATCAGTCCCCAGGTGCCAGCAGCTGGGCTTGTTATTGGGCAGATTGGGTGTCTGAGCCCTGGAGAAGTCCATTTTATATAACAATGCATTTCACAGTGATAGACCTTAATCCTGCTCAACCAGAGAGGGGAACAGGATGAGGCCATCGCTGCTGTCTGTGTTTGCCTGAATGCTGATCTATGTGATTGGTCATTTATGTATATATGCACATTGTATATGTGTGTTTGTGTGCAAGTGGCTGTCAAGAGTACACGCTTATCTTTACTGCCTCTTGGATTTGCAGTCATGGGGCTGTGGCAACCTCTTCTCTATCAGACTACCAGAGTTGTCAACCCCCTAACATTGCATAGTCCCAGTCTGCAATGATCAGTGATTTGACTTGCTCATTCTTGGTTTCAGAAAAATGTGTTTTAATCTGTGATGAAAATTAGGAATCTCTTTTAAGGGGTATATTGTTAGCTATGTCTTCTGTTTCTGAGAATCTTTTATGAAATTTTTTCAGTTACTCCTTAGGAATAAATTCACCATTAATAAAAACTATAGATATGCACAAGTATTCCCTGTGTAAAACATGTTCCACCTTCTCGCTACATGCTTCATGTAGATGAAAATGAAGTTTCAGTAAACTTCACAGTCATATCCTCTTGCATCCCTCACATATAGAAGACAGAGGCTGTTGATAAAGTGAAAATACACTCAACTGGTCACAACAGGTTATTAATCCAGAAATGATAAGTTATGTAGACATATTAGGTACCTGTAGCTTTGTGATATACATGAACTCATAATATTTCAACTCTTTATTTAGGAAATATATAGAGAAAAGTATATATTGTCCTACAGTAATGAGACTCAGACCATTCCAGAGTACAGGTGCAGTTTGTCCTAGAGGTATTATGTGCTTGTAACACTGAGTATGGTGATTCAGCCAAACACTAAAGACCGTTTTTGCTTAATTTTCCAGATTGAGAGAATATGAGTAAATTCCATCATGTGAGTAGAACCTCATTTTGTGCTATGGAGCATCTGCAGAATCTTCTGATTTGCATTTGTAAAATTCAGTGTTATTATGAAAAACTAAATTCCTTTAGTAAGTATTAAATACATACTTATGTGTTCTACAGCCATATTACTCTGTACTGTGATTCTGTCAGATCTAGGTAGTATGTGGAAGGAAGAAAATGTGGAGGCATTCCATCTGGATTGGAGACTGTAAGGACTTAAAGATCACATTTGCTTGTCTCAAACACCACAGAAGGTGGTACCACACTGTGGCAAATTGTGTAAAGAAGCAACTACTCATCTGCAACAACTGAAACCAGTCCCCACCCCACCCCTTCCCCTCCACCAAATATGCCTCCAAGTATACCTGGAACTTGGACTTTAGGTTAAGGCACTGGGATAAGATAAAGGTACTATTGTCCAAGTGTTATCTCAGGCCTAGGGGAAATAAACAAAGCTGGAGGAAAAGAATGTATCGCTGATAATGGACACAGAGTCCCCAAGGAAAGCAAACTCAGCAACTGTGCTGAAATCAACTCTGCCTGTGTAAAAGGTAAATCTGGCAGGGGGAGATCGTAGCTCACTTACTCAAGAAATCCACCAACTCAAAATGACTAATTAACATTAGAAGTGAGGGAATCATTTATCCAATAGAATAAGAGAAGTGTGTAGCTGAAGAGCATTAATTCCCTTGTTTGCAAAAATGTATAAATAGTGAAAATTTTGAGCAACCCACCACCAAGAAGCCTAGGGTAAAGAAGGACCAATGGGATGCCATTGTATTCACATTCAGGATTGTTAGTCAGAATTTATCTGAATTAATTGTTTTTCTGGTGGCACTGGTACAAGAAGTTTGGGTGGGTTTTTTTATTTTTTTTTTATTTTATACAGTTATCTAAAGAATTGTTAAGGAGAATGATACCTTGGTTGAGTGTTCCATGGGAAACTAGAATTCCAAGTTTTTCTTCCTAGGAAAGCTCCTTAACTTCCAGTAGAAAGACTATCTAGGAACTGAGAATGTTTTATCTCTCTCTTATGTAATTGTTGAGATGCTGAATCCTTCTCCTGTAGGCAATAGATGAGAAAAGTAATCCTATAGTTTTATTTTAAACATTTCTTGCCAAAGGGCCTCTTAGATTTTGGTCTGCCAATATTTTTTTGTTGTTTTTGTTTCAATCAACAGCAATATAATGCAAATTGCAGATGTGCTTGGGGACTTGTGCCTAGTGACATTGAAGACAGTCAGCAGTCTAACAATTAAACTTCAGTTTTTCATTCTATTTCCTGAGGAGAAGGCTATCCAGCCTACTAAAGAGTTTGTAAGAAATACAGAAATTAGAGAAATATAATATTAGAACTCTCCATTTCAATTAAGGGAAATAAATACATACTTACTACTTTGCAGGTCTAATCACTAGTGTGTGTAGACTAGGTAGTAGCAAGAACCTGTGCCTTCCATTCATGAATGCCTCATTCCTGTTAGTGTCATTAGACATGAGGAAATCTTGTCAGAGTCAACTCAATAACCTTTGGGTTATTCCTATAGCCTTTAGAATTCACTGATGCTTAGACAAAAGTCAAGTTCTAACATGTAGGTGAATGCACCATAGCCAGGTGTGCAGAAACCAGGGGAACCCTCAGATCAAAAGATATCTGCAAAAAAACTTTTACATGTAAGCAGCTGCTGTATACAGTTTAATTTCAGTGGAAATTTTAGACTTTTTAAATCACCTAATTAATCATTTTGTTCCTTTTCTATGAAGATCAATATTGTGTACACGTCCAGTAGAAATGCTGCTGTAACTACAGGATCATTTTTTCTTTTTTCGTTTCTTTTTTTTTTTTTTTTTAGATAATGACCTTGGATTGGATACATAAATTCCAATTCATCTGCTTGAAAGTTGCTCTTTAAAGGTAAAAACAAAACAAAACAAATTCTGGAATTTTCATGTTAGTGATTATGGTTTTCAATAATGCAGAAAATTGCTGCAAATATTCCCTTACTATGGTTTATAAATCAAAAGTTATTGTTAATCTCATAGAACAGTTTTTTCTTTATTGCAAAATATTTTCATGGAATTCATCCTGCATTTTTTTCACTAACTTAACTTGATGTCACAGATTGTAAAGTGTAGATAGTCAAGATCAGTGCTGAAAATTAAAACTGTCATTTTTTGTTTTAAAATTACTATTTGGTAATTAAGTGACCTGCACTTCAGAAGATGAGATACTGATGAGACCACAATAGAACAGTATGATAAAGTTTTCAACAACCTTCATACTATTAAGAGGGTGTTGCACAAGTCAGAAGTAGTGTTATTCTGTTTCTATAACTCCCTTTCCTCCTTTTTTCCTAGTTTTGTGCTTCTTCTTGAGCAAAGAACTCTTTGCATTATTTCTCCTTTGCATCAGCTCTTTGACTAGTTGGAGTAGTCAGTAAGCAAGTTTCCTTGTGTCAGCATGAGTGAAGGTATATGGAGTTCATGCTGAGCAACACCTAATCTTTCAAATTGTCTTATTATCCAGCTACATGGTTGACTTTTTGTTTGCTGAACAAACACTCTCCAGCAAAAGACCCTTGTGTGCAAAGGATACTTCTCATATTCCTCCTCCTTCTTACTCATTTTAATTGATCATTCAGTGTCTTGGAAAAATAACTTCCTTCTCCTGTTGTAACTCGTGCATTTCAGACCACTCGAGGCAGGTACACAGTGACAAAAACGGTGTTTGTACTGTGGCATGTACAAATTGCAGATAAAAATCTCTTCTTTAGATATTCTTGTGAATAAACAAAATAAGAACAAAAAGCACATGGCATAAATGGCAGTGGGATAACTATCAATCTCACAAATTAATTAGAATAATATATGTAAATCTCACAATATGCCTGCAGTTTATTACATTTCACTAACCTCATAAAGAAAAGCATTGAGTACTTGGTTCAGTTAAAAAATTTTAGGATAAATTTGGGTTATTTTGATATTTTTTCCTTCTCAGTTTATAAGTTTGTGCTACCAGAAAATTAAATGCCTGTTTTCCTGTACCCTGCATCAAGACAGAACCAGATTTTACTTCTCCTTAATTGGCTGAAGAATAATGTCTGTAAAATAATCAAATTTTCCTTGAATCAGCAGTTTTCTCAGTGTGCTTGTTGCATGAGTGAGTAGGAATTTAATGATTCCAGGCAAGTTTTTCCATTCGACAATGGAGTGGAACATTTTACATTGGCTCATATCTTGCCACAACGGTTTTTGCTGTGGAGAAAATATTGAATCCCTTTCAGGTCAGCTTCACAGAGATGATTTTTTTTTCTTTAATTCTTTTTAACATTTTTTTTATTATGGGAACTTTAAAGATTGGAAGGTGGGATGGACCACTTCTTTTCAACCTGAAATAGAGAATCTCTGCAAGAATTCCAATAGTTCCACTCCTTAGAGTTAACAGGAATTTTGAGCCTTTTAGTATTTTGAGACAATGAAAATTGAGGAATGTATTGACGTCCAAAATTATACCCACAGTCAAGCATTAGAACTTTGTGAAATGAAATATACCATTTCTAATAGCCCTATTTCAACCTCCAAAACACATATGGAATTCAGGTTTTCACCATCTGGTGATTAATTCTTGAAGATCCACTTCTGTTATTCCTGTGATTTGCCAATGCAGACAGAACTGGAGGTGATTAAGGTTCCCCAACAGATCTTAAGTGAATACTGGCCTGCGGTATTAACCCGAATGAAGATTTTTGGATGTAATGTTTCATTTTCAGATTTGGACTATTCTGCAAGTGTTTCAAATCAGAACAAGCACTGGTCTAATTAAAAAAAAAAAAAAAAAAAGAACAAAAAAGAGGAGGTTGTCACAAATCAGGGAAAACAAGATAAAAACTGCATAAACTGCACACTAAAAATTACAGCTTCTGTGGAAAACTGCCTGTTGTTTACTGGCACTATGAATTAAAAGTTTAATGCATTTTTGTGCTCCTCATTAACTGGTGTGTCACATTAAATACAGTAATTTTTATTATTTTTTTTAATGCTTTCCTGTCAGGGTGGGTGTGTGCCATCAAGAGAATGGAAAATAGGATCTGAGCCCCTATATGCTGATTAAACCAGATGGATGCTTTTCCTAGAACAGATATAATTAAGTATTAGTCACTGGGGAAGCTGCAACTCCCTGGAGTCTCTTTCTTGGAGTCAGTCCACACAAGTTGAACTGCATAGAATTTCCTGTCTGTTCGTGTCCCATGCCTGAAAGCATTAGGAAGGTTCTCAGGAGAAAAATTCAACACTACAATAGCTCCAACTCAGAGAGACACTCTTAATTTCTGTTAGGTAAATCAAATGACTGGCCTTGTGACTTAGTCTGTGTCACAGAGGTAAACACTAACAAATCATTCATATTAAGCTACTCTCCATGGATCAGAGAGCTAGGGGCAAACCTGAGAGGTTTTATGCATATGAGTAGCTCCTCTCTTCTCTTTTTGTCACATTATTAACTTGGGTCTAACACCTTGAGCTTTACAGGTACTGATAATATGCCCTTGCAAACATAAGTTGTTTCAAATGAGCAAAGTTGGAGTTTCATGCTATGTGACTAATTAGCATAAGCAATCTCTTGTCTCATAGCAACGTAGATCTGATGATGAACACCTGCCAGTCCAGATGGTGTGAGGAGGAATTTTCTAGTTTAATAGAATAAAGTACTGTTGCTGAGCTTCCTCAAACTATTATTTAACAGGAATTTTGGAAGAAGCCTGAGAAGTGATTATGGTGAAATCTTAACAAATAAGAATATCCAAAACTGTCATATTCAACTGTCATCACTTGTCAGGGCATGACTGTTGAATAATGCATGGCTGTGACATCTTTTTCTGCCTATGTGTGCTAACAATAGTATTGCATAAGCATAAACTCAAGAATACTGCAAAACCAATAAGACTTGCAAAGATGCAAAGCTTGTTCTCTCATTATAACTTTTTCTGGTATTAATTACAGTCTATAGTTCTAAAAAGTTGTATGAACAGACTTATAGAGTTTAGTAGAATTTTTTTTTAAAATTTCAAATAAGAATTTAAATATGTAAATGCCTAAGTATTGATTTAATGGAATCTTATTACTTATGGCAATAGTTCAGTTTTAGGTATGTGGAGAACTCCAAAATATATCTGTGTGCTAGAGGCATTCTTGCAGTAACCTCATAACTTTAAAGAGATTAATAAATCTTCGTGAAGACAGGATTATTATTAATTTCACTGAAAACTCTATATCATGGTACCTTCTGCATTTTAAAATTGAACACCAAATTTGACTAAAATTAACAACCTATCTTTTCTGTGGCTACATACTTTGTTTCAGCTCTACTGCTATACCTAGAAAACCGAATACCTTAGAGTATAGACAGTGGAAAATTCCTTGTGGAAATTTTATGTGCCCTATAGTTTGTCTTAGGTTAATTTATGATATTAATTATTTAATATTTATGGTTAATTTTACAGTTTGTCTTGGGTCTATTTATGATATTAATTACTTAATATTCTGCTTACTTTTAGAGTTGGTGAGACAGACTGACGATTAAAATGCTCAAGGTTAAAAAAACCCAACTTCTTAATTATTCTCTCACTTGCCTCTTCTTCTTATAAAACCATTCAATATGAAATATGAAGAACTTATTTAAAAAAACATATTTACTATGAAGTTCCAATAACAATTTTGGCAGGCACTACACATGCTAATATATTCCCCAACTGGAATTTAGTTCTACTGTTCCATGAGTCAGAAAAAAAAAACCCAAATCATTTCAGTTTTTAGTTCAAGTATTGACTTAGCAGCACTAACATTAGAGCTTTGTTTTTTCTCAGTAATCTAAAAAGAGATCCTTGAGAAAATATGCAAGGTGCATAAAGGCTTATATATCTATTTACATTCCCTTCCCTGATGGAATCAACACTAAATCATATGTAAGAACTAAAACAAGGGTATTTCACCATTCACTTACCATATACAGCAGATCTAGAGTACAATTTTAACCTCTCAACACATTCTAGAGGTGTGCTTGCTTACAGTCTTCAGCTGAGAAAGAAAAAATATATCATATAATTGGCCACTTAGGACTGGAAGAACACTATCTTCATATTATAAAGTGAAATCTATATATTCCCAAAACACCAGCAAACTACAAGGCAAAAGAAAGACCTACACTGACAAAAAGGTATATAAGAAGCTGGCATGTGTCAGGCTGCAAGAGTAATCCAAAGTATTTCTAACAGAATGTATAATGCATATTTTGTTTAAATTGCAGCAAAACTAGCCAACTTTCACTCATCAGCTTCTTAAACTACTAGAACTTACATTGGAGGATTTTGCTTAGGAATATTTCCTCTTTATTTCAATTTCTCTTTTGTCTTTACAGGAGATAGAATGAATATAAGTGTATTATTTTAAATTATTTTTTATTTCTTTTCATTTGTTTTCACAAAAAATGGAAGGTAGGATCCTATGATCCAGAAGTGGTAAGTATAAATTCAAGCCTCTGTGATACAAGATCCAAGGTACAGCTTTGTTCATTAACAAAAAATTCAAGAAATCTGATTGTTCTGTAACACACATTCTTGTTCTTCCTTAAAATAAATAAGATAAATTTAGAAAATACTGCATGTAACTCATTAATAATATTGAAAGAAAACTCACAATAGTGAGCAAATTACAAAAATGTCATTTGTAAAAATAGTCAGTTCTCTAACATCGGTTATTAAAAAAAAATATGCAGAGGCTTCAAGACTAAAGGATGGATTAAAGCAGAGATAGCATTGTACTTGTAAAGATTCTAAACAGCTGACAGGGAGGTCTGATTTCCCGCTTTCATATTGCATGTCTTGCTGCAAACTCCTTATCTCATTCTTAGACCATTTGTTGACTAAGTTCTCTCAGGTGTCATTTAAATTTTGGCCTGAAACACACAGGACAAAGAGATGACATCATCAAATTCAAGCCTGATAGATATTTCAGAAGGAATGTGTTGAAAATAACATAACTGTAATCCAAATGCTCCTTCAAACCCAAATCCTTGGAAATGGAAGAACCCTTCAGATGTGCAAGTATGTGCATGTGGGGGGTGTGTGTACATATTTATCACAACAAAAGGAAATTAAGATTAAGGGAAGAATATTCAGAAGAGGATAAGCCAGTTTATTTTGGATGGCAGATGGCATTATTTAGGCAGATAATTGTGACCACTTGCTGAGATTTGCTGACATTTCTGAGAAGATCTCCCACCTGATCATTTTTCAAGTTCTGTATCAGGTTAAAAATTGGGCTAGAATATGAACTTTCTCCTGATATGAACGAATTGACTTAATATCTAGCAATAAACCCATTTTAATAGTGTATGGGAATTCCTGTGTAAATTACTTGAGATATGTGAATATGTAAATATGTGATACTGCAATGTGTATATAAGTCAGATCTCCCAACATTGTCACTGAAAGGTGATAACCTTTCCAGTTCAGTACAACAGAGTTTAGAAATATCTTCCTCCAGGATAGTATGGGGACATCATTGTACTCCTGAGCAGTAACATAAGAACCAGGAATTATTCTATTGGGAAATTAGTCTGTCATGAATGTATTTAGGTAAATCAGAAGCTTTTTTCTTCTACTGTAATTTTTAAAATGTGTTTTTCTTTTCATCTTGACTCTTTATCGTGTGTGAACATTTTGGTGTGCTATTCATCTCAGCATTTGCTCAGTGCTTCTGTCTGCTTCCAATTCCAAGAACTGACATCTGCCTCAGCTGATCACCAGCTCTGTTTACAACTTCTCTTCAGAAATTATTTACCTTTTACTGCAGTGCCAGGATACATACAAATCCCTAGTCTCTCAAATAAAGGGAGAAAACAAATCAATTAAAAGAAAAAGAACTGAGTGCTTTCAGAGCTACTTTTAATTTCTACAGTCCTGCCTGCTCTGCTTGGGACTTGTTAATATCCATTATAAATAGAGGCAGCAAGGCAATTTGAAGTAAGAGATGAATTGCACTCTGTTAAGCTACATGAGATGTAAAGGTATGTGTCTATAGTTCTCATAGAGAAATTGTGAACCACTGATTTAAATTCTCCAGCTAATGGTCAAACCCCCAGAACAGCATGATGTACAACAGTAAGAATTCATACAGATGAGTCAGTCTAAAAACCACTGAAGTAATTCCATTCTGCATCCTGTTCCTTCCTTCTTAAATGTAGTTCTTCTGTAAACCTGGAGTCTCAGTTCTAAAACATCGTATCAGAAATTCTGTTTAATGTTTTCTGTGCTGTATGTTCCATCCTTCAATTAATCAGCAATAAGATAAACATGAAAAATAAGGTCTATTTATGTTTCAATCAACATACTCTATGTTCTTTCTTTCACAGGAGATCATAGAAGAAAATCCCAGATTAACACTCTCACGATAAACAAAAATCTACTTAGAACATTTGAAAAAGAAGTTCCAATGACATAACATAATTTATTTCATTTTATTTGAAAAAAGTTTACTAGAAGAGAAGGGGGAAAAAAACATTAAAAAATACACCTGTAAAGAAATTCAGTGTTCAATACTAGAACATGGGTGTCATGTCATACCTATTGTTCCAACTATTGTTTGTTTAAGCTCTTCCTGTACTTTGCCTAATGTTCCAGTCCCTTCTGAGACCCAGCATCAGAGTTACCTTTCAAAAGAATCAAATTAAAACATAAATTACAAGCACTGTCTCTATTAACTTGATTGAAATGTGGATGACAGCAAGAGATGTCAGGAATCTGTCATAAGAAGGTTACAGGGAAAGGCTCTGAAAATCAGGAATGCTGATCGGGTGAAATTCAAAGGCACTGAAATTGTAATTTGAAGGACAAAATCTACATTTAATCTCATATGCATATCTATGCTCTGAACTTCTTTGTTCTACAACCAAGTAAAAATTCCATGAAAGTACTGACTTGGCAGGTCTTCCAGTGCTCCCATCTCTGGTAGAACTGGAAATCCAAAGTTACTTGAGCTTTTATTTCTTTTAAGATTCTTCAGGGAGAAAAACCTCTGACAGCTGTTGAAATCTTTCAGCCAGCTATTCTGTAGTCACAAAGTAATGAAAGGATAAAAATCTTCTTTCTCTCATGGCTACCACTGTGAGATATAGATTTCTAAATAGTCCTCCTGGATTACTATTTGTATATCACTTGATATTATGAAAACACAGGTCTAGATCCACTGCATAAAGCTGTGTCAAAACTCCTCGAAATAAGTGGACCAAAGTGCTCTGACTTTTGGATTCAATCTGTATTCACTATAGATACAAGTGTAACTTTTTTCTTCATTCTCACTGATTACAGATGGATGTGTATTGCAGTCTCAGAACATCTGTCTAAGCTTGTAACTTCAAGTCTAATGATATCTGTTGGCTTAGAGACTCTTCAATGATTTATTTTGGTCCTGCTTCAGTGAGACGGCTGAACAAATTCTGGATCTGAGAAATCTTACAAGGTAGCAGGATGCACAGTCTCTTTGGTGGACTATATCCAAATTCAGTGTAAACTGTACAGATCAATTAATCATATTTGTTCTAGACCAGAGCACCTGGGCATAATCAAGCTGTATATATTAATAACCAGAAACAAGTTTTGAAATGTTCACATTAAATATCCATCAGCAGTAGTGAAGGACTGTACCCCTCATGCTGTTGGACCAATTTTCCACTATAAGCACAAAGAGTGCTTAAAAGATTAATAGGAAGTCCAGAAGTCCTTCAACCAAGGAAGAAAAAAATAGAATATTACCCATACTTTTAACAGTATGGGAGAAACCTGTTTGCAGTCACAAACCCACCTTTCAGAACTCACTTATATGAAATAAATAGTCTAAACATGCACATAGTGATTTGATTTCCAGTCACAATTCAGAAGTCAATACTGCTTAAGAAAATATATTTTCTTCTACAAAGTATTCATACCTAAACTGTGCATGTGCAACTATTCTACAGGAACTAAAGTAAAATTCCAAACTCCTGCTGCTCAGCCAAAGAACAAATCATGATGCAGAAGTTACCTACACAGAATCCACAATGAAAAAATGTAACCAAAACTTTCAATTCTCTGCTCATTATTGAAATGAAAGAACCTGCAAAACTTACCTAAGAATAACTTGGATCTTGATTGAATTGAAGTTTAGCATTGCTACATTGTTCAGTCTTATGTAAGACAGGAGAAACTGAATTCCTATACTTGGGTTCTTCTCAGGATTGCCTCCTACTTCTCCTTCATCTTGCAAATAAAATAAATGTATTTAAAGATTTTAATTCTGCCCTGATTTGTCTATTATTTTTCTCAAATTCTGACAAACCTCTTTCAAACTGCCCAAGAATATGCCATAAAAATTGTTGTCTATTTAATTGAAACACATGCTAGATAATACAGTATGATTGTAAATAGAAAATTATTGAGGAATGGAATATTTATTTAATGTTCTAAGGAAAAAACATTTCAGTGGAGGCTAGTAAAAAAAAATCACAATATTCATCAGAAAATCAGTTTCTAGGTACTTGAGTACCGTTCTAGAGAATATTTTTTTTAAATTTTGAGTGTGTTTTCCTCTGCACCTTTTCTGCCTGTTTCTGGTTCAATTCTAGAAGGTATATTTGAAATTTAATGAAAATCAAAATTGTAATACTGCAGCTGCTTCCACACAAAATATTTATAACAGATTTTCTGAGTTATCCAGAGACATAGCTCAGAAATCCTTCTTAGATGAGGAACTCCAAGTTTTGTTTGTCTGTGAAGTGTTGTGGACCATCACTATTGAAACAATAAAAGATGAAGTGATAACAGCAGCAATGATGGCAATAGCAAGACATGCTGAACCCTGAAGTAGGTTTGTCTTGAGCTGCAGAATTGTTATTAGAGGGCTGATCTTATAAAACAATTTGAAAACTAACACAGCTTCTGAATTTAGAGATAGAGCACATTGGGGACATTTGAACATTGAGAATGATGATTTGAAATGCATGGTATAATTTGCAAACCATAAATAAATATATGTGGCTTAATACATCAAATTAAAACTCTAGTAATTCAATCCCACTGAGGTCAAGTCATTCCCTAGACACATATAATGAGGGAAATTAACAATAAGCAGCAAAAATTGAGAGAATAACAAAATCCCACGACAAAGTGACAGGACAGGGTACACTAAGGAATGCATAACTCCTATGGCTTGTACAGTTACAAAAAATCTTATGCTCTATAAAACATCTCAGGAAAAATGCAGTTGTTCTGCAGATGTACAATCATTTCATCTTTAGGTAAACATCGTCATGAGCAATTGATCTTTAGGCAAACGTAATCATGAGCAATTGATATCCAGCAGAACTGGTACTCAGGAAGCAAGCAAGTCAGAAGAAAACGGCTAGAGAAAAATATGAAAAAACTCAAGTCACTAACTGAAGCAGTGGACAAAGGCATTGTAGTAAGGTCATTTGCTATCATTATCATAAGCACAAGAAGTGGAAAATGTGTCTGAAGATCCTTGTTTTTGAAGAAATTTAGATTCATAGAAGTTCACTATAAGAGGATATACTAAAAAAATATCCCATCTTGCACGTATGGACTTCTTACAAGGTCATGTAGTGACAGGACAAGGGGGAATGGCTTTAAACTGAAAGAGAGTAGGTTTTTATTAGATATTAGGAAGAAATTCTTCAATATGAGAATGGTAAGACACTGGAAGAGGTCGCCCAGAGAAACTGTGGATGCTCCATCCCTGAAAGTGTTCAAAGCCAGGTTGGATGGGGCTTTTCATTTATTAAAGAGATGAAGCCTGGATGTGACTTGGAAGGAGGAAAAATGCTATATTTTGAAAGTATTTAAAAAAATTTCAATCTGTTTGCAGTGAAACTAGTCACAATTCCAATATGACTGTAAATGTTAGTCTTGCAAAAGAAATTACTTCATATAAAAACAAAGAATTATATATGGAGTCCTCCTCCTTTTACTTCCTTTCTGGTATGTGAAACAGGACCATAATATATATAATTCACATATTAAGAATAGTCAGGAAACACATTTCCACATGTCTGGAAGAGAGAGAAAACAGCAATACCTCAACACATGGTATGTTTCTATATGAAGACAACAGGGAGAAGATCAATCTTATTTTGAAGTAAGTCTGGGATGCAACTAGTATTTTTGGAGGGAGGAAACTGTTGAGAGCACCATGGGCCAGCTGCTGAGGGCCCATCCCAAAATACTCAAGCAAGGTGGTAGGACAGACCTGGAGATTGTGGTCAGGTCCAACTAAGAATCCTAATCAAGAGAACATTTCATGGTACTGAGGCAGATCCAAGGTCAAGCCATTAAGCCTTCCTGAAGGGTTAAAATGAGATAAAGCAACTTAATGACAGATGAACTGTGACAAGGCAGAGATTGGAAACCAGTCTACAGGTCAGGATCAGTATCAACAGGACCCATGACCTTGCTATAACTGAGCCTACCACTTTCCTGGTATGCCCCAGCCTGAGGTTAAATAGAGTTCCTGGGATGGCTGGTGTGGGCAGAGGCTCCAGGAGAGTCTGATCAGGGCCCTGAGAGAAATATTGGTGAAAGAGAAACTTCAGGTTAGTAAACTGTTTTATGGTGAAGATATATTTAGAAAGCGGGCTTTTATGAGAAATGAAGTTGGACAAAGTACTGGAATAGAGCAGACAGACAACCTAAATGATCTTCTTTTCTTCCAGGAGGACAGATCTGAGGTATTCAGAAGATGATTAAAACATCAGTAGATAGATGTCAAACTTTGATCTTTCCTTAGGAGTGAGAGTTTGGCTATTCTTCTAGCTGGGAAAGAAATGAGGCACCAAGATAAGCAGAAATGTAATTTGTCCATTGAGAACATACCTTTGTAAACCAATTAGCAAAGCTTCTTTTTTCCTCATCTTTTTTATTTGATAGGCGGTACAGTGCTGAGTGCCTTACTCTGAAGTGTATAGTTTAGCTATTAGCATAATCAAACACACTGGTCCTATTTCAAGAAGAAATGCTGATAGGGCAGGGACAAAACTGAAATGAAATTATCTGCTAGTTGCAAAGCCAACACCATAAAGAAATTGGCTGAAGTAAATTAAGCGAGATAAGCTTTTTTTGAATGAGGTAGAGCCACAGACTCTTAGGCCTTTAGGCAATTGAGTAATTCCTGGTACTTTTTCCAGAGGTTTGATGAGGCAGTGGGACTAACTCTCTAGGAGGACCTCTTTTAAAAGGCAGCAAATCCAGAATCCCTGCTGACATTTTCATCTAATTTACCCTGTCCATATTCTACTTCCTTGCATATCTTTCTTGCGTAGAACAAGGTAATACAAGTTTTTGTCAAAACTAAATGTCTTAGTTAGAGCAGCCAGAAGCAGTTCATCACTGTGTGGGTGTAATCCAAACTGTGTATTCTACACCCCCTATGTCATTTCCCAGGAACTGTTAACAGTAGACCATTTGCAGCAGCTGCCCAGAGCTCACCTGATCCCTCAGGCTATAGTTATGTTAAGTCCCCTCCACATCCAGCCTGAGGGGTCATGTCTGCTAACAAGCCACCAAGGATTCCAAAAATATTTCACAACTCACAGTCACCCATTGTGGAACTCCCTGCCCTGAGGAAGGTACTGGGCATTCCTACTCATACCTGAGTGTGTATAATCTTGGGGTCTTGGGACTTCTGGAACCACGTGTGGGATCCAGAGGAGGACCAGAACCTCAACCGGACTGCGACCACCATTCTCAACCAGACTGAGACCACCACTCTCAACTGGACTGTGGCCACCACTCTCAACCAGACTGCGACCATCACTTGCACCAACAGGTTTTTTTTTCCTCTCCTTTTACTTTGGACTCAGGGGACCACATGGGGCTCAGCATGGGAGCCAATGAACAACATTCTGTTTGTGCCCCAGGGTGCCGGGTTATACATCCGGGGTTTTGTGGGCTAAAACCAATTCTGTTTGTCGGTATACTTGTATTTATTGTATTATTTTTATTAAATTGTTATTCTGATTTATAATCTCTTTTGAGTTGGGTTCATTTCTCCTGCCGGTTTACCTTTAAACCAGCACACTAAATAAAGCTGGGATGTTAGGATACTATTCCAATCAGGCTGGAGGAATTTTATAGATAGAAACTTCAAGGTATTGAAACAATAGTAGGGGGGTGAGAAGTATATCAGCTTTAAAATAGTGTTTTCAAGTGCTTATTTCAGCTTCTAAATTCTTTCAAGCTATTTTTAATTAAAAGCAACTTCTTGTGCCAAATTTTATTGCAGTGTTGTTCCATTTTCTTTCTCACTCACTTCAGTTGAAGATGACAGGCTTACTTTGACAAGGTTTTAATTAGTTTCCATATGTGATCTCTTTGTTCCATGTGGCTCTGAGATTTTCTTTGTGTATGGAAAAAACCCAAACAATTTAAGGAATTGCAATCATTTGCCTACACGAGTTCTAACATTCCCAAAACAGATGGCTTTGACAGTTTTTTTTATTCTTTATGTAGGGGTATTGTCGATATGTATAAATATCTATCTTTTTTATTTATATTTAACAACAATAGAAACACATATTGCCCATATATATGTATATAAAAACAATACAATATACAGACTGTTGTACATATACAACAGATACATGTATATATATGTATGTGTGTATACATGTTTACTGTTGTTCTACATTGTTTGGGTAGACATTTTGCTCTCTGAGCAAAAGTATTAGAAGAAGAAACAAAGATAGACAGGAGGTCAGCTGAAGGATTTTCAGCTGTTAAACTCAATTACGAGCAGTCACTGAAATGAATTTTAAAATGCCTTTCCTGAAGGCTGTATATACTCTGCTCTCCAATATCTGATGTGACAATGCTTAGAGGCACTTTCTGAGATGAAATAAGGTCTGCTTATTATTTTATTTGTTCAGGGAGGAGTGGGGGCTTGTATTGTTTTGCATTTTTCTTTTACATCACTTTCCTTCAGTTTTTATGGGAGCACTAAAAAACTGCTGTCAAGTATACCATAATTCCCTGTATTCCCAAGAAGAGCTGTTAATCTGAGAGGACCAATTAATTTACAATACACAAAGCATAAAAAATGTTTTATTCAAAGTTGCAACAATTTAAAACAGCCAAATGAAATGTCAGAGGACAGTTTGGTATAAATTACAGGGGAGAAAACCCAATGTCTATTCTCAAGAGAAAATGAATGATTACTTTTTTTTTTTAAACCTATGAAATTCAAATAAAAGAAAGATGTTTCCTCTTCTGACCCTTTCTCTTATTCACAGTAAAGATGCTGACATATTTCCAATTACATAATTATCTGCTCTGCACAGTTTCTAGGTTTCTGTGTCAGACTGCTCATTATATTATTTCTAAGTAATCAGAGTAAAAATATTTGGATCTCTTTACTGAATCTATAATTAAAAGTCTTTGGAAATAACTCTAAAAATAGTGTCTACTAGCTACAATTAAAACTAAATGGATTTTTGGTAAGAATTATTTTTTTTTAACTTTTTTTACTCACAAAGTAGTGTTCCCTTCTCTCTGGAACCTTCCACTTGCAAGAAAAATAATTTTAAAACTTAGAACTTGGTACAGAAAACCGCGTAAGCACAATGCTTAAATTAGTCATGATTCACAATAACATAATATCATATTTGTACATTTTAGCCCTGAAAGCAACAATTAGACCACCTAGCCTGATACTTTAAATAAGAAAACTGGAAAATGGAATGCACTTTTTCCTTTAATAAGTTCTGTCAATTGCCTTTGACTAAAAAACATCTTCCAGAAATCTGATCTTGTCTTCATAATTTCAGGTTATGGTGTGTTCATCAGTTGAATGTTCTTACCCATCAACACTGCATGAAGGTGATCTTTGATTTATGGGATTTATATATATATATTAAAAATTAAGGAACTGTTTTCTATAAAGGAAAATATTTTGCCATATTAAAGTCTTACACATGGGCATTACTGAGGAATCTAGATCATGCTAACATTCAACTTCGTTCTCGTTACTGCAGAAGGCAAAAATCCTACTCGTGAATATAGGCAAAATGGATCTTAAACCATAGTGAGTTTAGGAGGAGATTAATTTTATAAGGCAGAATTAACCAAACCAACAGCACTCCTCTTTGGTCTTAATACTAACGTAACTCTGACAGAGAGTTTCCAGCCAGTTTTTAATACTCTGCAGATTTTTAAACACATCTTATGATTTTTCCTGATCTGAATTTAACTTCTTGAGGTCTGACAAGAAGGTTTTCAGGAGCATATCAAATAAGAAGCCTTTTTTATACATGTAACACTAAATCACATAATTATGGAATAAGAAAGATTGGATTCCAGACATGAGAAACTGCTGATATTTTGTACATATGATAGCGAAAAATTTAAGGCTTTGGTTTTTTTAGTTTGGTTTTTTTTGTTGTTGTTGTTTTGGTTTGGTTTTTGGGGTCTTGTTGTTTAGGTATGGAGTTTTTTGGTAGGGGGAGAGAGTGGGTTTGTCTGAGATTTTTTCCCCCAAATGACAAAGAAAAGAAGTTTAACAAGGGCACCAATGTTCTGGTCCTTTTCCAAGTAAGTTTGAAAAGTCTTTTTTAACAGATGTCAACCTTGCCCTCAGTCTGTTGAAATTTTCTGTCAAATCTTATCACTAGTTTTAATGACAGCAGTAAAAAGCCCTTAATAAGAGTGTTTTTACCCTTGTGGTCATGCAATTCAATAATGTGACAATAATGAAGGCAAAAGTCACAATATGAGGCTCATAAGCTTGCCTGGGAATGTCAGGATGCAGGTTTTTTCTTTTATTGCGCTATTATATTCTGGGAAGATTTTTTTTAACTTTTACTATTATGACTGTAAAATTCATATCCCCCCAATGTTCTGATTTCACTAGCTTTTGGCCAATATGTCTGAGAAGAAAAATATCACCCCAGACATTCTCTGGAGCCATAAACTGGAGAGAGTTCATACTACCAGAATATCCCACTTGCCTCACTGAAGGTGTTCCAAAGGGATGGAGAGTTTTGATTTTAGCTTGCAACCACCCATAACACAAAAGAATGAAAGGTAAGAATTAATCTGTGGGGAGTTTTTGCTTATTTCAAAAACTCGGAATAGTAAACAAAGATACAATGACTTATATGAGACAAAAGAAAGCAAATGAACCCTCAACAGAATCAAATCCAAACATGTACCTCCCTATTTGTCTGTATACCAAGATGTAGACTCACTCAATTCCTGTACTAGCAAGAACATAATTGTTTTAAGTACAAAATATTCTTTTCCACTTTATTCGATGAACTCTAGTGTGATCCAGAGTTATGATTTCTCTGTTGGTAAAATGTTATTTAAGCAGCAGTCTTCTTGCCACTTCTTTTCTGCTCCTTCCACTTAATTAATCAATGCTGCTCTATCTGCTAGTGAGGATCTAAGGTGAAAGAAAATATATGTCAAAAAGTAAAAAAACCTCTACCAACCAACCAAAACATCCACCCCAAACCCCCCAGTCCTCGCACTTAAAAGATGGAAGGATTAGCAAACTCTTTTTGGCTGAAAATCAATAGGGACACAAAATCAGTTTCAGTAGAGATGTGTGTTGCTATGTCACCTTCCCATCCTCCTTTCTCAGTCTGCAGCTTTCATTCTTTTCACCCAGGCAGAGTTCCTGCTATGAGCCATGGCTGGTGAAGAAAACACCTCAGAGGCACTGGCATTGCCCCACTAATTTTATACATGGATGAGTTTCTTCACAAAGGAAAATTTCTCAAGCAATTCTCCCACTGCTTTATTTGCACATTCTTCCATAAGAACAGCTTAAGATGAACTGATGGCCTGGAAAAAGAACCTGCATTCTTTATGTAGGTACACTTTAGGATAAATAGAAACAACCATATGAGTCAGCCTGCAGCTGTTGAATTTAAGTTCTTTAGACAACTTCTTGTGTTTCCTTATATAGCAGGAAAAAAAGTTGTTTTTATGAGAGTTTTGAAGGTAATGGCCTCCAGTTCAAGAGGATTACTAAGCACTGGGACAAAATAGTATTTCTAAAGCATAATCTGGTAGCAAGATCACTGGTAAAACACTGTTTATTAGGCAATATATACCGAAAAAAACCTGCTAGATGTTTTTCTTATAAATATAAGTAAATCAAAATATGCATATGAGTATTATTAATAAAAAAATGGATGAATAATTTAGGCATCCTTATATTAGAATTTTCTAGTAGAAAAAAGTAGTATTTTCCCCACAAAATGCTGGCACCTCTTCTCGTTCCATTCAGCATTTAAAAGGCTTTTCCAAAGATAATAAAAATCGCTTAACATCATTGCTTTGTTTTTTATATTTGATATTTTATTTCATGTATTGTACAGCTTTCATTTTACTGTTCAAAATGGTGACAATTTTCTCTAGCAAATTCAGCCAGTCTGGGTGTTTCTTCTCTTCATTGTATCTGTGTAAAATTTAGAATGTCCTACCATTATGGGCATCAGCTTTTCTCATAAGAGAGAACAAAAGATGAAGTGATTCTTGCTTGTTTCCTTGTTTTGGTGGTGGGTTTTGTGGTTTGTAGTTGTTTGGGTTTTTTTCCCCCACTATGGAACTGTCTGCTGCATGATTATAGGCCATTCTAGCTTAAAAAAAAACAACTTCTTGACTTTAGCAGATTGTTGAGAAGACCCAGGCTTCACAAAACCTTTCTGTCTTACATATAAAGAGATGTCAGTGAACCCAAATATCTTACGAAGGCTCTACTTCCATATATCATTCAATCTTTTCTCTCTTCTGAGTGTGGGAATTGAGAAAAATGGGAGCAGCACACCAGGTTGTGTAAAAGAGGGAAATTAGATTCCCAGTCAGCTTTTCAGCCATCAATGTACTTCCTTAGGTGTTTTAGGTAGTTAATGTGAGGGTACCTGAAGCTGACCCATGTTAAACTACCTTCAGTATATAAGTTCCTTTTATGAGGCGTGTGATCCTCTGAACTCTCTGTAACCTTTGATGGTTCTGTGCAAGAGAAATTAAAAAACCTGAACCAGTAGCAATTTAGAACATTAGGGACTAATTTCTAAGCCAAAAAATCAGAATGATTTAAGAATAACTTTGATTGAGGATTGGAAAGAATGGCTTTATTCTCTTCTCCTGATTTGGCTTAAGAGTCTTGTATAGCCTCAGAAAGTGAGATATATTTTCTACCTGTCCCTAAAGAAAAAGTACAGACAAGGAACAACCAATCCTAAAAGCATTGGTTTTAGCACAGCTACATACTAGTAAATTAGTTATCACTAGCAGCTATCTACAGAAATCTAACTTTAAATGCAGAACCTGAGGTAAAAATAGCAAAATGATATTTCTCCATTTACTCAGTGTTTTATGAAATCCCACCTGCAGCTAAAAGTACAACTCCTTTAAGTACATTTCCAATATTTTTATATTAATTATATAGCTCATAGTCCCTTTTTGAGGTTTGAATCTTACATTTTCAGCTGATAAACACTTTTATCTCCAACAGTAAGGGTTTATGTTTTAACATTCTGAAGTTCTGAGCAATTGTGAGAAATGGAAAACCATGACAATCTATGTAGCCCTGCTAGTAAAGAAGTGTTTTCTGTAAGGGAAAGTGTTTCTTACACCCTCAAGGAATAATAAAAAAAAAGCCTTTCAGAAAATTTGTTTAATACATTGAGGAAAATATGAATCATTAAAGAATAGTAAGACTAGTATATTCTGTAGTGTACTATAGCTATGAAATAGATGTTTTTCCCTTAAAAAGTGGAATGATTAATAGATTTTTTCCTATACTTTGGGCATATATTACTACATTTTCCTAAAACAGTGTTCACTTTACTGTTTTGTAAGTAAACTACATCAGCTTTTTCTAGCTCTCTAGTATTACGGTATGCAACAATTATAAATATTAGAACTTTATAGTCTCTTTTTGACCTATTTATTTCAGTGCCCTCTATACATGCTTGTATAAGTATAATGCAGGAATACAAGGCAGATGAGAAAAGTTTCTTTACTTATTTCAGTGCAGAAGGAAAATGTGGACCTGGAAATAAAACGTTGTTATGCAGGAATTATGGAGTTTGCATTCAATTCAAGATGAATTTTCAAAGCTGGGTCAGAACGCCAATTGTGATTTCAACAAAATTCTGGATAGCAGTTAGAAATAACCTTTAACACACAAAAAATACAGAGTTAAATTTTTCAGAAGCTATTAGCAACATATTTTTTAATGAGAATCAGATAATAGATGGTGCATTTTGCCAAACAGTTTAGCCTTTTGTTTTGCTCCCAAATCCTGATTGGTCCCATGGTTGGTCCTTTGTAATTCTGCATGTACATATATCACTTAATTCTCTTTTGCAATTGGCTGTGTACTCCTCTTTGAGACAAAGCTCAGATGCAACTCCTGGCATAGCATGCTTCATTTCAGGAATTTCAAACTTCAGTAATCTAAACAACTCATAATTGCTTTAGGGCTCATAATACGCTTTAGGGCTACAGAAGTATTCTGGAAAATGCAGAAGACATATGAGTCAGAGTGCTGTGCAGTGTAGGCACAGCTGACCTGCTCCAGAAACCCCCAGCCAGTCTGGCATGCAGCTTTCCTCCATGGCTGGTAGCAGATATGTGAAAGTTGTCCATGTTTTTTCGACTGAATATGATCAGGAATAAAGACAATCTGTTTAGGTTGTGATGTGGCCTAAGAAGGGATCACTGCACCAGATATCCCCCTTCCAGAGCAAGACAGACATCAAATTCTCACTCTTGGTAAATCTCACCTGGAGAATGCATCTAGGCATTGTATTTAATAACCAGTATAGACAGATCTCTACTCTCTTCTTTAGTCCATCTGTACTTTTATGCACATCTGCTCATTTAGTACATGACTAAAAGATTAAGAAATCACCAGTAATTAGAAAAGTGTAGAAATATTAGTGATCATATAACTTCTCAATTCAAAGCTGAAATGATAACTTTTGGAAACTTATGCAAAGAGAGATGGCAGCTAATAGCTTTTCAAAACTAATGCCTAGCTGTAAAACAAAGTTATTACTCTATAAAAATGGAAGATCTCATAGGAGAGTATCACTGAAATCACATTACTCAGAATTTACAATATTTACAAACACTTCTTGTCGGCATATACCAGTAAATGAATTGCTAAAATTACATGAGCATATCAGAAATACATTGTCTCAAAACACATTGTGATGCAATATTTTTTGATTTTCAGTGCTTATGCACTCAATTCTGTAACTGTAAGTCATTCATTTTCTCATAATTTAAGGGAATTAACTGAGTTGCACTGCACAGTACTGTAATGTAATATCCATCTTGGTGACAGAAAATTAGTCAAGGCATGAAACAAAGTTTTTTGTTTTTTTTTTTTTTTGAGAACTCACACATGTAAGCTAATTTGATAAAATTTCTTGGGGTGAAAGACCTAATGTCTTGGCTTCATTCCAGTGTGGGCTTTTATTTATACACTTCACCTTTATTCAAAACTGCCAGGAGGGCAGATCATCACTGTTCTCATAGCTGGTAGAGATTTCTTTAATGTAGGTGGGAACTACAGTGTACTAGGTAAGCACAGAGGGTACTTCTCCACAGCTGACTACTGGAAAATGACAGCACCTGATGGGAAGTTAGAAACAACAGGCCCGAAGCAATATGTTGAAAGATGGAATTTGGACACCCAAGGCTTGAGACTGTCACCGTGCAATGTGTCAAACTAATAAAATAGAACCAGACTTGGCAGGAGAGGAAGTTGGCAGCTCCAGGATTGTCCACAGGGGACAACATGACTGTGGGGAAGTCACTATTGTGCATAAATGGTGAATTTTTCAAATCTATCTTCAAGTCAGAATTATTTAGTTTTATGTGGCTGCTTTTCCTCTAATTTGGGGGACTGGTAAAGAGATACCTGTTACTTCCAGGATTATTAGACATGTAATGCCTGCCATGGTCTAAATATATAGATTATACTTAGCTAACCCTTCATGTAAGAATCACCTGACTGCCCCAGGAACAAGATTTATAAGTCTTAAAGAGTGTAACTAGGAATTTATGAATACTCCTTTATTAAAGTCTTTAATTAGGACTCAGACTATTAAACCTTTCTGGAGTAGTATAACACTTTTACACTTGTAGCTTATAACCTGGCTCAAAATAGGTATGTTGTTGCTCCTGTAAATTAGCATGAAAATTTATGAATAAAGCTGAATATTAGCATAAAGTATTTATTTCATCACGTAGTAACAAACAGAGGTAAAACAATATGTATGCTACCAAGAATGAAATACTGATTTTTCAACTATGGAATGCTACCTGTAGTAAGATGGCTAGTTTACATATATCAGTTTACTGAGAGATTGTATGTATTTATTCTATTTTATCTATTTTTTACTTGTGCCACTTGGAAAATTACCCAAGAACAGGTTACTTAAATAAAAAAGATGACCGAGTAAAATTCATGTCAGCAAACTAAACACAATAAAAAGGCTGTCATAGGTTTATGTGTTCTAAAAATCCAAGCAGAAATTTTCCTTTCGGCACGGATACATTTCAAAAATATTAAAAATTTCATCTATGCATATTTAATTAAAAGCATTGCAAAGTTAGAGAATAACTGGGACTGACCATAAAAACTCTCTAATATATAGGTTTATATTCAATGAAAAAATATCCAGCTGGTTACAACTGGATATGGAAATATGGGAAAAATGATAGTTTGTAAACTGATTAGATAATTTTCACAAATTTCCTTGATAGTCATGTGTTGCTGCACCAGAATAGCATGCTAAAAAAGTTGAAGTTATTTTCTTCAAATTTCTCCTCACAACACATACATGATTTGAAATTGTTTTATGATTTCCACAGAGCACTCTCTGCAACAGCATTTGTGTAAAGTATAAAGTTCTAGTTCAGATTGGAAGAGTAATCTTTTGGGGCAAAGCCTTTCTTTGGGCTTGGTTCACTTGGAAATTCAGGCATTTAATGCTCCCTTTCAGTTTTCAGTTCAGAAGGATGTATATCTCCAAAATCTCATGGTGTATCTGCCAGACACACAGGGATGTCTTAAGGTCCCTGGGTCATCTCCAATAGCATTACACACCTACATTTAGGAATAGGTAACCTGAATCCCTTGTACCTAATGCTTTATTATTAAAGTTATCTTAAAAAATTCTTCAACTCTCTTGAAAGAATAATTTTTGACTTCTACTATTTTGACCTGTTGGTTATATTGAACGGTATGGATCTGTGGGACAGGAACCTGTTATTTGTCGGCACAACGTATTTGCAGAGCCTTTATTCCCATTATTTCCTATATCCTAAGTGGCTTCAAAAATATTTGGCCAAATAAAATGATGACTTTTGCAGAATTCAATATATGTTAATATAATGGGCAGACTGGACCATTTTGATCATCTGGCAATTTCAGTATGGGATGGAGAACCCAAATAAAGTATACTACATCTTATAATGAAAGATTCTGGTGTGAGGCTTTGTGGTTGGCAGTTTTAGACTTCTTTGATGCTTCTTTTGAACTTTGGTCTCACCCTTAGGCTAAGGCAAATTACCAAAGATTTATATAGTTCAGACTACCAGTTCAAACTACTAGAATCTCTTGGATTCTCACATTTAGTGCAAATTTCAAAACCCACCTGTATGAAATAGATCTGGTACTATCACATGGGAAACCACAAATGCTATCTTGCTTGTAGGAAACTAAAATTATCAGGAATCTGAAAAACTGTGCTTAAAAGGGAAGGGAATAAGATGACTCTCAGATCAGACATATCTGCTGTAGGAAATTAAATAAATTAACATTGTATTAGGAAATCTCTAATGTGTTAGCAGATAACAGAGAATTTTATAACAAGGTATATTTAAATTTAGACAACATAACAATGTACAGAAGATAACAGGATTTCCAGATTTAAATTCGATATTTTTTTTCTTTGAAAAACATTTTAATGGCTTCAACTGAATCAAGATTTTCCTGTAAAATGGAGTTAACACCAGCAACTCCTTCAGTGGTTTAATGAGCTGTGACAAGTCTTCAGCACATATGGTGTTTTAATTAGATATCATAGTAGCAGGAAAATTGATCTCCCCTTGTTGACAAGTGCCAGTTAGTTTAAGGTGAAGTCCCAGAATTATTTCAGCTGGAGGGGAGTAGTATTAGAGCATCAGCTGAGCTCTGGCCTTGAATTGAGTCTGTGTGTTATTACTGAAGCTCGTAAGTTTCCTTTCTCAAACACGTTCTTATGCAGCTGAACCGGTGAATGTCAGTAACCACACACTGAGATCCTGCTTATTAAAACAGAATATTAAATACACGTATGGCCTGCTATTTTCTAGGTCAAACTAACATTGAACTGTATGTGGTTTTGATTCTGCAGGTGCTGAATTGCTCCTCTGCTGTCATGACAGGCAGGGGATAAACCAGCCCTCAACCTCCTGTTTTGTATATCCTCAATGCATAATAGGATAAAGCATTTAAAAACCTGAAACTACATCTGCCTCATGTAGTGTTTTGTAAATGGTAGTGCTACGGAAACTAAAACAAGGGTTGGTATGGAGAAATTAAATAAGCCTGACACCTACAATGGTGCCACAGAGACTAATCAGGCAGTGGCTTATCACAGGCTGCTGTGGTTTGGGCTGGGTATTTATCTGTGCTGCTGGAAAAGACAAAACTAGCAGTCACTCTGCTCTCCCTCACTTCTGTTCTTTTGAGGGATATAGCAAAATCCACCAACACAATCCACATTAAAGAGGAACAGTATACTTTTTTGTCTTAAGGTCTACTAGACCTTATTTTTTTATTTATGCATTTAAAGGGCAAAAGGCTTTGTCACAAATCCGTTTACTGTTATATGTGAATTTTCTAATGCTACCGTATGCCTTTTTTTTTTTTACAATACTCCAGTAGATAAAGTACCCTGAAAATGGAAGTATGATTTCATTTCCTTCTTCTCTGTGTAAGGATTCAAGCCTCTCACTTCCCAAAAGCATTCCCTCGTCACCAGACAGTGTGTGCGAATGTTATCAATGTTATCAAAATATGGCTAAGGTACACTTTATGTCAGGAAGTTAAAAATTACTACTGGGACCATCATTTTTAAGTCACCATAAAAAAATTTGAACATTTTAATAGAACAAAGAAACAGTCCCTACTGGGACCAAGGACTGTGACACTCTGGATTTCAAAACTAAGAGTTATGAATATGGCTCCTACTAATTAAAAGCATCTGGAAATGACTAATTGCAGGAAAATAAAGCATATTTTATATGTGTTGTTATCTACCAAAAATAACTGAGAGAACTAATATAATTCTATGTGGTAATGCCGCTGGGAAATCTATCTTCTTTCAGTATAACTACTTGACTTCTCATAGTAAAATAAATACTTAAGAAAAATATATTAAAAAATAATGAACAGTTTATTTTGTGATAACTTTTTCTAGATGATAGTGAGATAGGATTTTTTAGAACAGATGACTGAAAAATACCATATTCTGAATGTTTTAAAGCTAGTCTCTTTGCTAGGATTTTATTTAAGAGAAGAATACCATCATATCAAAAGCACTTTGAAGTCCCATCATATTCCAATAAGTGCCTCTATTTATTAACAAATTCTATATCCTTGCATGTATTAAGTTTCGAAAGCATAAAGCTTAGCAAGGAAATTAAATATTTCAGTTATCTAAATAAAATATTTCAACATAATTCTACAAGGTGTTATTTTTGAAAGGATTTTTTTATACGTGTGCTAGAGTAAATGGATTTTTTTATATTAAGTCTTCCGTGTCTTTTAGCACATTTTGCAAAGCATTCGTATTGCTGACCAAGCAGCCAGTGCTAAGGTCAGAAGAAATAATCAGCTTGATAATCAGTAAATTTAAAAACACATTACCAAAAATATATAATGTTTCATGTAGTGTGAATAGCAGCAGAATTCCTCAGCCATTTTTGTTAGAAAGGCGAGATTACTTCTCCTAATATTCTTCCAGAGCAAGCACTACACATACTGAAGCTCTACTTCCTGAGAAGAGGCTGTACAACACCTGCTGATGGGAAGTAGAGAATAAATCTTTTGTTTTCCTTTGCTACCGTATGCAACCTTTGGTTTTGCTTTATTAAACTGCCTTTTTCTTGACTCGTGAGTTTCTTTCCATCTTATTTTGCCCCCTTCTTGTCCTGCTGAGGAGGGGAGTCATTGAATGACTTGGTGGGCACCTGTTGTCCAGCCAAGGTCAACCCATCACAAAGAGATATAAGAATAGAATTGCCTCTACAAAGTTTCACAAAAAAGAAACCACTGGTTTGCATCTTAATCTGCAGAAATGGCTCTTTAATTTGGGGTAAAATTTTTTCTGGTTTAGTTCTGAAGGTTCCTGGCTTACATCTCAAAGTTCATTACTACAAGTTATGATTAGTCCTTGTCCAATACCAACTGCAGTTTGGAGCAGGTATTTTTTTCAGGCATATAGAGAGGAACACAAGCACTCTGTCATGTTGTGGCCCAAATATATCCTTTCTGATGTTCTAGCTCAAAAAATATTGAGCTGTAGATGTAGTTACAGAAAATACTGGGAAGATCACTACTATGGCAATATTCAAGTCACTCTAAAATATTATTTTTATGGTTCCCACAGTTCTATGAAATCAGATAAACATGAAAAAATTCTGATAGCAATATTTCAAAAGGTGGGCTGCTCAGGTACTGTGAGTTCATCATCAATAGATAATGTGCTTTTCTGGGTGAATTAGAACATATGTACTTATAACTATGTCTGGAAATAATAGTGAGAGAATATTTCTCAAAGCATCTTCATGCTTCTATATAACTTCCTGTTAGAACTGACCATAATACAAACAAAATATACACACTGAAAATGTATTTTGAAAGGCCCTTTTGAAGATATTCATAGATCATTTGAATTCCAGGTAAATTTAGTTCAGACCTTTTAAAATTCCTAACAGGAGATGCATTCTCAAGAGAGAATGTTTCAGAGCAGATGTGCTTTTGTCTAGGTGAAGATTCTTTTTTATCTTGAAATGGTCATCCATCCTTAAAATATCTCAAAGAAATTTACATAATTCTCTAAATTCTCTTCATGCCTGTGATTCATCCATAAAGACACTGCATATATGCCTGTGTTAAATTTTTATTTCACTCTCAAAAAATAATCTTATTTTTCAAATGGAATAAAAAGCATCAGCAGATAAACACTGGTTTCAGAAATTTTTTTTCTGACTTACTTTCTCTTCTGAACTTGTTTTACATTTCTTTTGTGGATGAGTTTTATAGATTTTTTTTTTGATTACTATTGTTCGGGATTTTTTTATTTAAGGAACAATTTTAATTGAAGACAAAACACTACTTGTCACAGAACCTTTGCTTATTTATTAGGTGTACTATGCCTGGCTGCTTGAAGTCAAAAAGTTTTCATTATTTTGAAATCTTTTTTTTTTCCCTATTGAAACTCCTGGAAAGAAGATCCTTTGTCTCCAACTCTTCCTAATGAACAATACTTTGTGATTATTTGCATTATTTGTATACAAGCAAAAACATTCTATGGGATATTTTTGAAGTTCATTGTTTTCCTCTGCCAGTGGACCTGGTATGGATATTGAGTTCCCTGGCTACCCTAAAGCTGCCACAGAGGCATGTATTTTCAAAGATAGTAGGAAGAACCCTTTTCGAACCCAGAGCAGAAAAAACATATAGAATAGTTGTTACTAGTACTGTTTTGTGGTTTTTTACGGCACAAGCCTGTGCTGCCTCATCAGTAATCCAGTTGCCCCCCACTAGGTACTTTCAAGCACGAAGCCAAAGGGATTGGTGTTTGGCTTATGCACTTAAATTTAAGACCAACTCCATAAAAACATGTACAGACTTAAGTGCTATAAATGGACATAAATTCCAATTGATTTAAAGAAGAAACTAAGAATTTAAAAAAGAGTTACAAACTTTTGTATCTCTGGCTTCAAGAAAGGGAGTGTAAGGGAATGCAGCATATGCTATCAAAAATATTCAGCTGTAATCTAATAGTTTGCGAAAATGCACTCACTCCTTGCTGCTACTTTTGTGTTCAATAGCTCAATCAAAGGCATAGCTGGCTATTTTCTGCATAGTTTCCTGAGTACAGCTGATGACATAGAGCATATCACAGAAACCTGCACATCCATTGTGTAGTGGCTACTTTTAATTCATAGCAAAACTTTGTTTAATAATGATGGCTGGGGTGTTTTCTTCCAACAAGTAATAGTAGTACCTAGGCACAATGTAACACTATAGACTTACAAAACAACAGAATTTCTTAAAAGAAAAAAGGGCTTAATATAGGATACTTTTAATTTAATCTACAAATAATTTCTTTTAAAATGATCTGTTGAGAGACTCTAAACAGTAGAAGAATTGCTGTTCATTGTCTCCTGTGAGATGATCTGTCTGAAGAGTGCTGATAAAGATTCTTTTAAACAACTCAACTTGTTTCAGTGATAATCGTGATTGCTTTTTGATATGGCAGCTGCTGTGAGTATTTACACTTCTTCCCACTTCAGCTGTATGTTGCTGGAGGTTTTACAGTTGCATCTAGGCATGACTTAAATGATCTGAAACTATTTGTCACAGATCCTGGAAAAATTAGGAGCCTTAATGTAGAGGGATTTGAATATTTCTCAGTGAATAATTTATTCAGAAAATGTAATTTCTTTTTTGCTTAACTTCTCTATGAACAATGATTTTAGGAATATATTTGATTTCTATCACTGCTCAAATATTTTTTTTTGTCAAAAACTACTACCCTAGATTTTTCCTCTCCATCATATGAAGCTGGTATTCACTGGTTGAAATAAGTTACTTTTGCTTTATGATTTATTATATGAATTCCCAGGAGATTTAGTGTGTCTGTGGGTAAACTACTTATTGAATGCAGAAAGAGATGCTAAAAAGATGAGTCTTCCAGAAAGTCACATTTAAATATCATGTAGACCTGGCAGGGATCCAATATACTTACCAATTTATGTGGACAATTAGCTTTCCTTATTCAATAGTTTAGGAACTGGTGGTTGACAGTGAGAATAACTGTGACCACCATAAGCGATGGAGCCCAAATTCATGGGCTAAATGAACAACTCAATGGGAATTTATATTACATTTTACAAGGGTGGTGCACAGACTAAGGGAAGGATATCTGCTTATTATGTCAAAGGATGTGAAAGTGGTTTGGTGGTTAATGAGGAAGTATTGGACAGAATGAAACCAGAACATGATGTAAATGGTATGTAATAAGAGCTGGAGAATGGGCTGGTTCGGGCTGGGATAGAGTTCATTTTCTCCATAGTAGCTAGTATGGGGATATATTTTGGATTTGTGATGAAAACAGCGTTAATACAGAGATGTTTTTGTTACTGCTGAGCAGTGCTTACACAGTCAAGGCTTTTTCTGCCTCTCAACCCATCCCACCAGGGAAGAGGATGAAGGTACACAAGAAGCTGGGAGGGGACACAGGTGGGGCAGCTGATCCCAAATGACCCAAGTGATATTCCAGACCATATGGCATCATGCTCAGCATATAAAGCTGGTAAAGAAGGAAGAAGTGGCATACATTTGTTTTCCTGAGTCACCATTATGTGTCGTGAAGTCCTGCCCATGGGAAATGGTGAATAATATCCTTGTTTTGCTTTGCTTGTGTGTGCAGCTTTTGCTTTACCTATTACACTGCCTTTATTTCAACCCATAATTTATTTTTTTTTCGTTTACTCTTCCAATTCCAATTCTTTTACTCTTCTGCTTACAGCCCACTGGGGCTAAGTAAGCAAGTGACTGGGTGGTACTTGGTTGCCAGATTGGGTTAACTGCGACAACAGCAAAGAACTCAAATAGGAAGAGGAAACAAATAAATGGTACCAACTCCAGTTTTAGGAATCTAATTTCTTGTTGAAATGATGTCCAGCAGTACAAATTTCAGTCTTCTCATGCAAGATGTCTGTAAATTAGTCATTTATGCATTCAGTTCATACAAAGGAAGGTGCTTTAAGAAGGCTGAAATCAAGCCATGTATTGGGAAGGTGGTGGTATATTGTAGTGGGAACACATTGCTCTGGGAGATGATAATCTTCCCCAGTCTTTCCCAGCAAAAGCAGCAGGAAAATAAAGGTATGATGCTTCTTTTTACTCGAAAGTCAGTGTCTAGATCACTGATTCAGAATGTTAGAGGTGTAAATCCTTTTTCTACCTGTGGTGATCCAAATTTATAAATAATTGGTAGAGTGGTGGTATTTGTGATATGACCCTCTTGACAACCTTTAAGAATTTTTTGTTTTCTTCTTTTGTAATGGCCCAGCTCCCTCCCTTCTGACCCAATTGTCACAACACCAGTTTTAAAATTGTTTCAGGAACACTTTTCATTTAGGAATGTACTTCCAGGAACGTTGCATTAGTTTCTTGTGAATGCTTTTGCTGATAAAAAAATCGCTGACCTGAATATACAAGAAAAAATCCTTCATAAAGAGACCATACTTACACTACTGCCAAACTTTAGGGCTCCCCAGGGCACTACGAAGTCAGAATGGACAAAGAACACTGCTTTCATACTACTAAAATCACACTGCTGCAAACCACTGCCACTGTATGTGACATCGCGGATGCAAAAAGCAAAGCTTCAGAAGGTAAGCATGACGAGATGTTGTTTGGATAATGCAACATTACATTGTGAGATTGTCGCTCACAATTAATTCAGGACGAGTGGTTGTCAAGTGTTTTATTTACCTCATCCAATACCACTGCTCTTTCTGAGAAGCTCCTTATTTCATACTTCACAGTTAGGCCCGTTCTTTGTACTGTTCAACATAAGCAGCAGGAATCTGTCCCCCATTGAGAGTTTCATTTCACCTAGCATGTATTACTGAGAATATGACATGATCTGGCCTGTGTATTTTAAAGATTTTCTTTCACAGTGGTGTTTTATATTCATATTCTTTTGACCTTTTAGGATTAGCATTGCCTTTGAAGAAAGAGAAGAGAGAATCTAGTACATTTTCATAAAATTCACAGTCACTGCTGGTTTTTTATACCCATATTTTCAAGTTTTACAACTCCCCCTTCTAAAAGTTTCCCTTTTCTGCCTCTGTTTCAAAGTGGGAAACATGCTTTCTTTTTGTTCTTCCCTGCCTTCCACTTACACAAGAGTAATCCCTTTTCTTGTCCATATATATTCAAACTAAAATGGGTATAGTGCATTGACTGCTCATATATCACCTTGGCTGATCTTGAGTTCTTATGCTACCTTCTTCACTGTTTAATGTTACTGATTGGTCAAAGTACTGTAGAGTCCACAACTTTTCTCAGACAAGGACCCAACTATGCTATTTGCCATTACCTGGAAGAGAAAGACAGACAGAAGAGAGAGTATTAGGAAATTAATAACATATGTAATAAGCTTTTTTTTTTTTACCTCCTGAGAAGTCAGCAACAGAATTGAAACAAGTCATGTTATATCAAGATGAAATGTAGACCAAAGGTAGTTTGTGAATTATTATAGTGAAAGATGTAAAATGCAACAGAGATAAGCATTGGCATAAGTAAGAGTCGAACCTCAGCTGTCATCAGAAAGGAGCTTGGTGGGCTGGAGCTGGAAACCTTGGACCATAGGGGCTGGGGAAAAAAACATGTCTAAAAGACCAGACAAGATCCATTGACATTCATTTCATGTGGATTGTCCTGATCTCCCCCAGTAGGATGTAGAGAGACTTTGCATGATGCTATCAGATATCCCATTGTTTTCTCCCTCCCTGTGTAAATCCTTTTTTCAGGTAAAGCTGATCACCCTTCCCCAATGTAACTCTGCTTACTGAAGTATCAAACCTTTTTCCCCAAAATGTAAATACCTATCTGAGAAATGTAAAATCATTTTTCCCCTTATGTCACCCCTGTTACTGGAAATGATAATAGATTGTGGAATCCCCTGTTTGGAATAACCCTGCCTCCTCATTAGCATGGAGACTCTTAAATAGCACATGCGTGTTCAATAAATGATTCCAGTTTTTTGCCTCTATAGTTGGGATCATGATAGCTTTATTAAACCATTACTGGCATACATTTGTAAATATGATCTTAAAACTACAGTAATGCCTTTATTACCTATGATTATATTAAGGCAAATAGCTTTAGGATGAGACAATTTTTAACTTTCTCTGCCTAGGAAAGTTTCTTCTATATATTGCAAAGATAAGAAATAGATAGACTTTGATTAAGAAATGGCAAATGAGCATTTGAAACTAATCTGAAATGTCGTGCCTGTTTTGCCCCACAGAATTTATTGTATTCAATGCATAAAGATATCTCAAATAATTGGTATACATGACAGAAATCAGACAGCAAGATCTAGTCCATATTATGGATGTTAAAAAATATGCAAGGTATGAACAAAATTCAGCTACATCAAAATATTACCTCTACATTAACAGGTAAGCCTTGACTGTGTTATGTTTTAAAAATTAGGATGACTGATTAGCAAAGGTTCTCATTTCATTGGTATTTGTGGTACCATCCCCTGATGATTATGTCTTTACACGACAAGAGATAGAGGACCTCCTTTTAAATCTACCAAGCTTTGTATCTCAAAATGCACGTGCAGATGGGTGTATTTGTGCATACACACACTTGTATGGCTGCATCTGTGAGAGTTCAAGGATATATCAGACAGGTTACAATTTTTTGCACTATTTTTACTTTTAACTTTTCTGATACCTAGATCATAGTTTGGATTTTCAGAAATTATTACACAGGACCTACCCTAGGTGTTATACACTTATTAAGACTTAAATGAAGGATACAGGCACCTTGAAGGAAAGCTTCTATTAAGATGTAAGGCATTTAAAACCAGAATGATTATTCTATTATCAAATGTCACCTATGATTACCATGGGACATAGAAATATGCTTTTAATCTCTCATTCAATGTACAAATACTGTTTCCTAACTGATTCCATAAGATCTGTTTCTCTTACTATTTATTGGATTTTCAAATACATTTTTCATGCTTTGTTCTATACTTTTAAAATTCCTTCTCTAAAAATTACTTCAAAGCTACCAAGTAAATGTTGGCCTTTGATATGATGTCTTCCAAGAGTCTTCATAACTCTTACTTGGATAGAATATTGTCTGAAAAACAAGGTCTCTTACTTGTGGAGATTCTTATTTCCTGAATGCAAGCACCAGTTTCATTGAACTTCAGTCTAAACCAAAAGTGAAAGACTTCTAAGAAAAAACCTGTAAATATAGTGTTACGTAACTGCAGTGTTCTGCTGTGCAAAAAATTTAATCTTTTGTATTTCTGTAGTCCGTGGCTTTGGGATACTCCTGAGGTGAGCTCATTCAGGGCCGAGGACCCAGCACGGCTTGTGTTACCACTCTTTGAGTTGCTTACTTGTAAAACTATGAGGTTCAAGGAATTAAAGACCAAGGTCACAGCTCCGCTTCCGGAACTCTAGAAGTCCACAAGGGAGGGATATGGGAGAAATTTGTTCCAGTGACCAAGATTTCAGTCTGAATGAAGCTTGCAAATTCTTGGTTTTGTGGTAAATTTTCTAAATGGTCCTTAGCCCCTTACCCAGCATGTTAACAAATACTGCTTTACCATATCTTTTTTGGCTTTCTGTAGGCATCTATTCATCTTTTCTTAATTAATTTTTGGCTTCCAAGGTCTTAAAGGCAGTCACCCTCATTGTCTTGTTTATACTGCTTTGAACACAGAGTAGGTACCCACCATTTGTAAATGGTGCTTTAACACTCCTTCAATTCATTACATCGGTAATTTAAACAGGGAAAAAAATCATGCAACAAATGAGAGTATTCCTACTAAAAAAAATGTGGTAGTCTGACTTGCCCTTTAATTATATTCTAACTAAAAATTTTTCCACAGATCTTTTCACACTATCACACATAAAAAATATTATTTGTCACAGAGAAATTAATCCATCATTGTTTTATTTTCCGCTTATCTTTTAGCGGTCGATAAAGTTAAACTCCAAGGGGAACCTCATACTTATATGAATAACTTTACTTGCTACTTATGACAGTTTTGCAGAGCTACAGTAGCTTTGAATAAATAGATGGACTCTCTTTTAGCTCATGCATTTTCAATGGATTTGGAAAGTCATTTCTGCTTATGAAGCTACCTGCAGGTACATTGGCATGAAGTTATTCTATTAGTTACACATGACTACTCAGACAAGGGCTGGTTTCACCTTTTTCTTCTGTCCCACAAGTGATCAGTAATTGAGAGATGGTTACGTATTGGCCTGGAAAGCAAAATGCATAATTTTTGCACTATTTCTTGTAAAATATTGAGTGATGATTTGAAATAAAAGAGCTTTGTTAAAGAATTTTGACTGTTTTGTACTTCATATATTTTTTTACCATTACAGAAAAGTTATCCATCAGAAATATAAACTTTAAAAGGAAATTCATCAGTGCTTTCTCTTTTCTGCAATGTAGCAATTGACAAAAACAGTGCTGAAGTATAAGCCTCTTTGAAGAGGACTTTGTAGTTAAAACTATGCTAATCCTTTGACCATAGGTTCTCTGTGAGATATAGTATATCTTTGATTGCAATGTTAGAAACTACATGCAGTTATCAGTGGGCGACATGAAATATATCTATTGTAATTGTGAAATAATATGCTAACTAAACTCAGTAGCTTTTTGACAAAACAAATTTCTATCGGAATCATCTTGCCTTTTTTTCCTATTTAATTACTTGTGAAACTGAATAACTTTTAGAAATGTTGTTATGACTAATGTGCAGAGTTGTCAGAGGAAAACAGATCCTCATTGTGCTAGTTGCTCTACTCCTGGCTAGTGAAAGACTGACACGGCTTCTAAATACGTACCATTGAGATGGTAAAATGCATACACTGAGGAAACGAAATCTACTGTTACTAGTTAAATTTAAAGCATTCATCAAAAATAAGGATATAAATAGACTTTGTAAAAGGTAACCCTGTTCTTTGAGATGCATTGAGGTTCTTTCACTTCATACAAATTATCTTGAAAGATAACAGAGCAGCAATCATATATATATATATACAACACTTAAAATGGAAGATAATTGACTTCTGCTCTACTTCTAGATCATTGCATCACTTCTACTTTAGTGTATCCCACATTTCAGCTGTCTCAGAACTTCCTGTGCTCTGAAAATCATTTCATAGAGCCAATGAAAAAGTGAACTGAGAAGCTGTGATGACCATGATATGTCTCTGGGTCAAAAGATTTCTACAAACAGACTTCCCCTCTGCACTGCCATAACTCTATTCTGTGCTCACATACTGGATGCAAGTGGTGAAGCTGAAAAAATTAAACTGCTGTTTACATTGTAATAACTCCTCAAGTCAAATACTGCTTTATAAAAACGTTACTGTTTCTGACTCTGTCAGTAACTTTAAATGAAACTCGAACAATCTATTTCAAACCTGTGTTAGCATACAACAAACATTCTTTTTTTAATTTTTTTTGCTGCACACATGGGTTTAGTAAAGTGCAGATGCAAACTGAAGACATCAAAGGAGAGGCTAATAAACACAGCAAATTCCATTTTTTTACAAAAACAGTGGTGGACAAATGCTCAGCCACTGTGATCTTCAGTTTAAAGGAACAATACTGTAAAGAAAATCTACCAATTCCTGCTCAGAATTATGAACATATAATCTCACTTTCCTCAAAGGTATTTGGCAAAGTTAATTAAGCGATAGTAGTATTGTTTTTTTTTTCAGGGATATCAGGAAATTGCACCTCTGTTCCACAGACACATGGAGGTCAGAACTGGCTCCTCTTCAGGAAAGCTGACCTAAGGATTGTAGATACTGTTCCAGCTTCTTACACTTAGTTTAATTATCTTTATTTCTACTAAAGCTGGGTGATAGACTCACAGACGTGTTCTATGTACCACACAGATAAAGCCTACATCTCTTAGTATATGCTGTCATTTATTCTGCCAAATACCAGCTTAAAGTTTCTAATGTTCAACTGCACAGGTAAATATCAATAATGGGCATATTATGTTCATTGATGTCTGTCTTGCTCTGACACAGTTTATTATTTGTGACAATCAAATTTGATTCACACTATTGTCTGGAGTTAGAAACATCCACCTACAGTTTTTAACAATGTGAACAGCTAACATCCATACTTTAATTATGTAAATTATGTAAATAGGTCATTCTTTCTATCTTTATGTTTTCTTTTCATGTGGAAGTGTTTAAATGATAAGATGGACATAGTAATGATAGTAATAGATATAGTATGATAAGAAGTATAGTCATTTGCAAAATATTAAATAGATCTACAAACATCAACGAGATGAAATTAATCTTTTCTAAAACTGAATAATAACTTTTACATTCTCAGGTCTAATATTAGGTAAAGTTCACTCACAATAAGTAGCTTTGTCCAAATTCTAAATTATGTTCTTATATGTCAATAACTTATTTTGTGGTAAGAACAGCTTTTTATTGCATTTCACTGAGATGATAGTCTACAGGCAGAAGAAAGGCACCTGTACTCGCATCTTCATATCTTTCTGAATTTCAGGACATTTATATCAGTGATGCACTCGTGAGTGCACTGACAACCTTACGAGGTTTCTCAGAGATTTTAAAATGTCTGTGTGCTTGGGGAAAGAATTGTTGCCACTGAATTACAGGTTGCATGTTAAAATTATAAGTTACACGTTAAGAGTTGGCTTACACCTGTTAGAGCTAAATATTTCATGTCAACAATGTTCATGCTTCTGATGGGAAAGCTGTATAGGAGATAAAAATTCCATTAGACAAATAATATTAATAGTTAATTGGGACATATCTATTTATTTTTCAGAGAAAAAGAAACCAAATCATCTGAGAAGCTGAAAGGTGTGTTTCCAAGAAAAAAAGAAGACATGCAATGTGGAAAACCTACTTATTTTTCAAGCATTTTTTGTAGTACTGTTACTTTTATTTTATTTTTTAACTTTCCTTAATTCACCTAGATGAAGAGACAATCTTGTATTTCAAAGGTTCATCAGTAGAATCTAACCTAATTTGACTTATAAGAATTTCAAGGAATTGCAACCATTCTCTGGATCTGAGAGGAGAATCACTGTAGGATTCTTCTAATGATAAAATAAACTACAAACTATGAAAACCAGCATTGTGTGAAATAGAGGCCTAAGGATGAAAAACATAAACATCATCCTTAATACGTTTAACAGAGATGACAAATTTTCAAATGTCAGTTAATAACAGTTCTTATTGGCTTGGTATTACTGTATGGATTTAGTGGTTCTTCTAAAGAAAATATTTAGATTCTGATTCTGAGTGATTTACATAATGTTTTTTTCTTCCAAATCTAAAAATGTTACCCCTAAAAGCCCAAAAGGATTCTTACTGCCAATGTTCAGCTGATATTAAGCTACACAGTACTTAAAATCAGTGGGCATTTGCATTTTGACAGTAAAATGTCCTTAGGGAGATAAACTTGTGTTTCCAAATATGCATATCCATGCTCTCTAAATTTGATACTTATTAGTAAGAAAGGCCTTGGGCATTGTGAATAAGTATATGTGCATAGAAATCTACTATGCCTATGATGAGAGTCTTATTATGCTTGCAAGGCAAAAATTTACATTTTTCAAGCAAGTTGCTCATGCAAGCACCAATTATGCAGCACAGTGGATTAAATCCATCTGGCCCATGTCCTTCTTTTTAAATTGGTAGCCTAGCTCCAAGGTTGTGAGTAATATTACCACCAGTGCAGCATAGCCAGGAATCTTTCTCTCACCAAGTTGATGTTAAGAGTTTTAATGTAAATATTAAGAACAAAACATTTAGCTTCAGCATGGGCAGGAGACGCAGGTGGAATGGGATGTATTCATGCTTCAGAATGGCTAACAAAGCAGTGATTGAAAGACAGAAATACTTGTGGAAAAAATACTGTTTCAGATGCTCTCAGATGTGCAAAAGATTTTTATTGGAGGTATTATGATTACAGTTAAATATACCTACTGTATTTTTTGAGAAAGACCCAGAGGACATCCAGGGCCAGAAGACACTTAGGGAGCAGTAACTCTGTGCAGCCAGAGGCTTCACCCCAGCTGCATCTAAATTACTGAGCTGGCTAAGCCCTTCTTTTCACTTCTTTTGATGTTTGAGACATTGATCTTTTCTAGCTGCCTATTTGAGATGCTCAGAAGTACCAGTGACTATCATTTCAACAACTTTTTGCTAATCCAGCCTACAGTGCTAAATTCTGCAGAATAAATTTTTCATTGATATCACTGCAAGTCAATAAAAAGACTGAAGCAAAGTCTATATGCAGAACATGGAAAGAGGTTTAAATCTTCCTCTGTTTCTTCTATGTTTTATATTCTCTTGAGAAAATCAGTCCATTATACTAAGGAAATTCACAACTAAGATTAAATAGTGGATATACTCATCAGTATATATTTTGCTTTATCCTTCCCCAGCAATAACAGTGGAGATATGAATGATATTTTCTACCTTCAGAGTGCTCCAGGGTGATTTATTTAGTGCAAGCTACACTGTGAATCTTGCTTAAATACACTTTTCAAACCTCAGTCTCCATAATTTGCACCAAATAGGCAACCTTTGTTATGAAACAAAGAGCTAATATTAACATCCCTTTGAAAAGTTGCATACCACTGAGACTTCATTATCATGGCAAAAATATTATGAAAGTGAACATAAATAATGCAAAAAAATTGGTCAAAATCTGATCTACTTTCACAAAAGGAATCTTTACTGTACAGGTAGACTTCCAAAGTCAAAACTGAAGATTACCATTCAATGCAAAGCTATCACAACCTGGCCCCCACATTAGTATGTTAAAAATAATAAAAGATGTACACTAATCCATCCCTCTGAAAAAAACCCTAAACCAAAAAGAGCAAAATGTAGAGAATAAATTTTATGATGCATAATTCTTACTTTTTATTCACTTGTGAAATATTAAGACTCATTAACTCACGAATAATCAGCCATAAGCCAATGTTACAGGGAATTTAAATATTGTGATTTATATTTAGTTTTGAGTTTATTTGTGTTCATAGTTACATTAACAGTTAACAATAATTAACTGGCATTTGCAAAAAAATCACAGAATACTTAAAAAAACATGCTTAAGATAGTCTTTAGTTTAGAAATGACAGGAAAAAAATCCTGTAGTACAGTGAGATTAAAGACTGGATTCCCATAACCTCACATTTCCTGTAAATGGACATGTTAGTAATAATCCAAGAAAGAAGCTCAAAAAGAAGTTTTGTTTTATATCTAAAGATGAATACAAGAAGAGCTTAGAAGAGTGAAGGAAAATTTTATTGCTGAAATTTTCATCTCATTTATAACCTGGCAGCAGAGACACCCAAACTCCATAGGAATTTCAGCTTAGTCTTTTTTTTTTTTTAGAGACACAGGTTATACAGTTTTATCTGCTGTATATGTTCACCTATTTGTCTATTAATCCTTCTAATAAATTTAATGGTTTAAAATATGTTTAAGTAAAAAATAGAATTATAGTAATTTTTTCCATGCATCTTAATCTATCTCACCTCTAGATCTGATGATAAAACTTAGCTTTTTAACAGTAGATATGAAAGTTTTACAAAGGAGGTAAGTATTGTTTCTATAGAATCATAGATCAGAGCTTGAAAGGTCATCTAGCTGAGTCTGCAGATCCAAGTCAGAATCAAATGTAACTAACATACCCAAGACACATATTCATATAATCTGTTCTGAAAAATCTCCAGTGATGGACAGACCACACCTCTGCAGACAACTTACTCAACTACAGATCAGTCATCAAAGCTGCTATTCTTTTTAAATGCTTCTCTCAGTCATCTTTGGTGAACTCCAAGTCCATTACTTCTTACTCTGTCCTCAGTAAAAAACAGAAAATATTTTATTCCCATTCTCTTGCAGTTCACCTTTACACATTAGAAGACTCTTATATCTCACTCTTTTCCTGTCTAGACTAAGTAACTTCAATTTTTCCAGTGATTCCTGTTGACCATCTCTATTACTCTCCTGTAGACTGTCCCCAAATGGAAAATACCTCTCTTTAAGCGCAGTCTCTTAACTTGATCTTCCAGCTAAAGTCCTAATGCTAATGGGTGGAATGAACAGAATATATATGTTTTACAGACGTTTCTTCTTTTTGTAGATGAGGAATACTTATGTAGAATAAGTCATGTCATTAACTAAGTTGAAATCATACATAGATCTTCTGCTAGTCTGCTTTAAGGCAGTGCTGAGAAGGAGAAATCTGTTGAAGCAGAGATCTGATCCTGTGGCTATATGTGTTAGGTTTAAGTGCAGATCATCCTTTTTTTCCCTTTAGACACTGGGGAAAGAAAACACTAATATTTTCCTTTGATGTGACATAAAACTGAAAAATATTCTGTGTCCACGGAATATCAATTAAATACTCCTATCTAACATGTTAAGACCAAATAAATTCAAATAATTAAGAATCAATCATAGTTTCATCAAAATAGCTATGAAGATAACCCAAAGAGAGGGAGCTAGAGCTCAAAAACAAGAAGTGGTTAGGTTCAGAAAGCTCAATTAAGAATTACAGCAATCCTGTCTCAACTGGTAATTTTGCATGTGTTCATATTTGATCTATCCGTAAATCTTAGGTACACTTACAGATAAAAACCTATAGTTAAATGGGCCTGGCCAATCTCACTGCCAGTGAATAAAGAAGTTTTTCTTCACTGCCTTCACAGCTGATAAGGGGCATGTTGGCTTACAGAATTCCAGGGGACAAGTGAACTCACGTTGCTGAGAGTATATCTTGTCAAATTTTCTGCACTTTGGAGATGTTTGTTTCTTCTCACTGACTACAAAATCAGCCAAAGAGGTGAAGGCAGAGCTCTCTATTTATCTTCTTCTCTAGCTGACATATAGGTTAGCACAGGTGAATAGTATTCACTAAAACAGAAAAATGTAATTTCTGACACACTCTTGTATAGCAGGAACAAGAGCATGGACGTCTACCACTAGATCACGTTGCTCAAAGCCCCATTTAACCTGGCCTCGAGCACTTTTAGGAATGCGGCATCCACAGCTTCTCTGAGCAACCTGGTCACAGAATTATGGAATCACAGAATATGGCGAGTTGGAAGGGACCCACAAGGATCATAATAATGTGAAACCCATTCTGTTTTGATTGCTCAACAAAGCATTCCCTTGTACATGTGTATTATGCAAAATGTGAGGATAAAGCTGCCGTTGCTGGTCTTCACTGAATACCAAGACAATCTCATCAGAATCAGAGAATATGTAGAATTTGAAGGGATCCACAAGGATCGAGTCCAACTCCTTGCCCTGCACAGGACCATCCCTCAGAGTCACACCATGTACGCAAGAGTGTTGTCCAAAAGCTTCTTGAACTCTGTCAGGCTTGGTGCTGTGACCACTTCCCTGGGGAACCTGTTCCAGTGTCCAACCACCCTCTGAGTGAAGAACTTTTTTCTAATATTCAATCTAAATCTCCCCTGATAGAACCTCAGGTCATTCCCTTGGGTCCTGTCACTGATCACCACAGAGAAGAGATCAGTGCCTGCCTCTCCTCTTCCCCTCACAAGGAAGTTGTAGACTGCAATGAGGTCTCCCCTCAGTTTCCTCCAGGCTGAACAGACCAAGTGACCTCAGCCATTCCTCATACACTTTCCCCTCCTCTAGGCTCTTCACCATCTTCACTGCCCTCCTTTGGATGCTCTTTAGTAGCTTTGTATCCTTCTTGTACTGTAGTGCCCAAAACTGTACTCCAGACTCAAGGTGAGTCCTTCCCAGTGCAGAGCAGAGCAGGACAATCCCCTCCCTCAACCGGCTGGTGAGGCTTTGCCTGATGCTCCCCGGGACATGGTTGGCCCTCCTGTCTTTGAGGGCACTGCTGACTCATACTCAATTTGCCATTGCTCAGGACACCCAGGTCCCGTTCTGCAGCACTGCTCTCTAACATCTTGTTCCCCAGTTTGTATGTGCCTCAAGAGTTGTCCCATCCCAGATGCAGAATCTGGCACTTTCCCTTGTTGAACTTCCTGTGGTTGGTGATTGCCCAGTTCTCTAATTTACTGAGGTCTCTCTGCAGGGCCTCTGTGCCTTTAGGGCAGTCAACAGCTCCTTCTAGTTTTGTGTCATCTGCAAGCTTGTTTAGGATCCCCTCTTGTCCCGCATCCAAGTCATTTATGAAAATGTTGAAAAGCACAGGGCCCAAGATGGAAGATATAATGAAGACATAATTAAGTTTATCTGAGAAGGAACACATTTTTTTGGTTTTTCTTCTTGAAGCTTGAAACTTTAAGAAACTTTTTTTCTTTTTTTTTTAAAACTTGGAAACTGAGCTTCTCATATTTCTAAGACCTGTCCCTGCAGTGAAACAAATAGTAATATTTCCGTAAACCACCACCAAAGGAGTGTTCATTTGCTTTTTATTTACTTTCTTAGAGATCAAAGTCATTAAGGTTTAGCAGGACACAGGTCACAGTGACAGAAAGATGAAAATATAATAAAAAGTTGTTGTAAAACTACCCCCAAATAACTGACAAGATGAGGAATCCATTTTATTTTAATTTCTTTTCTCTATTTATGATATTAGACTTTTGTTTATTTCTATTCAAAACATTTAAATAATCTCCATTTTACTAGATGCTTACAAAACACATTCTTACAAAATTAATTGTTCATTACAGGAGCACTGCCTTCTATATATATATATATCATGTTTTAGAAATCAATTACAGCAAAAGGATTTTTGAAGTTAGTTTCAATTTGACAGAATACTTTTGAACATCCCCATACATGAACTCTCTGCAGTACCCTGCATTATGCAAAATACATCTTAATTTTATCGCTAGGACTGCATTTAAGTCATTGGATATAAAGAAATCTCTTTGTTTACTGTCAAATATTCAGATTTATGCATTTATATGCATTTATACACATTCCCAAGTTTCCCCAAATTTTGAAACAATTCTGAATCCCAAGGGCTCAGTTTGTAGCTGTTGTAGCCTCATAAGTTCAAGGTTGGAAGTTTTGTGCAGCAGCCTGAGTACTCAGACACTGAACCTTGACTCAGTTTTCCTGTCTCTACACCTTCCATCTCCCCCTTGCCCAAAATACCCAAAGACGATCCTTCAGAATTTGGAATAAATATCCCTTAGCACTTTCTAGGTACTGTGTACTAAATGTGATGTCAGTTGCACCAATTCATAGCATAATCAAAACTTATTTTGGTGAGAACTGAAGTTTAATTTTCAAAATTTCTCAAGTTTTATATTTTCTAAAGGTTGTGCTTGAAAACAGAGTTGTGCTGAGACTGCTCTCGACAGCCTAATGTCCCTGTCTCTGTTATGTGCTTATTCATTGTTACAGAATTTTATTTTTCAGACAAAACTTTTATCTGTTTCCAAAAGATAAAAACCAGATCTAGATGCAGCTCATTAATCATGGCAATTAATTAAAAATACTAATTACAAATATTTACATTGTACTGCATGCAGATAATTGATATTTAATGATACTATTAAATGGTTGACATAAATCACCTGGAATTCTCACTTCCACACACTAACAGCAGTGTTTTTCCTTCTAAGTCCAGGGATATTGAAGTTTAGTGATATGAACATGCATTTTTGAAACAAAAGAAAAGATACCTGAGAATCACAATGGGCAACTGTGCCACCAAGATCAGGACCAAATATTTCACAGTAGTTTATACTTAGCAGTTACAGCAGGATAAACTTGGTGGTTTCTGTGGATGAATTTGTTCTTTAGACCATCTGCATGTGTTTTACATTGTTATTTGCAAAAGGTCAGTATTTTCTCAGATATTAATATGCCTTTAGATGACTCCTCAATAACACTCTCACCTTTGGCTGATTGACTAAAGGAATTTTGAATCATATATTAATTATATATTTAAGCAAATAAATGTTTTTATTTCATAGGGTAATGATTTTTCATTTTAAGTTTAGTGAAATCTATAGATCTGAGAACTAATGTAAATTTAACAAGGCTTAATTAAATGCATTCATGGTTTGCCAATGTAGCCTTTATATTTAAAGCAAAGAAATTACATGGTTATGTCTCCTTAGAACTAAAGTGATAAGTTACTAATCTTTAAAACAAGACCTATAGCAAAAAAAAAAAAAAAAAGATTTATGTAGTTTCAGGTAAAAAACAGAGGAGAAAGAAAAAAAAGGGAAACATGCTTTGATTTTCTGATAATAGTAATTGAAGAGTTTAATCTTATTTTTCTTTCCACTCCACTTTTTAAACATAACCTTCTCTCATTTTCTAACAGCCTCAAGGAGTAAAATTTCAACCCCTGAGGTTAAATAAATTTCTCTGTTTAAACAAAAGGTGGGAAATGTAATTTCCAGCCGTAAGTTGGAAGTCATGAGAGGTCAAAGAACTTGTCTATAGTATCAGGCACCCAAAATCAGAATTAATAAGACAGAAAAAACACGAGGAAAACAAAAGGGGAAAAATCCCAAATGCTCATTAATTTTATTTTAGTTTTTCAAATGTGATACAATATGCAGATCAAGAACAATGCTATTAGCATAAACTAGGAAAATATTATTACTGCATTATTCTTTGGGCAGGTAAAAGGTTCACTAATATAGGAAGGACTGTGATTTGCTGAGATCATCAGCTTGTTTTGAAACCTCAACTCCACACTAAAATATTTCTAGAGAGGAAGATATCTGGCAACTGGTTGTGTCACATACAGGGACTGTTTATCAGTGTTAGCCTCATGCAGCATGGAAAAAAAAAATCTTCTGTTTATCTACCTACTCTGGGTACAGGCAATAATAAAAGCAGTGTAAAAATAATAAGAGATGTGTGTGCATATATGTCTCTCATCAAGATTATAAGTTTATAAAGCTTATACATTAGATGTAAAAAAATTATTAAATCTTCCTATATTAACCTTATTGCTAAGTTAAATAAGCAATTTGTTTATATATTGCTTTCTCATACCTACATAAGTCATCTTCATGTGGAGTCATCTTCCCTTCTTTCAGTTTCAGTTACACATTTAATTTCTCTTGGCAACTATAAAAAATTTTCAGAGAGAGGGGACTTCTCTTTTGCAATCATTTTTTTTTGTTTGTTTCAGACAGGTTTCTCTTACTTGATGTTGATGACTGAGGTTTTTTTTCTATGCCATTTTTTGTTGAAATCTATGTGAACCATTTTTAAAAATGCAATTTACTGTAGTGTGCTCAAAAAAAGCACTGAAAATATGTTAATGAGTTCTGATCCTGGATTTTGAATAAACAATTCATACTGTATGAACTTTATATTTTTATTTCTAATAATCTGTTAATATAACTAGAAAAGATTTCTTGGGTCATCTATTTCAACCTCTTTGCACATGGCAGTCTTTTTCACTGCTAGTCTGTCTCCTGGGGGTGTATGTATGTGTGAACACATGAACACATATGTACACGTGTATATATATTCCTAAAATATAATGTAATTCTCTGCTAACTTTCTCTCTGGGCATAATTTAATTACCTATTTTTTTTTTTAATGCTAAAATAAAAATAAAAAGTCTGAGTCAGATGTAGTTATCTTTTTTTTATCATTTCAGGTCCAGTTATGCTGTCTCCTGCACTGTATAAATTCTTTCTCATTTGAATGATGGTGTTTAAAAAGGATTCTAAGATACAGTTGCACTCTATATCTTCTCTTACATACTGAAACATGAGTTTTCTTTCCTTCGTCTCCAGCTTCATAAACTAATGTCCTTTAATCAACTGACAGGGAAAATTGGACTGTATGAAGAAATCAGATAGAACTTGCAACCTATCTGAGATCAACGTGGTCATGAGAATGCTGAGTTACTCTGCGAAGAATCAGGCACAATTCTCAGTTTGCAAATGTGAATGAGGGAGCTCTCCTCACAGAAATGGTTGCCTCCTAAATCTGTGAATAAGTATATCCATTGATGTCTTTGGTACCTCAGGAAGAGGTTTGTAAGGTTTCCCACTACCAGGAATGTCCAAAATTCTTATTACAGATTATGTTATAGACTTAACGGGTCTTAGGGACATTTTTCTAGACACTTGGAATCTTTTAGAGAATATGATTGTGGGTAGACATTCAACTGCCTGGTACTCTCATTTCATCTCCCCAGCTTTCTATACATTTCAAATGCTAATGACTGCAAGTCATAAAACCACTTTTAAAATTTAATTTTTGAGTACTGCCTTGAAGGACAGCAATCTTTCTATTACTCCTTTACTGAAATGCTGGTTTTGCTCAACTGTAGAATAAAGCAACTTCAAAAAAAGTATTATTAAAAGAATATTCTTTTAATAACAGCAGTACTCACAGACTACTGGACTCAATTAGGCCACTATTCACAGGTCAGGAGATTTAATTCTCTTGCATTTTCAATCCTTTTTCTCAGCCCTTGATAACCTAGGAACTATTTAAAAAGGAACCATTTAATGCATTATGCAAATGGAGGGTATCATAAAGGAGCTGACTTAAAATTGAACTGCAACCTGTAACAGAAATTTTTAACTAGAAAAATTTTTATTCATAAGTTAAATACTCCAGGCATATCATTATTTGAAGCATAACTTTTTTTTCACACTTTTAAAACTAAATGTTGGAAATAGTGAAAATTATATTCTTGGTAGTAGTATTATTCTCTATCAGGATGATACAGCAGTCAAGACTGATTATTTAACTCCAAAAGTAATTCAGTATTTAACCTAACACAAGTCAGCTTTGAGACACTTTTACTGGTTTGTCATTTAGCCTCAAGCTTGAAGCCAAAGATATCATCTGAAATTGTAGCATCACAGAACCACAAAATGGTTGAGGTAGAAAGAGGCCTTCTGCAGGCCAACTGATTCAACACCCTGCTCAAGCAGGGACATATAGAGCTGGTTGACCAGGATCATGTGCAGATGAATGGAGAATCTACACCTTCTCTGGACAACCTGTTCCAGTGCTCATTAACCCTGACATTATAAAAGTGATTCCTGAAGTTCAAATAAATGCTTCTTTGTTCCACATGGGGATTCCTGTCACCGGGAACCATTTAAAAAGCCTGGTTCCCTCCTCTTTATATCCTGCCTTCAGGTGTTTGTATTTATTGAGATTCCATAGATCCTCAACTCTCTCAGCCTTTCCTTAGATTAGAGATATTCAAGTCCCTTAATCTTTTTAGTGACCCTTTTCCTGATCTGCTTAAGTAGGTCCATATCTCTCAGTCCAGGACTGAGACATTAGTGACACACTAATGCTTAGTAGAGAAGAATCACCTCCCTTGACTTGCTGGCAATGCTATTTCTAACTCAGTATTAAATTCTTTCATTGCTGCATAACAACAAAAAAAAATTTGAGATAATGAAGGGCACCCTCAGAGTGCTTTGTTTGTGTGTGGTTTAATTCAAAACATAGCATTTGATCAAACTTCAAAATGATGGGCTACTTTTATTTTTGCTTATTTTCATTATGATCAAATGATTTAAGCATACAGTTTTGCGATGCTTCTGGTGAAGAAGCATACTTTTTATGTATTAGGAAAAAGATCTAGTCACAAAATATGACTTTAAGCAGTAAATTATATTTTTCAGATAATAAAGAAATGACAACATATGAAAGAAAGGTATTGATTTCCATGTCCAGAAAAAGTATTGTCTAACAGTTACAGATGTACTGTGCTTACTACCACAAATTTTTCCCTCTTTTCCTACCAACCTCCTCAGCCTCTGCTGATGGTTTAGTCTGCAATTATTCTCTTAGTTCTTCATTGTGTTTCGCGATATCACAAGGTCTTCTTCCCATTCTCCTGTATGCATCTTTCCTATCTGCTTGCTTCTATTTTTCCCTGTCTTTACTCTTTCTCCCTTGACTTCTCTCTTATTTCTGCTCTTATTTTATCGTTTTTCTTAAATGCAGCCTCTTCTTTCCTCTTGTTCAGTCAAACAAGTGAAACAGTAATATGAGAAAGTCTCTCTAGTGTAACATGGGATTAGAAAACCATCTTTTACGCACTAAAAGCATAACGGGCTTTGGGAGTCAGTTTGGTAAAGATTTAGGTGTGCTAAGAGCTCTTAGGGAATGAAATGTGTTTAGCAAGGATCAATTCTGATAAATAGTGGGAAAAAAAAGTCAGTCTCTAGTCAACATATGCAAACCAAGTTTGGACAAGTACACGGTGCTTTTGCTAAATATAGTACTTCATCACAGAATCACAGAATATTCTGAGTTGGAAGGGACCCACAAGGACTGTCGAATCCAACTCTTAAATGAATGTCCCATATGGGGATCAAACCCGTGACCTTGACATTACCAGCACCATGTTTTAACCAATTTGGAAAATTCAACTCATTTAATCTTTTCCTTCCTCTATAATAACATATTGGAAAATGCACTGATTCTTCTAAGTATTCTGGGTTTTGTTTGAAATGTGGGCAAAACACGCCTTCTCAGCAGTAGATGATCAAGTTTTATTGAAAAAAATGTGACCATGAGCTTTTGCTCCTTGCATCTCCTTGTTCTTTTTGGGTTTCTGCCAAGATGATTTAAGTTTAAAAAATTCATCATAAAAATCTGAGTTATGTAACAGGAAATGGTAAATGTCTGTAAATCATGATTTCTGGCTGTGTTATTTATGAAATTTTCAAAGATATTATTTAAATATTACTTTAGTTATTAAATGTAATTTTTTAATCTTATATCCTTGATGCAATTGTACAGAGAATCAAACTTAATTTTGAAATGATTCTTAAACTTCAAAACATTTTTTCTCATCAAAGCAAATAAAATAACTTTAGGAAAGTATTTAAAAGATAAAATTTCTTGCTTTTTTTTTTTTAATTAAAACTGAATAAATTCTGTTTGAACAGAATAAAAAAAATAGTTAAAATAAATCTTCTATATGATGTTCAGTAGTCACCTGTGATAAGAAATAAATTCACACACCTTTCAATCTCTTCATTAATGCACTGATTGAAGATAAAGGAAATGCAAATTCAAGTCTCTGATCTTCTTGCATCAGAAGGGTCTGATACGAGAAATTCATCACCTCAGGAAACATTACATGAAAGTTGCTCAATAATCGGGATGAATGCTTGGTCATCTGTCAAATAAAGCATGGTAATCTCTTCCTTATAATTCACACAAAATTTCTCAAAATCAATAATGTCTTTGCAAGAATGGAATTTTGACTTGACTACAAATGCTCTAATGTATTTTTTTCCTTTCAGATTACAGATGTGCTATTCTGTTGAGAGGACACAGATCAGTTGCTCTCAGAACACCATGGAAGAACAGCCCTCTCTCACAGCCACGATCATGTTCATTTCTGAGTGAACATGAGGATTTACAGGAGTTCTACAGAAAATGAAAAAATGAAACAGAATATTAAATAGCTCAATGGTGCCTGTGAACAAGGCAGAAACTTCTCTTACGCAGCCTAACACGTTGTATAGCTAAGCCTTTATTTGATTCATCTCACTGTCAAAGTTTTATTTACAGTAACTGGATGAGTACAAATGTGAGTGAAACAAAACTCTTCCTTTCCAGTGCCCTCAATCTCTTGGCAAAGTGCACTAAACTTTTGCTTACTAGCTGTGTTATATATTTGAGATCCTCCCCACTCCATCCTCATCCCACCTTATTCGTAACAATAAGATATTATCAATCTGGAGAATACTGTGGATATTTTTTGGAAATTCCAACAAATGAACTCTAGAAGAACAAATTAAACAAATGTGAATGATCTAGATACATGTAACAGATCCTGCAACAGAGCAAGGATTAGATAAAGTCCTGAGGTCCCTTTCAGTTATAAGATTTGATAAGAAATAATGATAAATAAGTTGCTAACTCTTACTTATCCAATGGTATTATTTTTCTGTAGTATGGGCAAGACAACATCTTCTCAGCCATAGATGAAAACCTAACTGCTCCAAAACAAAAGCATAGAATTTCAACCTTTCAACATAGAAAATTAGATCCCTTACTGATATGTTAATCAGACCTTTCTTATTCTGGATAAAGATTGCCTCTCTATTTCTCTTGTGCTGGGCTGATGAGTAAGTTAACTTCTATTACTTCAGTTACTTGTCAGTTTGGTAACAACCTCGTCAATGTCTTTCACTGAGCATTCACAGATCCAAAAGCTGTCCTTTTGCCAGTCTTTTTGCTAGTACTCAGTCCAAACAAAATCATTCAGTATTGTCAAAGAGAAATTTATTTCTTACATTTACAAGTACCAAAACAGTTACAGATCTAGTCTTGTAAAGCAATAGTCAATAATGCTGCTATGCTAACATGTTAGTGCTCAGGAGAAGAACGTTTTGCAAACTGGTGGAGGAGTTACTTTTCCAGCTGCTTATTGCTACATTGTCTGATCTCCTCACTACTGATCATCACTTCCTTAAAATTTGTCAGCAGAGCTGCTCATGCCAAAATTGCAGGCAAAGTGAGGTAGGTTAACTGGTTTAAACACAAGATTTTTCTTAAGATGAAACACTGAATCTGTGTAGCAGCAGAGATGCTACCATCTCTGCAGCAGCAGAGATGGCATATGAGAATGATGGCAAATTCTGCCAGGGAGTAAAGATGGACAGAGGCAGTGATAAGCAGATGGAGATGTCCATAAGGTAATGTAGAACTAGAAACCGATGTGTGTCCAAAGCATAATCATACATCACATTGATGTAAACAGTGCATTTTTTACCCTTTTTGCTCACCCTTAGCTTTCCTTCCTTCCAAAGATTGTACCTTCACTTTTCTAAATCACTGCTTTCTGAACCAGCTAGCCATAGTCAATGATCTTGAGAGAAATGTTTTTATTGTTCGTGTTAGGTTTATACCAAATGAGCACTTCACTAATGTGCTATTATTTTATCTTGCTGAAAAATTCACACCAGATTTAAACCTTTCTGAACTACAATTTTTTCTTCCAGATTCTAATTCAGAGCATGTGGTCATGTCTCTGAATCCATTAACACTGATGGGATGGAGAGAAGAAAGAAGAGAACGTTATCCAGATCTTGCATAAGTAACACGAAACTATGTCTACAGAAATACTTTCACTAGCTGGAATGAACTAGCTTGGACAAGGAGTTCTCATTTTTCTTTACCTCAGTCCTGTCTCGACAGTCCTTGCTCAGCTCACCTTGATGTTTTGCTGAGGCTTTTGTGAGTTACTTCATTTCAGTAGCTCAGCAAAAATGCTAACAAAACTGTAGACCAACTGTAGCTTATCAGCATTTTGCCAGGCTGATAAATAGAATTGGCTCAGCAAGGTATCCTCAAATCCATGTAATACAAGGGAGGGAAGGATGCAGACAAGAGCAGGTGAATGATCAGTGAAATTGTCACTTTTTCTGGCAGTAAGTTACTCAGGTAGCTCTGCTGCTCAGGGAAATGTACCAGAAGACTTTGAAAAAGTGGCACTGCTCCTTATCACTTAGGAGATCATCCAAGTCCCATTAAAGTAATTAAGTTTTCATACTTATTTTAATGATGTCTTGATCAGATGCTCCATAAACAGATTGGTAAATCACTACTAGAAAGTTATTAATGTGCAAACCAACTCTGATCTTTAATATGGGTATATATTATTCAAGGATCAAAAGTAGTTAGGAATCAAATGCACACTATAAACTTACAAAGCATTTTGTATGTACTTAGTCTTCCATAGAGTACAAAAGCTAGCAATCCCCAGGAGCAAGAAAGCAGGTAAGGGAGGCAAGAGGCCAGCATGGCTGAATAGGGAGCTGCTGTTCAAACTAAAGGGAAAGAGGCAAATGCACAGCTAGTTGAAACTAGGATAGATGACGAAGGAAAAGTATAGAGATGAAGTACAGTTGTAAAGGGATGTGGTGAGGAAAGCCATGGTGAAGCTGAAGCTGAAGGGGTGCAAAGAATAACAAAAGGGCTTCTACAAGTATGTTAACCAGAAAAGGAAGGTCACAGAAGGTGTACATCCTCTGATAAACAATGCTGGAAAACTGGTAACACCAGATAAGGAGAAGACTGAGTACTCAACAACTCTTTTTTCCTCAGTCTTAAATGGTAAACTCCCTTCCCACACCTCTCAAATGGGTAAAGAGCAGGACAGGGACTGGAGGAACAAAGTAATTTCCACTGTAAGTAAAGATCAGCTTCATGACTATCTGAGGTCATGAACCTGAATGTACATAAGTCTGTGGAACCAGATAAGATGCATCCCAGAATCCTGAGGGAATAGGCTGATGCAGTTGCCAAGCTATTCTCCGTGATATTGGAAAAGCCATGGCAGTCAAGTGAAGTCCCAGAGAAGTGTCTCTGTGCCCCAGAAGACCATGGAACAGCTCCTCCTAGAAGATGTGCTAAGGCACATGGAGGACAAGCAGGTGATTTGAAACAGCCAGAACAGCTTCACCAAGGGCAAGTTGTACTGTCCTTCTGGGGACGAATGACTACATCAGTGGACAAAGGAAAGATTTCACACGTCGTTTATCTGGACTTCTGTAAAGCCTTTGACATGGTCCCCCACAACATTCTTCTCCCTAAATTGGAGAGATGGATTTGATAGGTGGACTGTTAGATGGTTCCATCCAGAGGGTAGTGGTCAATGCCTCAGAGTCCAGATGGACATCAGTGACAAGTAGAATCCCTCAAGAGTCCATATTGGGACCAGTATTATTTAATATCCTCATTAATGACATAAACAAAGGTGAACCCTCAGCAAGTTTTGCAGATGACACCAAGCCAAGTGGTGTGGTTGACAAACAAGGAATCAGACTCAGCCAGCACGGATTTAGGAAAGGTCCAGCCTGACCAACCTGATCTCCTTTCATGACTAGGTGACCTGCCTGGTGGATGAGGGGAAGGCTGTACATGTAGTCTGCCTGGACTTCAGCAAAGCCTTTAACATATTGCCCATAGCATACTCCTGGAAAAGCTGACAGCCCACAGCTTGGACAAGTGCACTCTTCTCTGGGTTAAAAACTGGCCAGAGACTGGTGGTGAATGGCGCTGCATCCAATTGGCATCTAGTCATTAGCAGTGTCCCACAAGGATCAGTGTTGGGCCCAGTTCAGCTTAATATCTTTATTGATGACCTGGATGAGAGGATTGAGTCTACCATTAGCAAATTTGCAGACAACACCAAGTTGGGCAAGAGTATCAATTGGTGGGGGGTGCTGGAGGGTAGGAAGGCTCTGCTGAGCAACCTGGACAGGCTAGAATAGATGGGCCAAGACCAGTGGCATAAGGTTCAACAAGACCAAGTGCTAGATGCAGTGCTACAGCCTGTGGTTAGAAGGTGGAAAAGGACCTGGGGGTGCTGGTTGACGATCTGTTGAACGAGCCAGCAGTGCGCCCAGGTGGTCACAAATGTCAGTGGCATCCTGGCCTGTATCAGGAACAGTATGGCCAGAAGGACCAGAACAGTGACTCTTCCCTGTACTCGGCACTGCTGAAGCCACACTTCAAGTACTGTCTGCAGTTCTGTGAGAGACTGAAAAAATTATTACTGTCTCGAAACAACAAAGTTGAGTGTGGGAGAGAGGACAGATCAAGTTCTGCAAAGGTGGGACGGCATTCTATTCCTTACCCTGCCTTCTCTGGAGCCTCCAGTCCAGCCCCAGTTTGCTGTCAGTTACTGGCACACCAGAAGCCCCTAATCAAGCTCCAGAATGGCTAGTTGTCATGGGTTACACAAAAATTTTGGTATCCACTTTTTCTTTTCTCTTCCCTTTTCTCCAAATATGCCTTTTTGACTTTTTGATGTTTAGTCTTCTTTAAAGAGACAGAACTGCTAGTGATTAATAACTCAAACATTTGACCACCTGCATTGACTGTCCAGGTGCTGCACGAGACTGGACTATTGGTGCTCATGGCTCAATCAGCAGTGTGCTTTGCTAACAAGGTGCAGAGTGGCCACCCAGGGGCTTAGCGCATGCACATCCAACACCCTCAGGCTACATGTTGGGTGTTGAATAAGATAAGGACAGGAGGACACTGTTTTAAACTGTGCCGGGGGAGATTTAGGTTGGATATTAAGAAGCATTTCTTCACAGAAAAGGTGATTAGATACTGAAATGGGCTGCCCAGGTGATGGAGTCACTGTTCTCGGAGGTATTTAAAGAAAGACTGGATGTGGCACTTAGTGCCATGGTCCAGTTGACATGGTGATGTTAGGTCATAGGTTGGACTTAATGATCTCAGGGGTCTTTTGCAACCTTATTTATCCTGTGATTCTGTAATGTGCACTTGCAGCCCAGAAAGCCAACCGTATCCTGGGCTACATCAAAAGCAGCATGGCCAGCAGATTGAGGGAGGTGATTCTGTCCCTCTGCTCCACTGTGATGAGACCCTACCTGGCGTACTGCATCCAGCTCTGGGGTCCGCAGCACAGGGAAGACACTGACCTGTTGGAGAGAGTCCAGAGGAGGGCCACCAAGATGACTAGAGGGATGGAGCTCCATTCCTATGAGGAAAGGCTGAGAGAACTGGGATTGTTCAGCCTGAAAAAGAGAAGGCTTTGGGATGACCTAATCGCAGCCTTCCAGTACCTGAAGAAAGAGAGAGACTATTTACAAGGGAAGATACTGACAGGATAAGAAGGAAGGACTTCAAACTGAAAGACAATAGGTTTAGATTAGATATATGAAAAAATTCTTCACTCTGAGGGTGGTGAGACACTGGAGCAGGTTGCCCAGAGAAGTTGTGGATGCCCCATCCCTGTGACTGTTCAAAGACAGGTTGGATGGGGCTTTGAGCAACCTGGTCTACTGGAAGGTGTCCATGCCCATGGCAGTGGGGTTGGAATTAGATGATCTTTCAGGTTCCTTCCAAATATTATGCAGTTCTATGATTCTAGTAACTCAACTTGTTGCATGTTCTGCTGCTGACTAGACTTTTCAACTCATACAAAACTGAGCACAATAAATATCTTCACCCTGAGTGCATGGAAGCAACAGCAAACTGTAGAGATTGATATTTCAGACTGACATAACTGGAGAAAAAACAAAGGATTTTCTGTTATGTTCCTGGCCCTAAAAACTTCCCTAATAAAATGTACTTGGCAGCTATCTTGATTTTACAATAATGCAATTTGTATTCATCAAAATTTGACATTTAATATTGAAGCTGGCAGCTATCGCAATTTAAAAACCCTGTAAGCTAATAATTTTAAATGTGATATTTTATGTGTTTAATGTATGAAAATTCTATTATTTGGTAATTTGGCATGTTTGCAGTAATGGTCACTCTAGGAGTTATTTTAGTGATATTAACTGTTATGTGTTTTAGAACTGTTGCTAATTTAAACTTATAAATAATTTAAGGAGTAATTGCAAATAAAATCCTCAATACCTATTAATGTGGAAATTAGAACTAGTAACTCAGTCTGTGTCTTTATTCAGTTGCCTATCAAATTCTGTTCCCATTTGCTTGTCCAACTGTCCCTTCTGTTCCTTCCCTGTTCCTTTCCTGTTCCTTCTGTTCTATGTATTTCTGCAAACGTACTTGTTCAGAGAGTGGGACTAGTAGTTTTGGGTGCTTCTGTGTCTGTATTTAGTATATGAAGTAAAATGTTTCAGTACCTGAAACTCTACGGCTAAGCTGATCTTTTAAGAATACATCTGAATGCCTTTCCTGCCCAAGGAAATGCACATTACTGTTGAATTCACATCGGCTAGCTCTAATGAGATATGACAATGAAAAATGAGGGTGTCTTTGTTCAGACGGGAACTCCCTTCGACTTTTAACCTCACTGCAGTTCCATATTGAATAATTTAAAGCAATCTCAGTCCTGTGTCCCAAGTTTTTCCTTCCTTTTATCTAGAAATAAAGTTTTTCTTCCAGTAAGACAAACTCCATAATTAAAAATAAAATTGATGACTTTTTTTTTCTCAAATTATTGTAGAACCATAGAATCAATTAGGTTGGAAAAGACTTCTAAGATCATTGAGTCCAACTGTTAACCGAGCACTGCCAAGTCCACCGCTAAAACACGTCCTCGAGTGCCATATCCACATGTCTTTTAAATACCTCCAGGGATGGTGACTCACCACTGCCCTGGCCATCCTGTTCCAATGCTTGATAACCCTTCCCTGGTGCAACTCAAGGCCATTTCCTCCTGTCCTGTCATAGCCTGGAAGGAGGCTGACCCGCACCAGGCTACAACCTCCTTACAGGTAGTTGTAGTGAGGTCTCCCCTCAGTCTCCTTTTCTCCAGGCTAAACAAACCCAGGTCCCTCAGCCACTCCCCATATAACTTGTGCTCCAGCCCCTTCATCAGCTTCATTGCCCTTCTCTGGACAAGCTCCAGGTCCTCAATGTCTTTCTTGCTGTGAGGGGCCCAGAAATAAACACAGGATTTGAGATGCAGCCTAACGAGTGCCAAGTACAGTGGGATGATCACTGCCCCGGTCCTTCTGGCCACACTATTCTTGATATAGACCAAGATGCCATTTACCTTCTTGGCCACCTTGGCACACTGTTGGCTCTTGTTTAGATGTGGTTGACCAATACCTCCAGATTTCTTTCTGCCGGGAAGCTTTCCAGCCACTTTTCCGCAGTGTGTAGAGCTGTATGGGGTTATTGTGACCCAAGTGCAGGACCTGACCTTTGGCAATGGTAAATCTCGTACAACTGGCCTCAACCAATCAATCCAGCCTGTCCAGATCCCTCTGCAGAGCCTTCCTGTCCTCCAGCAGTTCAACACTCCCACCCAACTTGGTGTTGTCTGCATATTGAAACTATTCTCATAGACAATAAATTAAGGATGACTTTTCAGTTGGCAATTTCATTACATCAGCTTCGTAAAGGTATAATGAAAATGTTCTGAAATGCGACAGTACTAAGAGCTCAGGAAATGTGATGCAATTAGCATCTGTATTTATATTTATGTGTCATGAATGTAAGAAAGGTAACAAGTGGGATTTTGTACAGTTGTACTGGAAATTACTGAAACTTTCACTAGGAAGTCAGAATAACATTTGTGAAAATAGAGTAACTCACTGCCCAAATGCAGACATAAAAATTAGAAGAATATCTTAAATAAATGTTTGAATATGTTTTGTATCTTAAATATAACACAAATAGCTGTGTGAAAGCAGATAAATTACATTTAAATTTAGACACACATATACACACATATGTCTCTATATACCTAAAATATGTCTATACCTCTTTGTGTGTATCTCTACATGCCTGTGTGTATATATGTAGTGATTTGTGCCCTTGGGCTACTGCTTTACAAATAAATGCACAATGATTGAAAATAACCTGCACAAATTGGAAAATGCACCACAGATTAAGAGCAAGCAAGCTGAAAATGTTTCCTTTTGTGGCAGTAGTAATGCTGATACAGCTATGTCAATAAGGGTGTAATTCTATTACATTTTATAGCTATAGCTAATATATTTTGTAGCTGGGTAGAGTTACAGAGCAATATTTAAAATTAGCACATCCACCTAGTATGATCATATTTTGATACTATTATACCTTGTGTGGACAAAATACATAAGCATTGTCATGAAATACCATTCCTAGTTTCACTCAAAATTATTTGACAACAATTATCTTCTAAGAATACTCTCTAGGCAGAAATGTCTGGTAGTGAGCAATTGTTGCAAAATACATAACATTATTTACTCAGATAAGAGTACTTAGGTACTTTCACTTGAACTGCTTGCTGCTGAAGAAATATAAACAGAGGCTAATGAGCAATGGCAAAATTTGAATTTGCTGAAAGGCTTTTACTGGAATAAATGAAATCTCTGTGATGTCTCTTCTTATTTCCAGTCTTCAATAATCTAAAAGAACAAAGAGCATATTAATGGAATTCAGTCATAATCAGTCTGATATTGCATGGAAAGGAATATTAAACACAGCCGAAGCAGAGATAAAATAAAGGGATGTGATGTTAGAAACCTGGTAGTAAGCAGTAATAAGAAGTCAGACATAAAAATAATGCAAGATAACATATATACAGCGGGATTGAAATAAGGTCACTGCTGAAGTAGATTTCATCATGCTGGATACTACTAGAAGGTATTGAGGCAACATGAAATGTGATACTAATCACCCAAAGGAAGCATTTAAACACAGGGATATGCTTTCCACAAAGAAGGGAAAGAACAATCGAAGAAAAACATACCAATATTGAACCTGTGCTCAAGATATCACTTCAGAAACTGTCAGTTCAGTGTGATTCTGCAAATGCAGAATTAGACAATGAACAACATGTGTTTTTTTTTTCGACAACAGACAGAGCTCTGCTCATCTGCACAACTATTTTTCCACTGTTGCTCTGACCTATGAAGATTATGAGCTCTTCAGAACAGGGACTATATTTTTGCAGAAATTTCGAGTACAGCAAGGTTTCCAAGATGCTGTCATATCATTACCATAGGTGTTAATAATTATGCTTCAATGTGATTTCTTCCTCACACATTATCACAGTATTAGCTAATGATAGCCTTGACACTACAAATGCCCATAAAATGAACCTGTTGCTGATTTAAGATACTTGATATTTTTTTAAATGTACATTGTATGAACCTCTAAATATTCATTTTTGATATTTGTACTTGCCACGTAGCAAAAGCCTTTTTGCTTTTGAGTAGATTGGTAGTTTTTTTAATTGTAAAACAATTTCTGAGTATTCAAAAATTGTTCCTGTTTGACATTGGGTTTATATCAAACCCTTTTGCAATTAAAATTATAGTGAGTAAAACAGAGAGAAAATGCAGGATGCTGGAGGTCAGCCATCATCAGGACAATTATTTGGGCTATGGAAAAAAGAGTTTCAAGTTCCTCCCCTGCTAAGTTTGGAGATATTTATTCTGCAGCTATATCTCTTTACTGACTATTCTGAAATGGAAATCTTTCTTGTTAGAGATCTTCACAATTCCACAAATAGAAAAAAGACTAGCTATGTCTAAAGGGTAGTAAAAAAATGGTACCCTGCCAGGCTAAAGTTGAACTAGGTCAGGACTTCACAAGATTTTTTGCTCATGTTCGACTCCCACACATCCATTTTGGTTTCATTCATTGTTTGGCTTCCCCCCAACTGCTTTCTTGGACTCCTGTAGACACATGATGGATAACCTGGGACATCTAAACTGCTCCTTGATGTTTAATTTTGGACAACTAACAGCCTCACTTACAACTCAGAATAGCAGCTTATTCATTGTGCTAAAATCTTTTCTAATGTAGCACTGATTTGGACTGTGATGTTCCTCAGAATTCTATCTTAGAAATATCTGAACTTTTCTTACTCAAGCTTCTGACAAAACTGGTGAATTTTTACCCAAATATATATTCAAATAATTAATTAGTGTAAAGAAACAAAGAAAAAAACTCCTTCACACACAGTTCCAGTGGATAGAGCAAAGCAAATAAACTTATGAGGTTTCTTCATAGCTTCTTTCTTTCTTCTCTGCCCCTATTTACTGAAACATCTGCAGTAGGAAAAACCATCCACTATAATTTAATAAGTGACATTTAAATATATGAGGTATTTCAACTGTCTAGTAAACACTCAGGGTTTTCAGCTGTTTTGTTTCCCACTGTAAGGCTAGAATGTCAGAGAAATGCTCTGAATTAAAGCTTTAACAGAAAATCATACAATTATATTATATGACACTTAAAAAATGTTAAACGTATTTTTCCCAATAGTCCAGGCTTCCATTTCTTCTATTTCCCCGTATAAATGATCTTAATGCAACTTACAAAAAAGTAGAGGTCACAATCCAGATCACAGCAAAAAGAACATCGGCCTGCATCATTAGGCCTATAGGAATGACATATAGGCTGCTAAATGTTTCTGCATAAACAGTTTATGCAGTCTCTAGATTCAAACTATTTTTTGTCCTTTTTTTGCTAGGTGAAATCTTCTTAGTATTTATTCTCTGTAATCTGATATTTGGGGAAATATCTGAGTGATTTATTATGAGCTCCTTATGAATGACCCATAGTAATGCACAGTGTCACAGTAGACAGCAGGACAGTGTCTGCCAAGCAGCATGTGAAAAAATACCATGAGACTTATAAACATAAGTAATTATAGGTAGCAAAAAAAGAAAAATATCAGTTCTATTGGAATAAATACAAGTGTCATCTTGAAAATGCAGGAAGGTATCTTTGTCTTGTTCTGCACCATAATTCAAGGAACACATTTGGGCATCATACCTCAAGAAGAGTTTTGATCAACTAGATAAATTAATGTGAGCCCTGAGATTTGAAAAAGATATTAAGAAGATTGAAAGGATGGAATTACTTATTTGGAAAAGACTAATCAAGGATAAGATAATAACCTTCAGTCATGTAGACTGCTGCTATGAAAAGAAAGTGTTCCGTGTCCTGATCCTGAACATAGTAAGAAGTGTGAATGAGAATCTTCACAAAAAGAAATAAATTCTAGAACATTTCTAGGAAAGTTGACTATAAAACTTGTTATGAAGAGGAATAGAGACAATATTACATATCCCAGACTGACTGAATTACAGTTCTTCCTCAAGATCTTATCCCTCATACAGATATTAGTTATCATTCTATCACCTTCCAGAAATGGGTTTATAGCATGCCCAACCCCAATTTGAGTCCTGGGCTACAGATCCCAGGATAACAGATGTCATCAAATCTAGCCTGGGATGTCTGTTTGAAAATATCTTATCAAAATGGCTTTAAACCATCTTCATCAAACCGAGGCATTATAATTTTTTTCATTCAGTGGTTCAAAGCATGTTCCTGTCAGCTGCTTCTGATTCATCCTACATGGCCTGCCTTACCCCCACAGAACCCCAGAGGCCATTTTTCAAACAGATCACTTTTCCTCTTTTCAGTCTTGACTGAAATCATAAAGCAGAATTGCACAGGCTCCCATTGGTAGGATCCTTATGACAGGAAGAAAAAGGGGTTTCTTAAGTTTGGATGAACCCAAGATTTTTAAATCTTTCTTGGAGGAGATGAAAGTGTGAAAGGAGTCCAGAGTCACCAGTTTCAAAGTTAGAAATGCCCCTTAAAAAATAGCCTTGATGAAACAATTTCCAGGACAAAATATTTTTTATTGATGAATTATCAAATCTCCTGAGATGTCTTACACAGCTATACATCTGGCAATGTTGCCTTTTGGGGATACTTCTGATTAGATTATTATTTTACTTTTTTCCTTCAGTCTAACAGTGCTTTCATGCTCCTTTAGCATAAATGATATATAAGCAGGTGGTCAGCAACACAAGAAGCAAATAGAATCAGATATAGTATTCAGAAATTAAAATTCAGAAATTTTCAAAATTCATGATTGATGCCGAAGAAGTTAATTCTATTTTCATAATTTTAGAGATTTTTTTTTTTCCACTTCCTTCCTAAATAAAATAGAAATAAATTTAGATCTTCAATATCTGCACAGACCACAAGGTGGTTTTCCAAGGAAAAGAAATAGTAATCCAGGAAACATTTGAGACTGAAAATACTTATCAATGCTGCCAGCAGAAAAAGGCAGAGACAAAGGAATTTTAAGATCAGAAGCAACCGGAAATCAGTGATCAGACAGGAGGGGTATGATGGACAGTTTGAGGTGAGCATGAGTAGAAGGAAGGGAAAGGCATTGCTTAAAATCCAGCCACCAGATTAAGAAGAGGAAGAAAGTGCTTTTATTTTCTTTGAGTGAGTGTAGCATTTCTCTCAAGAGTGCTATAACTTCCTGAGGATATTGCAGAAGCTGCATACAACAACCTGATCATCAGGGAAGAAAATTTGTAATATGGCACCTCCACTCTACATTGTCATAACAACAAATAGGATTTATCAATTTGAATATAAGATGCAATTTTATAAGACTGTTAATCATGTGGAATTTCTACAAGGGACCATTTTGTTTGAATCCTTGAGTGTTTCTTATACTTAAATTACACTGTGGTTTAAATTAAGCAGAAAAACTTTCTGCTGCTTCTTTTATACCATACGAGGATATAAAAGACTTTTAGAAAACTTCCCAGTTTTGGTTTCCAGCTATCAGGAGATGAAAAACCTGTCAGTAGCATTGATAGTTTTTCTTCCATAATTGATGAACACGAACAACTTATTTCCAGTGTGAGTATCTAGTTTCAATTTCCAACTACTGGTTCTTGTTACAATGTCTTGCACTAGATAAAAGAGCTCTGTAGTACTTAATGTATTTTTTTCTGTGAAGATACTTACACATTGTAATCAAATCACCTCACAATCTTCTTTTTGATACGTTCTGTATTTCACTTTAAGGTACTTTCTCCAATGGTTTCGTGATTTTTGCTAATCTTTTTTTCATTAACTTTCCCCAACTTTTATCCTTTTTTTAAAATATCTAAAGACCAGAATTATAGGGAATATCCTGATAGCACTCCCCACAATGATAAAATCAACTATAGGCTCTAATTAAATTTTCTGTTCCTCCTCCAAGAAGCAGATTATTTCTTATTGCTATAACATTGTTCTGAAAGCTGGTTATCTTGCCACTAGGACTCAGATCTTTTGAATCTCTTCTTTTCAGGAAAAAAACCTTATTCTGCAAACTCCAATATTAAATTAATAGCTTTCTATCTGGCTGCATTAGAAATAGTTCATTTGAATACAACTGGTTTATCAAGCTATTCAGATTACTTTATGGCACCTACATTCTCATTATTATTTACCATTGTGATAAATTTTGTGTCTCTCACATATTTTATTACTGGTGATTACATAATTAGTTCCTTATTATGTGTCACTGGACAGTGTCCTGTTCTCTGGGGAACTTCATTCTCCTGTGTAGTAAAGACTAACCACTGATGCCTTATTTTTAAGTCAGTTAACCAGTTCTTGATCCAGTCAGCATAGTATACTCTATGATACCATACTGTGTCTACTACATGTATTTATTAAACAGTGAAAATTAATGGCCTGGAAATTGTAAAAGTGCTTTTAACTTCAAATTGCTCTAGCCTACCTTCAGCAATGACTGGTCTCTTCATTAAGGAGACATCAGAAATCATGCTTACGTGGAGTCCTTCTGCACTAGAAGATAATCTATCATTACAACTCCATAATACCTTGTTTTCAGCCAAACAAAGTTGACACTAACAACATAGAGTACAACTGACATTCCAGCTTTTCTGCTTTTCCCTTCATGGGATGAAAACAACTACTAAGAAAATATTCTACCTAAAATTTTTTCCAGTCTTGAAAATCTGGAATTGTCTCTGCATTTTGATGTAATATTCCTTTTATCTATTCCAACAAATTATTATCAGCGATTTTCTAAACCACCTTGCAATTCTTATCAGTCTTGCAATTATATCTCCTCTAGTTTGTATTGAGGGAGACAATATACAATGATCAATGTACCAAAGAGCTCCTCTGTCTCTCAGCAACAAGGATCTGACTCCATCTTCAAGTTCTTTTGGATTAACTGTACTTTTTCAAGTGGTAGTGTGTAGTATAAGAAATATCACCTGCCAATATAACCTCTCAGAAATGCATCACCCTTCAACTTAATGAGTGAAAGAAACACTAAGAAAAAAAGGGGACTGAACAGAAAATTCAGAAAATTGAAAATCTGTTCCTACACCTAAATGTAAAAGTAATAATTTAAATAATCTTTTAGGAATATTCTAGCTGCAGTCATTGCAATTAATGATTTTTCAGACTGCCATCATATTTATTTGTACTGGCGTATTGGGTCTGGCTGAGATGGTGTTCATTTCCCCATTTCCGCATTAATAGCCCCTGCTGTGCTTTGCATTGGTAGCTAGAAGGGTGTTGATAACACATCGGTGTTTTGGCTACTGCTCAGCACAGCATCAGCACTGTAACATTCCTCCCTCAGTCGAGGGCAAGATCCTAGGAAGGGACCCAAGTAGGCCAAAGCTGACCCAAACTGACCAAAGGGATATTCCATACCTTACGATGTCCTGAGTCCAGGAGCACCCAAAGGGCAGACCCACAACCTGGAAGCCCTCAGCAGCCAATCAGGAGAGGAGGGGGAAGGGCTGGGAGTGACCAAAGGACATTTAAATTGTTCCAAGGAGCATGAGCAACCCAGAATAGGGCAGACAGGAGTGGGCAAATAGGGGTGTGGCATATAGTGAGGGTGTGGCACGGTGGTTTTCATGGCAGGTCATGCAGGCAGGACAAAAAGGAAGGGGTCCTCTCTGACCATCCGGGAGCAGTCAACAGAAGCAGCAAACAGAGTCAGTAGCTGGTAAGGAAGAGTAAAGAGATTCTTTCAGTCCAAGTCTTCTTAACATACTAGCTTAAGCTTCCACAGTTGTGGTGTCTATATGCTCAATCCTTAGAGCTGCAGGAGTCACTGAACCAGCCATGTCAGAGGCCTCCAGCCTGACAGACCTCTTGATGGCAGACACAGTTCTCCAGGTCACAGGCTGCCAGGAGTGCCTGATACCTTTTGCAGAAAGTGTGCTGTGGTTAAAGAACTGTGTTGCCAGGTGAAGCCTGTTCACTTCTTTCTGGATTCTGCACCTGGGATGGGGCAACCCTGGATGTTCATACAGACTGGGTAATGAGATGCTGGAAATCAGTGCTGTGAAAAGGCACCTGGGGATGCTGGTCGATGGCAAATTGAAGATGAGTCAGCAGTGCCCTGGCAGCCAGGAGGGCCAACCATGTCCTGGGGAGCATCAGGCAGAGCACTGTCAGCCGGTCGAGGGAGGGGATTGTCCTGCTCTGCTCTGCAATGGGGAGGCCTCACCTTGAATATTGTGTGCAGTTTTGGTCACCACAATATAAGAAAGATATTAAGCTGTTAGAGCGTCCAAAGGAGGGCAGTGAAGATGGTGAAGGGCCTTGAGGGGAAGCCATTTGAGGAGCAGCTGAGGTCACTTGGTCTGTTCAGCCTGGAGACTGAAGAGGAGACTGAGGGGAGACCTCATTGCAGTCTACAACTTCCTTGTGAAGGGGAGAGGCAGGCACTGATCTCTTCTCTGTGGTGATCAGTGACAGGACCCAAGGGAATGACCTGAGGTTCTATCAGGGGAGATTTAGATTGAATATTAGAAAAAAAGTTCTTCACTCAGAGAGTGGTTGGACACTGGAACAGGTTCCCCAGGGAAGTGGTCACAGCACCAAGCCTGACAGAGTTCAAGAAGCTTTTGGACAATACTGCACATGGTGTGACTGTGAGGGATGGTCCTGTTCAGGGCCAGCAGTTGAGTCTCTTCCAACTTGGCATATTCTGTGATTCTTTGATTAAAACAGAACCTTGAGGTTCCTGAGGAAGTGGCATTTTTACTCAGAACAGGAATGCATAACAGGTAGTTGCTGTACAACATCGCACATTTCTGTAAGCACATAGAGTACAAAGAATAGAAAACCAATGAATTTTCCTTGGGCAGTTAGAATGTTCCATCCTCAGTAATGGAACTGTGCTATTTCTAAGGATTCATAGTATTCACTGAATATTGGCATTTCCAAAAGAGAATGTGAGGCAGTTTCAGTAAGTCTCCATTATAATGTATCTAGAAACTGCCTTTTGCTTTGGCTTTTAAATATTTTTCACCAAAAATGATTTCAGGAACCTTCCTCTGGAAAACATTAAGACATCTATTAATTCAAAAAGCCTTGATTTTCAGCAAAGTTATATTCTTTATAGCAACATTTCACCTGAAGTAAAATATATTAACCTTTCTATCCCTCTCCTCTTTGTCTTCATAAGCTTCAGGAAAATGTTGCCATGAAATATTTAAAGCAACTCAGTTTACTGTGGGCTCATTTCAGCCCACCGTTAAGCAAGAGAAATTCTCCTAGAAGTTCAGAAATATTATGAACACTAAATAGTAACAACAGTTGAAAAAAAAATAAATTGGGGTTAGTATCCTGTTGTTCTCCCATTCTTTCCTGCGAAGGTGTTTAGAGACTGAAAACTAATGGAGAGAGACTGTAGAACTGAAGTATTTCAAAGTAAGGTGAAAAAATTTAAATTAATGTTTCTTTTCATCATGCTTTCTACCTGGACTCAGGCTATCGTCTCTGTGTGTTTAATGCCATCATTACAATTATTCTTCCCTCTTGACTGAATAATTAATGTGGTTTCCCGGTGCAAGAATAACTGCTTATAGTTTGTATTTAATAGCTTGATCCCACTGCGTACAATGTAAGTACAGTAGTTCTTATGAAAGATTTTTTGGTTTATGTTTTTTTCCTTCTTTTCTCTTTTAGAAAAACTCTCAGTAAAGAAGAAATGTTCCAAAGAGATATTCTCCTTCCTAGTATTAGGAAAGAATCAGACACAGTTCCTTTTCCTAATGTACCTGCGAGAATTTTTTAAACAATATGAAGAAAATTTCCCATTTTTACCTTTCAAATATATTAAGATTATCTGGTCAGATCTGTGTAATAGAGATTCAGTGGACATGAGGGCATATGCATCTCAGTGTCTCATCATTCATCTGTGTTTCCCTTTCATCATGAAGCCTCTTGAAGTATTTCATATATGCAGTAAACATATAACTGATTGTTTATGGTCTTCTGCTGAAAGCAAATACGCTATGATTTTTGAGACATTTTAATTGTTAATTGTATAGTTTGAAAAATATTTGTGAACCATCTTCCCATCAAAAAAACACCTTTGCTTTTTGGTTTTTTAATGTTAGAAAATTATACGTGATGGCTATTTGCAAGGAGACTAACAACTTCAAATTCAAATTTCTATTTCATTCTTTGCTTATAAAACTTGTAATTTCGTTTGTTTGTTTGCTTGTTTGTTTTGATGAGACTTATGAGACTTACCATTAAAAAAGAATTAACATGGTAAATTTACACTTTCCCAAAAAGGGAAAAAAACATATTTATTAACCATTCAAAGAATATTACCCTCAGTGCAAACTCTGAAACATAGAGGGCACTGTAACATTAATGAAAAAAACATTTTACAAACCGAACCATTTAGAGTTGCTTTTAATGTTAGGGGCTAAACACCAGTATGCTATAGGATAGTGATAGTTATGATGTAACTGCTCCTTCTGCAAAAAGGCAGTTCATGTAAAATGTAAATGGAATCGCATATGCAGTGTATTTATTTGGAATGAGTAAAAAAATAAAAATCTTGATGTAGAGATTACTTTATTTTATTTCTTTGAATAAGTTTTACATTTTATACTAGTAAATTCTGTGGCTTTGAAATAGCTTCATAGTATCCAAAATTGCAGAGATGTATCCTTATCCTCCTAACACATTTTGGAAAGGTTTTTTAGCACATAACTGGTAAATCACAAAGTACCTTTTGCACTAAGGAGAACCATAATCACTATTTTACAGATAGAGAACAGAGTAATTTTATTTCTGTTCTACTGACTTCAAAGGAAGAACTCTACTCAGCAGTGCCCTAGTTCTTTGTTCCTGTCATTTTATCCTTTCCTGCCTGCCCACAAGCAACGGCAATACTGGAAGAAGAGGAACTTTATGCGGACTGTTTTCCTGGATGCCCATGCTTTATTCTGTGCTCTGGAAGAATGTGCAATTAAGAACTACATTTTTAGGTCAGAAGACAAAAGACAACCAGCATTTGTGAGACTGTGACAAAGATAGAGAATAGCAAATTTTCTTCTTGGGGAAGTTAAGATCATCTAATACACAAGTCTGAAGACCATACTCAAAGCCCTTTGGAGTTGGCTACAAAACCTCTTGGAGTGGCACAACCTCCTGGGGAAGGTCTGGTCTGGGTCTCAGTAGACATTGTACTCTGCCACTGTCTAGAAAGTTGTTTAGAACCACTCTAATAATTCATGTCCACACAGCATTTACTATTCAGTTTCACTGGAAAAGAATCCACAGACAGGCTTGAGGTTCATTAATTCAGAAGGAAAGATGCTAATGCTCCCACATCTGCTCAAAAACTGAGAAAAAGGATAATACCATCTTCAGCATCATCTTGTATTTTGTAGCCCAGTCTTGTTTTGTGTGTGTTCCCTTACTTGAAAGTGATGAAACTGTAAAATAAACAAGTTCCCTCCTTTATGGAAGGAGCTTGGTGACTGTGTTAGGTACCTCAGTCTGGAAACTCATAGCGATTGTTATCAATCTTAAATCTTAAAGAGCATATAAAGTTATAAGAAACCACATTTTCTTAGCAAATCACACTAAGTGTAGGGCTAACAAAATGGCCTGGGATACCTTTTAATTAGAGCTTCCTAAATACTACCCTATATCATAGTAGCAGTGATTCTTTCTCAAAAGAAATATGACTGTGAGATTGGACCTATTTGCTGTTTGCAGGTATCCTGGGATTAAAGAGACTTATTCAGCTTGCACTGTTTTTTATACTAAGTGCTTAAATGGTATAGCTGTATACTAGCTTAGTCAAAAGTAGTTGCTTTTCTTCAAAGCACAATTGATTAGGAATTCAGCCGTAGGCAAAAATTTAAGAGGATATACTTTTGATAACAAAATTATTGTTTAAATATTTTTCAGCTGGCTAAGGATCCTGCTAGATTTGGAACATCATGCCATCAAAATTTATCAAATATGACATGGCAAAAAAACCCCTGCCAATCCTTTGATCCAATTCCTAATATTTAGTCTTAAAATAAATGTTCTCCTGAGACCGTTATGATATTATGAACTTCTAGTACCATAAGCCAGAGTGTTATCTTAAAACCAACTACAAATGTTGATCCGTTCTATCAAACACAAAAGCCTACTCTTTCTGGTGGTGAACATATTTTTCTTTAATTACCTTTTAAAAAGTCATTTCTGTGCTGCACATGAATGCTATGCTGGAGAACACTTCTACAATTGCATGTGAGCATGTATATGTCTTGAAAATAAGAGAGGAAAAAAGTAAGTTTTAAACTGAATTTTTAGAAGATTCAATATAGTTGATTTTTGCCTGTCATTACAAATTTTGCTGTTGCTTAAAGATGGACTAGGATTAGGCATTAGTCAAATTAACCTTAGTTTAGAAAGATATCTAGAAATTAATAAAGTGTCATTCTTATTTGGCATACACATTTTCAATATAATGAAAATTTGTCATAATTACATAGTCCATATTGAAAGCTAGCTATTATGAATCAAATACTATTAGATGATAGTTAATCTGACATTTCATAACCTTACATTTTCTAAATTAAAGCAAAAAAATAATCTGGGAACACTTAAAAAAAAATCTTTTGTGTTATTGTGCTACATAATATCGTTCTTGTAATATTAGCTTCTGCAGAAAGGTGATTGATAGAAAATATTTCAGTATTCTGAGAAGGTAGTTTTCTGGACATTTGTGATAATACACACAAGTTTAAAAACCTAAAAAATCAAGTCAAAGGAATTTTCTAAATTTAAAGTTATTTAATGAATGGTATTAGATCTTGTAATATTGGGAGTATGACTATGACTTTGCAATGCTTAGACTTATTTTACATTTCTGTAGTTTAGTGCAACAAATATAAAATATAGCTCCATGCAGCCAAGTATGGGTATATTTGACAAATACATTTATTAAAGAGTTTTTAATGTTTAATTCATAGAGGTTTCCATTCATTCCAATATTGCTAAAAGACATAGCTTTTTACAGCAGGTATCAAATAATATTCCTTTTTTTCTCTGTCTCTAAATGTCACTTCTCCAAAAACAAGATATTCAATTTCAGGTTAGGAAGAACTTTTGAAAAAAATTGCATAACCTAGACTAATGCTTTGTAACTCAGAATCCTACTTAAAAAATATTGGGAGATCTGCTAGAAGCAGATAAAGAAAGATTAATACGTTTTTATATTCTGGACTCAAAATTTGACTCAATAATTTTTTTTCCACATCATAATGGCATGTTTTCAAACTTGTTGATATGCTTGAACTCTGCACTGTGTGATTCTCTTTTCAAACATGAAAAACTGCAACACATCCTACCTCAGCCGTGTCACAAGTGTAAGACCGAATATTTTTTTTCAGACCTTCTGAACAAGACAAGAAAGGAATATTTCTCAAGCAATAGTTTAAATCTAATTCTAGTTTAAAAAACCCTCTGGAAGTAGCTGAAGGAGCCAGATGTATCTGGCATAGACTTACGTGCCTTAGAACTAATTAATTGTGTTATAGACTAGGGAGGCATGAGGAAACATTCTTCTGGGGTTTGAAAGAATCATACGTATGAACTGGCAAAGTCTTTGAAAAATAAGGCATTTTTTATTACATAAATAGAAGCCACAGAGACTTCTTGACGTAAACTCAGCATATTTACAGCCTGCAATTTAAAGTTTTGTTAAAAAAAACCAAAACAAACTTGCCGTTAAACATGCCCGTTGGTGGGGATAAAGACCCACCGATTTTGTATGAGTTTTTTTTTCACTTAGTGCTATGTATTCAAATAGACAAGGAAAAAGATAGTTTAAATATTCATGAATTAAGTGGTCCTAAATGCTTTTATTTCTCTGAGCTTGATTCATATTAAGGCAGCAGCCTTTTTTCTTTTAGGTAGCCTGTCATAGCTGATACATCTTCTGGGACTGTCCCTACAACTCCTGTGTTCTATTCTGCCCCTGGCAAGCTGTAATAATGTCACATTCGAACACCTCAACTCTAGCACTGCAATTACCACTGGTTTTCTTTTTCAGTTCAGTTCACAGCCCTCTTAACCCAACCAGTTCCAAAAGACTTTCATGCTGCTCTTCTATTTCCTTTCACATTGACATGCTCCTTTCTTGTTAGCAGACCTTAACTAGAAAAACAGGGGGCTTTGAGGAATTTTAATCATAAATAAGCATGATGAAAAAGCGAACCTGCAATGTTCGAACTGTGGAAAAAGAAACCTAAGAAATCTTCTTATGCTGAGGACTAGATCTTGAAAATAGGAGTTTATGGGTGAGAGACAGAAGATGCTCAACTATCATGATCATGTAATCTATGCACCTGATTGGTTTGGTTGATAGTCACTTTCTTTGGGCAAACTTTTTGTGGAATTCAAAGAAGTCTCAAAGGAAACGAAAAAATTTTGACAAACTGCACACAGACACAGTTGTTATTAAGAACAATATATTTTCAGGTATGTTTTTATTGAATGAGGGTCACAGTTAACTAATTCTTAAGAAAAATAAATTTCAGGATATGTTTTTATTGAAGGAGCGCTTCCTCTTTTTGTCTAGAACTGTAGACTGTCGAGATGCTTTTTCCTCTCACACAAGCTGTCACTCCATACTTCTGAAATCCTTAGTTTTTTGATGAAGAGTAGGTATAATAAGGAAATTTTCAATTCACATTTTCTGAAATTGAATATGAAAAAGACATCAAGAAAATACCAACTTTTACTATATTATTCATTTTAAGACAAAGTAAGACTAGAAAGTGATTTCATACCTTTCAGTTGACAGAACTATGGATATAAATTCTTGAAGACTGAATACTACCAACTTTATGTTTTCTTCCCATAATGCAATTCATTTCACAAGCAAAAGCACTAAAGATTGTCTGTGCATCTGTTATTTACTCTGATTTTTTTTCTCAGCATTAATTAACGCTTCTGTCAACATATTCATTTTTGCCATTCAGAAGAAATGCAAACTTCCCATACATGTTATACTGGATCTGAACAATACAATAAGGTGCTTTTGAAAACTGTTTCAATCACACAGGTTTGGGGTTTTTTTTTTTGTATGCCATTTGTATAATTTGTAAAGCAGATCTTGGGAATTACCTTTTTTTCCCCTACAGGTACAATTTGCCAACTAGATGAGTGAATATCAGTTGCAAAAAGCTCATAAAATCATTTATTCCCCATACATTATCTTGTGACACTTACAGAGACATACCTGTAGTAGCAAAACATCTGTAAGAATGAATGTGTACAGATATTTTGTTTCATAATGGGATGATCGTAGCAACATAGAATTATTTGAATTGGAAGGGACCTTAAAGATCATCTGGTTCCAGCCCCCCTGCAATGGGCAGGGACATCTTCCATTTCATCAGGTTGCTCAAAGCTCCATCCAACCTGGCCTTAAACATTTCCAGGTAAGGGTGTGTCATCCATGACATCTCTGGGCAACTCCTTCCAGTGTCTCGCTACTTTTATAGTGAAGAATTTCTTCCTAATTTCTAATCTAAACCTACCACTTTTAGCTTAAAACCATTACCCCTAGTCACTACGTGCCTTGGTAAAATGTTCCTCTCCAGTTCTCTTGTAGGCCCCATTCCGGTACCGGAAGGTGCTCTGAGGTGTCCCTGGCATCTTTGATTTTCCAGCCTAAACAACCCTAACTCTCTCAACCTGTCTTCATAGGACAGTGCTCCTGCCCTCTGATCATCTTCGTGGCCCTGCTATGGACTCGCTCCAACATGTTCATGTACTTCTTATGTTGGGGGCCCCAGAGATGAACACAGTACTCCAGGTGGGATCTCATGAGAATGGAGTACAGTGGGAGAATCATCTCCCTTGCCCTGCTGGTCCATGATTCTTTCAATGCAGCCCAGGACACAGTTGTCTTTCCGGGCTGCAAGTACACATTATCAAATTATTTTGAGCTTCTCACCAACCAACAACCCCAAGTCCTTTTCCTCCGTGCTGATCTCAATCCATTTTCCACTTTGTTTGTATTTGTGTTTTGGATTGCTCCAACTAACATGCAGGACTTTACACTCAGCCTTGTTGAACTTCATGAGGGTAAGCCTGTCAAGGTCCCTCTGGATGGCATCCCTTCCCTCCAACTTGTCAACTGCACCACACAGCTTGGTGTCATCAGCAAATTTGTGTAAGGTTGCACTAATAACACTGTCTAAGTTGCCAACAAATATATTAAACAGCACCAGTCTCAATATCAAGCCCTGAGGAATGTCATTAGTCACTACTCTCACTTGGTCATTGAGCTGTTGATCAACACTGATCCCAGCATAGAAGGTCGTCACACTTGTCAGGCAAAATTTGCCCTTAGTGAAGCCATGTTGGCTGTCGTCAATGCATGACTTGCATGATAAAACACATATTCATCAGCATTCAAAAGTATAGAATGATTACTAAATTAAACAAGACAAATTTCCAAATTCTCCCTTTGAAATGTTCAAAAACATCAGAACAGTATGAAGCACAGTATTGGAGACACAGACAGCCTAGGGTTGGCTAAAACTTCCATCTCTAGAATATATTTTACTGAATTTCTTAAAAAGCTTCAGCAAACTGTTATATGAGTTAAATGAATCACAAGGGTTTTTTCACATAAAGAATGGGAAAATGCCTTGTTGGATGACTTCTATTTTTATTGAGCCCTAAATTTTGCGGCTAGTTTTTGTTCTGTATTTCTTTCATCCTCACAGCTTCCTGTTCCTCTCTTAGGAGAGCTAGCACAGCTTGGGGCAGACAGAATTGTTTCCACACAGCTGCCTTGAAGAGCTGTGCAGTAACAGATGTGTGACAAAACTGTGGTGCCTAATCTGAATGTCTGAATGTCACATCACTGAGATAAAGATGCCAGACAATCTTTCTCTCTTTGATGTACAATCTCACAAGTGGGCAATAAGGGATACTGTCTCTGCCATTTTAATGTCTTCACCAAAACGTGGGAGTCGGGTCAGCTCAAGATAAACATGAAGAGAGGCAAGAGTATCTAGAAAATGTTATAAATATAAAAAGAGTTTCAGATTAAGTATCATTGTTTTAAGAAAGAAGGAAAATATGAACATTTTTAAGTTATTGCTATTCCATCCAGTGGTTTTGAAAGAAATAGGTTTCCATTTTTGACATGTTCTTTGAATTTTGGGAGACATATTTTTCTTTTGAAATATTCCTCTTTCTTTTCTAATCACCTTTGCCCTTTGATAGTGTTCCTTTGTCATTTTCTTCTTTTATCATTTTTGGAAAATAATGATGAAAGAGTAGAACTAGGAAAAACAAAGTAGAAGAAGAAATGGGGCTTTTTTATTTCCTTTGGCATCCCTTCCCCTACTTTTACAATGAAGTACTGAAATATATTGATTTTTAATTTTTTTTTCATATTTTGACCAGCTCTGATTGTAACTAATGTTAACTTTCTTCAGATACAAAGATGATCATCCAACATTGTTGCTCCTCTTCTTTGTGACTCCAGCTCAAATCACACCATAGAACACAGAATACCAGGTTCTCCATCAGGAACCTATGGGTTCTTTTCATTTCTGTATGAAGGAATTTCCAGCTCTATGATAACATTTTTGTTGCCTTGGTATCTCGCCTTTTCCATCCCTTCTCAATCAACATCAATTCCATGCTGAAAACACATCAGACTGTCTTACTCACTCTCGTTTGTCTATTTTTCTCTGCCCTCCACCTTATTTTTTACTGGCAAATTGAGTTCTCATATTGTATTACCTCACAGTCCTTAGGAGGAGTAAATTCTAGGAAGGAGGAGTTCTGCCACTGATTTTTTTTTTCTTTTTTCTTTTTTTTCCCTTTTTTGATGCAGTAGTTCTCTTCCTATCACAACTCCCTAAGTAACTGTTAGTCCCAACGTGTCTCATATGGCAAACACACAGCCTCAGTAACCCTTGGAATTGAATTCTAGTGTCCCACACAAATCACAGTTGAAATGCTGTGATGTAACAGATTCATCATTTTGGGATTTTGGCTTCAATTATTTTCAACATATTGCTTGCCATCAGAGCTAAATTGGTCACTGAATTACATGGGGTTGTGCCTGGATCATTTTAAACTATAGAATAATGGGAAGTCCATAATAAATCACAAATACATATCTGATCTTATTTGTGGATACATGAAAACATGACAGAAATGTTGTAAAACTTGGAGAGTTATGTCTAACCATTGGCTGGCTATTCATCAGTACTCTAGTTTGTAAAGTTTTGGGAATTCTGACTGGGGACTTGGGGATTAGGATTTGCACATATTTTGGTCTCAGGATGGTTTTATAGGACATTCACATTATGTGAATGTCCTATAAATATAATATAAATATAAATATAATATAATATAATATATAATATATATATAATATAATATAATATATATAATAATATAATATATATATAATATATATATATAATATATATAATAATATAATATATATATAATATAATATATATATTATATTATATTATATATATATATATAATATAATATAATATATAATATAAATATAATATAAATATAAATATAATTCCATACACATTCACATTATGTGAATGTGTATGTGAATCTAAGTGTTTAATAATAAACCTGCAAAAGCCTGAAAAAATGAAATTTAAAAAGAAAGGCAATTGGAAACATAGCCTTTTTTTTAAATCTACAAAAGCTTTTGATCCTCGTGAGAGCTCTCTTAAAATTAATATAAGCATTTTTGTTTATTTCATTGAATTTCACTGAATGCTTGCTCCATTGCAAACTTTCTTTCAAAGATATTGCACTTTTCCACTTTTCCACTTTTCAGATATTAAAGATGAAATTTAAACAGTGTGGTTTTAAATGCTTTAAATTCCACACAAGTTTCAAAAGTCTGATAGTTCAAGCTTATTTACAATTTTAACCTGTTCCTAATTTTCTTTCCTTTTTGTGTCTTTCATATTGGGTTAGACAGTGACAACTCTTCAATTATTTGAGTGTACACATATGCGTCTCCAAAAACCAAAAAGATAAATGAATAGTTTGCTTTAAG